>NW_027254447.1:0-300000 GCF_044704955.1 Pristiophorus japonicus | reverse complement strand
GCTGTGATTGGTCATCGGAAAAGGCCAATGAAATCCACGACAGAGTGACCAATCCCAAGTTCGCTCCCTGCATCCCTCCAGAAGGTATAAGAAGGGCAGATGTGGGAGAAGTTTCTCATTCTTTGTCTGAACCTGCGGATTGTGGAAATATCTGGAAGAGGAAAAACCGGCGGTAAAGCTCGGGCCAAGGCCAAATCTCGCTCCTCCCGGGCTGGACTGCAGTTCCCTGTGGGCCGTGTTCACAGGCTCCTGCGAAAGAGGAACTACGCTGAGCGTGTGGGTGCCGGAGCCCCGGTCTACATGGCTGCTGTGCTCGAGTATCTGACCGCTGAAATCCTGGAGCTGGCCGGCAATGCGGCCCGCGACAACAAAAAGACCCGCATCATCCCTAGACACCTGCAGCTGGCCATCCGCAACGACGAGGAGCTCAACAAGCTGCTTGGAAAGGTGACCATCGCTCAGGGCGGGGTGCTGCCTAATATCCAGGCTGTGCTGCTGCCCAAGAAAACCACCACTTCGTCCAAGAGCAAGTAAAGCAGATAAGATTTAATCTAATAACCCAAAGGCTCTTTTCAGAGCCACTCACAGTATCTGAAAGGGCTGCTTACTGTATTATTGGAGACCTTCAGTTCAGGTACCGATAAATTGGTCTGTTTCAGACCTGTATGCGGGAGTTTTCAGTTCCTGGTATCTGCATTACGGTTCTCTGCTCACCCAAACTGTTCGAGTTAGCAGCTAATAATTAAACTACAGTTGTCAGAGACTCAAAACTTGTATAATTACCGCAACCGGTTCCTTAAATATTCTTTAGTCTATCAATGAAAGCTGTATGAAGAGAGTCGGCTGTTATTAAAAGGGCCTAATTTAATTCTGGTCTGGTTTGAGAGTTTGAATGCTGGCTCTGTTCCCGGGAGCTCCGGCCGTTCCCGGGCTGTGTATTTCTCTTCTTTAGCCGGCCAGTTTAGACCTGCACTGAGCAGCCAAGCGCAAGACGGTCAATGCCATGGATGTGGTGTACACTCTGAAACGGCAGGGCCGCACTTTCTATGGATTCAACGCGACCCTCTCCCCCAAGCACAAAGCAAAGGCTCGTCTCAGTGCCAACCACCGCCTCACAGGGAGTGGGGGAGGGGGCTGGGGTGGAGGGAGATATCGTTGATTTATATTTTGTTCTGTATAGATAAATATTTTCGCCAAGGTCTATATGTTTTAAATCCGCATATGCACGATGGATGATATATCCTTTTAGTTTCAGAATTATAGACATTTATCATCGAAGCTTCCAGCATGGAAGGAGGCCACTTCGGCCCATCGTGTCCGTGCCGGCCAACAAAAGGTTATCCAGCCTCATCCCACTTTCCAGCTCCAGCTCCAGGTCCGTAACCCTGCAGGTTATGGCACTTCAAGTGAACATCCAAGTAGTTTTAAATGTGGTGAGGGTTTCTGCCTCGACCACCCATTCAGGCAGTGAGTTCCAGACCCCCAGCCTCTGCGTGAAGAAATTTCCCCTCTCAACCTTCTGCCAATTAATTTAAATTTATGTCCCCTGTGCTAAGGGAAATAGGCCGTTTATGGCACAACTCTTTTGGGGAAAACATAATAAATTAATCCAAGTGCCCCCTGATCTGGGGGACACTCCAAACACTTTTCACGTGCCCTTTTTTTTTTGGTTATTTTTGTGGGGTTTTTTTTGGGCAGAAAAACCATAATTTACAAGTGCCCCCTATAAAAGGGGAGGGGGACACTAAAACCCAGCAATTAAAACAAATTAAACTTTAAAACATATAAAATCATATTAAAATTTGGTGCCGGGGGTGACAATACACTCCAGTCCCTCCGGCGCCCACCTCTCGCGGAAGGCCGCGAGTGTACCGGTGGACACCGCGTGCTCCATCTCAAGGGACACCCTGGCCCGGATGTAAGCATGGAAGAGAGGCAGCCAGTCAGGCTGAACGACCGCCCGCTGCCTGGACCGGCTGATGGCACCCTTGGCCGTGCCCAGGAGCAGTCCTACAAGGAGGCCTTCGGACCTACCCGCTCCCCTCCGCACAGGGTGCCCAAAGATCAGGAGTGTGGAATTGAAGTGCAGCCAGAAATTGAGGAGCAGCCCCTTTTAATAATGGAACAGGGGCTGCAACCTCGTGCATTCACTAAAAACGTGGAACACGGATTCTTCCAGACTGCAGAAATTGCAGGCGGCCTGGGAGCCCATGAACCGACTTAAAAATTTATTGCATGGGACTGCTCCGTGTACCACCCTCCAGGCCAAGTCCCCGATAAATAATGGGAGGACTCCCGCATCGAGTGCACTCCATCGGGGACCCCCGCCTCCTCCGGACAGCAAGATGGTACGCCATGGCGTGTCCGGACAGCAGACGAGGATGGCAAGGTTGAGAGTGTGCAGGAGCAGCCCGTACAGGACCCCCTCCATGCAGAACTGAAAGGGACGGAGGGGATTTCCCCGAGGTGGCTCAAGTTGTGAGGTGCCGGCTCCCGAGGGAGGTTCCGGGGTTTGGCGCCGATGAGGAATTCCGTCCGGACTGGGGTCAGTTCGGACGGGATCTCCTCACGTGCTTGAGCCTCCTCAACACACCAAACGGAGTCAGGGCCCAGAGCTGTTTTTAGCGACTCGATGGCATCGGCCGCGCGGTGGACGTCGGCCGAATTTAGGCGCCGTACCAGCATGTCTGGCGCCATCCAGCCCGCTCCTCCGCCATTGAGCAGGTCCCTGACCCTGGTCACCTCGCCAGCCGCAGCCCTCTCGTCGGACTGCCACCTGAAACTTCGGTCGTGGAGGTACGGATTCCCGAGCAGCGGCTCCTGCAGGACAGCCGCCACTCCAGCCGGTGGAGAGCTGCGCTTGGTGGAGACTTTGTTCCAGACCCTGATGAGTTCCTGGTAAAAGACAGGCAGCCCCTGGACGCCGGTCCTGATGCCCCCCAAGCTCACAAACAGGAGATGCATGTCGTAGTTGAGGCTGTGCTGCTGGCGGAAGAAATAAGTCGCCAGCGCACACCACCTAAGAGGGGGCTCAACGTGAAGGTATCTCTGCAGAGTCTGAAGACGGAAAGTCGCTAGCTGGGTGCTGATGCACACCAACGACTGACCGCCCTCCCTAAGCGGGAGACTCAAGACCGCCGCAGAGACCCAGTGCTTCCTGTTGTTCCAGAAACAGTCCACCAGCTTCTTCTGTATCCTGGCGACAAACGCAGGGGGAGGGGTCAAAGTGACCAGCCGGTACCACAGCATGGCGGCCACCAGCTGGTTTATGACTAGCAGTCGACTCCTGTAGGACAGCATTTGGAGCAGTCCTGTCCAACGCTCTAGGCGAGCGGTGACCTTGGCCTCCAGCTCTTGCCAATTTGCCGGCCAGGCTTCCTCGTCGGGGCTAAGGTAGACTCCCAGATAGAGGAGATGGGTCGTGCTCCAGGCAAAAGGCCTGAGCTCCTCCAGCAGGAAATCCACCCACCACTGACCCACCAGGAGTCCGGAACATTTCTCCCAGTTGATCCTGGCGGAGGATGCGGCCGAGTAAATCTCCTTGCACTCACGCATCCTCCACAGGTCAACGGGATCCTCTACCATGAGGAGCACATCATCGACATAAGCCAAGAGGACGGCCTCCATGCCCGGCCCTTGCAGAGCCAGTCCCATCAACCTCGTCCGCAGGAGGCGCAGGAAGGCTGCACGCAGATGGCATATAACTGGCCGGACATGGGGCATCCCTAGCGCACCCCTCTCCTAAAGTGAAGGAGTGCCGTCAAGGACCCATTAACCTTAATCAGATACTCCGTGGCGGCATACAAAAGTCGGATTCGGGTGACAAAATGCGTCCCGAAACCAAAAGCGTGCAGAGTTCCGAAAAGATAGTCATGATCCACCCTGTTGAACGCCTTCTCTTGGTCGCGAGATAGGAAGGCGACCGACAGACCAGCCTCCTGGGAGTGATTGATGATGTCCCGGACCATATGTATGTTATCGTGGATTGTCCGGCCCAGGACCGTGTAGGACTGGTTGGGGTGGATCATGTGGTCCAGCACGGCGCTAAGGCGAGCAGACATCACCCTTGTGAAGATTTTGTAGTCCGTGCTGAGAAGGGAGACTGGGCGCCAGTTCTTAAGTAGGCGGAGATCACCCTTCTTAGGCAGCAGGACGATAACTGCCCTGCACCAAGAGAGGGGCATCTTCCCGGTCGCCAGACTTTCCCCCAGGACCCGCGTGTTGTCTCCCCCCAGGACATCCCAGAACGCCCTGTGGAACTCCACAGTCAGCCTGTCCAGCCCCAGGGCTTTTCCCCTCGAGAGCTGGTCGAGGGCGCCGGTCAGCTCCGCCAGGTTGAGCGGAGCTTCCAGATTTTCGCCCTCCTCTGGGCCGACCTTCGGCAGGTCCTCCCAAAAAACTCGATGCGCTTCCTCATTGGACGGCTCCGGAGAGAACAGAGCCCCGCAATATTCTCGGGCCCTGTTGCTGACGCCCTCCGGATCCGAGACGAGAGAGCCGTCGTCGGCCAGCAGCGTCAAGAGCTGCTTATGGACACCCTGTCTTTTTTCCATTGAGTAGAAATGGTGGGAGTTGCGGTCCAGATCCCGCAGGAACCAGATCCGCGACCTCACGAATGCGCCTCGGGACCCGAGGAACTGCAGGTCCTTCAGCACGGCCTTCTTCGCTTCGTACACCGTCCGCAGGGCCGGGTCCTCGACGACGTGACTGACACGGGATTCCAGGTCGAGCACCTCTTTTTCTAGGCGCCCGACCCTTGGTCGACCCCCTCGCATACTCTTTGCAGAATACACGGACGTGAGCCTTGCCCATGTCCCACCATAACCTCAAGGAGGAGAAGCCCCCCTGCTTCCTTCTCCAGTCGGCCCAGAAAAGATGGAACGAGTCCTGGAACCGCTCATCCTCCAGCAGCTGGTTGTTAAAATGCCAGTACGCGGACACTGTCCTCGCGCGGAGCGAAGCGAGCTCCGCCCACACCAGGTGGTGGTCCGAACACGGCACCGGCCGCATGGAGGCCAGAACATAGGAAACGTATGCCCGAGACGCGTAAAGGCGGTCGATTCTGGACGATCCTACTCCAGGCCTCACCCAAGTAAAGGTGCTGGAGTCGGGATGGAGATTTCACCAGACATCCACCAAGTCGAAGGACCCGACCAGGTCCCTCAACTTCTCGATCGCTGTCATGCACTGCGGGGCACCGGAGCGGTCCCTCGCCTCGAGGGTGCAGTTGAAATCCCCTCCGAGGACAATGCAGTTGCCGACATCGACGGAGCCAAGAAGAGCGGACACTTCTTCAAAGAAGCGCGTTTGCTGCGGGCCAGGCTGAGGGGTGTACACATTCAGGAGATGGAGCGGCACGTCCCCCAGGTGAACCATGACGTGCAGCAAGCGGCCTGGCACGTGCTCCTCGACCCCAAGATCTCCGGCTGAAAATGCGGGGCCAGCAAGTTGGCCACCCCACAAGAAGTGGCAGTGAGGTGGCTCATGCGGACCTCTCCTTGCCATTCCAGGAGCCACGTGGCTTTGTTTCCCGGAATGGTGTGGGTTTCTTGCAGAACGCACACCGCATATTTCCCCTCCCGCAGGAGCAAAATTTTGTTAAATCTACGGCGTGCCTCTCTGCCGCCATTGATGTTGAGGCTGGCTATGGTTATCTTCATGACAAAAGCACAGTGCAACCTTTACTTAATCTATTGTGGCGGGGGAATGGAGTCATGTGTTGACCTCCACTCCCTCAGCAGCCCAGCGAGGAACGTTTTGAACTGGCGCAGCTCAAGGCTTTGCGCCTTTGATAAGGGCCCACCCGCAGCCATGGTTTTAGCGGCAGCGCGGACGGACCTGATGAGGAGTGCCAGCTCGGACCATTTTTCCAGGGGCAGGTGGGCTCGGTTGCGGTGACCCTGGCTCTGGATCATAAAGTCCCGGAGCTCCTTTACAGGAATGAGGGGGGTACTCAGCAGCGGGCACGAGGAGATCCACCACCTCACTGGCGATGGACTCCAGATCTTCTCCCGCGCCCTCCACCGAGTCCCCATCTCCCTCCGGCAGGTCGCCGCCAGCAGCTGGTCCATCAACCACCCAAGGTACAGCAAATGGCCCGGCCACTCCATCAGCCCCTGGCTCAGCCCCGATCCCACCCCCAGGATCGTCGGCAGAGGAGTCCCTACTGGGCTCTTTTAATTGTGATGCTGGGTCAGGAAGCGGCAGCAGAAGGCACCGGGGAACATGGAGAGACCTGGTTGAAGAACCGCTCCAGGTCCTCCAAGTCCCCCAGCTCCAAAGTTGGGGGCGAGGGTTGGTGTTCTTCCCCCTTCCCCCCCCGCCAGCCCCCAGCCCAGCGTGTGTAGGTTCTTTAAAATTATAAAAATTTTCTTTATCTGCCAGATCGAGCAGATCCCGGGAAATGTTGTATATTGGCTGGGCGGGCTCAGGTTCGGCCTTTTCAGCCCCGCCCGCCTCAGTCCCTGGGACGCCCGACCCGGCGGCGACGCATTCCTCCGCCGGCCCCAGGCCCCCACAACAGGTAGATTTTCCTCGCCATCCCCGGGAGGCAGAGGCTGGGCAGCCTCGACTGTCTGACCCTCCCTGGGGACAGATTCCCCCCGCCTACGGTGCGGTTTGGGGGCGCTGGTGGGGGACGCAGGACATGCGGCAGGCATCGACTTCTCCGTGGAGGGATGTTGTTCTCCCTCTGCCTCATTGGAGCGGCGCCTCCTTTTTTGTCTGAGGGGGATGCGGAGGCAGGGAGACCTCCATGTGTGCCGAGGCCTCCCGCTCTGCTCCCCCCTTTTGTTTTTCTTGCCCGCGCCCGAGCCTCTCTGCAGAATTGGTCGCTTGCCGGTGACGACGGGTAGGCCGAGCGTGGTGATCGGGCTGTCCGGCGCACTGAGGGGACCCGTCTCGAGGTATTTCACCTTCCTCCATGCCTTCCTTCCGCCCGGACGCTCACCCTACCCCCCGCCGGAGGCCATGAAGACAAAGGCCTCCGACGATGTCCGCGCACCCACGCGGAGGCTACTAGGGGGAGGGGTGGCGGCGGCGCCAGCCTTGGCCGCCTTTGGTGTTTTGGCAACCTTGGAGGTGGGGCAGTTCTTACGAACATGCCCCACCTCCCTACAGGCATGGCACCGCACGCCGTCCGACATCCAAAAGACGCGGTAGGCAGTCCCCTCATGCACCACGTTGAAGGTGCCCTCCGTCGTCTCCTCCCGCGCCAGCCGGACAAAAAGCTGGCGGCGGAAGGAGAACACGTGACGCAGGCTGGTCTCCCTGAGGCCGAGCGGTATCGGGTTAATCCCCGACCTTGCCTCACCCAGTTGATGTAGGTGGGGGAGCAGGAGCTCAGCAGGAACAAAGGGCGGGACATTCGAAAGAATGACACTCTGCGCGGTGGCCTCGAGAGGGTCCACCGGCTGGAATGTCCCGCCCACCATGAGCCCCTTTTCAGGGCCAGGGACACCGCCCGCTCCGACCCCAGGAAGAACACAGCCTTCCCGGACATCATGGAGGCCACGATTATGGCCGAGGGGCCGACTACCCCAGCCATCGCCCGCACGCACTCCTTGATGCTCATAGTGGGGTGAGTGTAGCTCTTGACCCCATGTTTTTTAGTTATTAATCTAAATGGTGGCAGGGCAGCAGGAGGCGTAGGAATCGCCGTGGCTACGGATGCCGCTTGCGCGTAAGTCTTAACTGGCCCTGCCACCGACGTGGATGGGGTCGCCATCACGGGGTCCCTTTAAGGGCTACACTTACCCCAGAGTCACAGACCTTAATTGTCTTAATAGGCCTTGTTAAATATGTGAGCAGAGGGAGCTCTTAATGAGGCACACCTCTCCCCTAGTTAACGATTGGGGAGGGGCCTTGCTCCCTCTGCTCAGTTGTCTTGATTTTTTAATTAGGAGGAAAGTGCTCTCGGAGAGAGGGGAGAGACAGAGAGAGAGAGAGGGTGAGGGGGTGGGAAAGAGGGAAGCTGTGAGGGCAGGTCTCCCCTCACAGTGCTGGGTGGGTGTTTTGCTGGGGTGCACTCCCCAGATGGCAGAAGAACACAGTCTTATTAGGTGGTCTTCGGGTGGGTGGGTTTTCTGCCTCGACCACCCATTCAGGCAGTGAGTTCCAGACCCCCACCCTCTGCGTGAAGAAATTTCCCCTCTAAACCTGCCAATTACTTTAATTCCCTTGTGCTAAGGGAAATAGGCCGTTTACGGCACAGAAGGTACGGCATATTCCAGTGAAGGTAATACTGAAACAACTAATATAGTTACAGCAGTGACAGATAAGAAAGGTGTGGGAGGAAGGCAGCATCAGGGCGGAAGGACAGTGAGGGTTTTTTGCCCTCACAGAAGGACTCCCAAGACCTGACCAGAAGTGACCCTCAAGCAATCTCGGATACAAACCGGTCAATGTCTGTCGAACATGTTGACATCTAGATCGATAAATAACAGAATATGGCTCGGGAGGGGATGTAACTGATGACCGAATTCAAGAATTTGAGATTGTGGCGAGCAGTAAATCTGATTGGTCTCTTTAAATATCCAATCCGAGAATTACAGAACAATGGAAATTGACAACGCAGCGAATGAACCAATCACAATCGTTGCCTTCACCAATCCCTCATTAGCATAGGGCTGTGGGCGGAGTGTGGGGCTGCCTATATAATGCGAGCTCCGAGCTGAGTTTACGTCATGTCTGGGTCGGATTGAACAAGGCGATGCCTGAAGAGAAGAAATCAGTTACTGCCAAGAAAGGCGCCAAGAAAGTGATCAAGAAAACGCCACCGAAGGGCGGCAAGAGGCGCAGGAAGTCGAGAAAGGAGAGTTACTCCATCTACATCTACAAAGTGATGAAGCAGGTTCACCCCGACACCGGCATCTCCTCCAAGGCCATGGGCATCATGAACTCCTTTGTGAACGATATTTTCGAGCGCATCGCGGGTGAGGCTTCCCGCCTGGCCCATTACAACAAGCGATCCACCATCAGCTCTCGGGAGATCCAGACCGCCGTGCGCCTGCTGCTGCCCGGGGAGCTGGCCAAGCACGCCGTTTCGGAAGGGACAAAGGCGGTGACCAAGTACACCAGCTCCAAGTAAAACTCCACGCTGTCCTGACAGAACAAACCCCAAACACAACGGCTCTTTTAAGAGCCACCCACAACGTCTCTGAAAGAGCTGCACAAACACATCACCCTTTAAACTCAATTTACTGTAGTTATTTCCTGAGCAAGTGTGTTTGACAACATTTAAAGTTCCAGCTGTAGATTTAGATTTGAATTCTTAGATAAGCGGTTTTACTGTCCGGTTCAATCTTAACTTCGCTGATGAATTTCCCTCCCAGTAAACTGCACACACTGTCCGTGGTCGCCTGCCAATGAATTATGATCTTATTTTAGGAGGTGAAACTCAGACTTTAGTCCCCTCATTCTCTCTCAAGCCCTTTTAAATATATAAAAAATATCTAGTTCGGCTCAACCCGCTTATTAATCCGAGACTCCGAGTGCAACGGCCCAGACTGGGAGTTCTTACAGAGACCAGAACAGGGAGTTTGAACCCTGTGTCCCTCTTCTCTTTTCACAGAAGAACTCCCAGTTCTGGTCTCACTCCCGCCTGTGCGGAGGATCGATCCATGATCTGTGATTCCCAAATTGTACAAAGATTGAGCTGGAATGTGTCCCGTTACAGAACGTTTGAAACTGGGCCCGAATTTCATCTTAATTGTAATATCCTGGAATTTGGAAGCAATATGGAATACGACAAAAGGAAATAAAAAGTGTTTGGAAATCTTTGGCTAATGGTGAATTTATTAACATAATCCGCATTGTAAAAATTATTGCCGGGGTTTTTGAAATTGAAGATTCGTTGGAAGTCGAACAGTAATTTTCGCCCTCTTTTCATTGGCGGGCTAAACAGATGGTAATTGGTCAGCGGAAAAGACCAATGAAATCCACTTCAGGGCGACCAATCACAGGTTCGCTCTCTGCATCCCTCCAGAAGCTGATGTGGGAGGAGTTTCTCATTCTTTGTCTGAACTTGTGGAAATGTCTGGAAGAGGAAAAACCGGCGCTAAAGCTCGGGCCAAGGCCAAGTCTCGCTCCTCCCGAGCCGGACTGCAGTTCCCTGTGGGCCGTGTTCACAGGCTCCTGCGAAAGGGGAACTACGCTCAGCGTGTGGGTGCCGGAGCCCCGGTCTACATGGCTGCTGTGCTCGAGTATCTGACCGCTGAAATCCTGGAGCTGGCCGGCAATGCGGCCCGCGACAACACAAAGTCCCAGACACCTGCAGCTGGCCATTCGCAACGACGAGGAGCTCAACAAGCTGCTGGGAAAGGTGACCATCGCTCAGGGTGGAGTGCTGCCGAATATCCAGGCTGTGCTGCTGCCCAAGAAAACCACCACTTCGTCCAAGACCAAATAAAGCGGACAAGATTTAATCTAATAACCCAAAGGCTCTTTTCAGAGCCACCCACAGTATCTGTGAAAGGGCTGCTTACTGTCTTAATGGAGTCAGAGCCCTTTAATTCATGTACCTAGAGATTGGTCTGTTTTAGACCTGTAAACATAGAAAATAGATGCAGGAGTAGGCCATTCGGTCCTTCGAGCCTGCACTACCATTCAATAAGATCATGGCTGATCTTTCACCTCAGTACCCCTTTCCTGCTTTCTCTCCATACCCCTTGATCCCTTTAGTTATAAGGGCCGCATCTAACTCCCTCTTGAATATATGTAACGAACTGGCATCAACAACTCTGCGGTAGGGAATTCCACAGGTTAACAACTCTTGAGTGAAGAAGTTTCTCCTCATCTCAGTCCTAAATGGCTTACCACTTATCCGTATGGGGGAGTTTTCAGTTCCCAGTCTCTGCATTACGGTTCTCTGCTCACAGATACACTCTTCCAGTTAACAGCGAATAATTGAACTACAAGTTGTCACTCAACAATTGTATAAATACCGCCACCGGTTCCTTAAATATTCTTTAGTCTATCTGAAAACTAGAGAGTCGGCGGTGATGAATTAATGTAGTAATAAAAGGGCCTAGTTTAATTTTGGTCTGGTTTGAGATAGTTTGAATGCTGCTTCTGTTCTCGGGAGCTCCGGCCGTTCCCGGGCTGTGTATTTCTCTACTAAGCCAGTCAGTTTAGACCGCACTGGAGCAGCGAGCGATGTACACACACACGACCTGGGTCAATTGCAGTGCTTCCCAGATCTGCCTGTCCCCATTCTCCGGCAACATCGAATGGGGAAATCTGTGCTCTGCCCCGGGGAACTCGAGGTCAGAGCGACGCAAAGCCGATGTCAGTTTCTTAAAATATTAAAGGGTTCATTAGTTAATCGTCAATAACTCCTATGTGAACGGAGCTGGTATATAAACACAC
Organism: Pristiophorus japonicus; assembly: GCF_044704955.1. Classification (NCBI taxonomy): domain Eukaryota; kingdom Metazoa; phylum Chordata; class Chondrichthyes; family Pristiophoridae; genus Pristiophorus; species Pristiophorus japonicus. The sequence continues at coordinate 288,633 of NW_027254447.1, read as the reverse complement.
GATCTGCAATCAGTCCCTCACCCTCTGCCCGTCCCTACAATGGGTTAATGAAACAACACGAAGCTCTGGTTACAGGAGATCGCAGCTCTTTCCTTTGCTGATTTGGTGGCTCTGAAAAGAGCCGTTGTTGCACTTGGTGCTGAAGCTTCGAGCCGAGGCAGGGGGAGTCTAGGCGCGCTCCCCGCGGATGCGGCGGGCCAGCTGGATGTCTTTGGGCATGATGGTGACTCGCTTGGCGTGAATGGCGCACAGGTTGGTGTCCTCAAAGAGCCCCACCAGGTAAGCCTCGCTGGCCTCCTGCAGGGCCATGACGGCCGAGCTCTGGAAGCGCAGGTCGGTCTTGAAGTCCTGAGCGATCTCCCGCACCAGGCGCTGGAAGGGAAGTTTGCGGATCAGCAGCTCGGTGGATTTCTGGTATCGGCGGATTTCCCTTAGAGCCACGGTGCCGGGTCTGTAGCGATGAGGCTTCTTCACTCCGCCCGTGGCCGGAGCGCTCTTCCGGGCCGCTTTGGTCGCTAGCTGTTTGCGAGGAGCTTTCCCTCCGGTGGATTTGCGCGCTGTCTGCTTGGTCCTGGCCATTTTCTGAACGGATCTCAACACAAAAAAAAATCTGGGACACAGGGACTGTTAATGCGGAGCCTCCTCTGGGGCCTCCTTTTAAAGTGTGTGAGGGTCCGCCCCAAGGGCTGTGATTGGCTGCAGCCCGACCGCCAATCAAGTTTGAACCAAGCACCGAGAGTGAAAATGAAGGGCGGGGATTACTGGGCCTTGATTGGCTGAACTGAAACTGACAGTTGGTCAATTTCAAAAAGCCCGCCAATTTCACAGTATCAACCAACAGAGATTAAAGAAACTCTAATTTCCCGCCAGCAATTTAAAATCCCGCTCTTTATAACGGCGATTGTGCCCCATTATAAGTCACCAAGTCCATTTCTCTGTAACATTCCGGTTTGAATTCTGTTCCATTCCCTAATCGGTCTGTACCGGGCGGGAATAAATCCCCGGTCACTGCTTCCTGTAAACATAAAGTCCCGCATCGATCCCGCCAGTGCCGTCCCATTTAACCGATTCTCACAGAAACCTCACATGACAGGAATTATCCGTGAGGGAAGACTGTAATGTCTGGGTAAAGGGGACTGTGTATCCCACCCGGTAATTGTGACTGTCAGCCGAAATTTCTGATCTCTCACATTTACAATACTTGTAAAATATTTAATAATTTCCATATTCCTACAGCGACTACACTCCAAAAGTACTTGATTGGTCTTGAGGCGTTCGGTGCTCGTGAAAGGCGCTATATAAATCCAAATATTTCTTTCCATTAATTAAACAGCCAAAACCATTTCCCAACCAAATTGTCCACGCTCCCATCCCCAGGCCACTGCTCTCTCTGTGAGTTGGTGGGTGGCTCTGAGAAGAGCCTTTGTGTTGTGTTTGGGGGAGAAGGGTCCAGTTAATCAGCCGCCGAATCCATAGAGAGTGCGGCCCTGCCGCTTCAGAGCGTACACCACATCCATGGCAGTGACCGTCTTGCGCTTGGCGTGCTCAGTGTAGGTGACCGCATCCCTGATCACATTCTCCAGGAAAACCTTCAGCACCCCACGGGTCTCCTCGTAGATCAGGCCTGAGATCCGCTTGACACCGCCACGGCGAGCCAGGCGGCGGATAGCTGGTTTGGTGATGCCCTGGATGTTATCACGGAGCACTTTACGGTGCCGCTTTGCTCCGCCTTTACCCAGTCCTTTACCACCTTTACCTCGCCCAGACATGATGATTCTTCACTCAGACAGCCGCTGAATGAGAAGCGAGCTCCTCCCGGCTCCATTTTATAGAGCCGGAGCCGACCTGACTGAGAAAGCGCAGAGTGAGAGAGGCGGGAAGGGGAGGAGACAGAGTCAAGATTGACAGACAGAGCAGAGAGCGGCCTCTGGTCTTCCAGCTCCGCCTCCAGCTTTCTGCAGCCGCCAATTTCAAACCGTTTTCCCACAATAGAACCGAAACACAGCGCTCCGCACAAACCCTTACAGACTCGGAATTCATCTTCAAGGCTTCCATGAACCAGAAGCTTTTAAATAAAGTCCCGTTACAATCAACAATCGCGAATATTCCCGCCTATATACAGCCCCTTCCCTGTCAATCTCAGACCTTATTTCATCTCCCCACACTTCCTCTCAGAGACGGGTTCAGCAGTTTACAAACACCTTATTCCAGCTGATTTGGAGAATGTGGTGTTTGGGGTTTGAGTTGTGAGGAGGGGTATCTCCGCCAGTATCACCGTCTCAGACTCTCCCACTGAATCTGTGAAATGACAATGACCAGGAACTGAGACTGGAGCCGAACACATCCCCAGTTACAGTGAGGCCCGTCCGGACATCCCATTCTGTGGGTTTTATTGCAGACACTGGGGGGAGGGGTGGGTGCAGCCAATATCAGCGAGTCACCAGGTATCCTGGCTTCATGTTCAATGATTTCTGTCTGAAATCTGAGCCCGGCCCCGGGACAGGGATCATTTGATTCGGGGATCAGCTCTTTTCTGAGAGGCGTGTGTGGCTCTGAGAAGAGCCTTTGGGTTCAGATGTTTACAAATTGCACTTTTTATTTACTTTTTGGGCGCTGCTTTCTTGGGTTTTGCTGATTTGGCCTTGGCCCTCGGTTTTTCCACCTTTTTGGCCGCCTTTACCTTTGCGCCTGAGGTCTTCTTCGTCACCAACTTCTTCCCAGCCGCCGCTTTCGGTGTCTTTTTTACTGTTAGCGCCTTCTTGGCTGCTGGTTTCTTGGCCGGAGATTTCTTGGCTGCTGGTTTCTTGGCCGGAGATTTCTTGGCTGCTGGTTTCTTGGCTGGAGATTTCTTGGCTGCCGGTTTCTTCACCTTCCTTCCCACTTTCCCCTGGTTTTCCTTCTTAGCGACTTTGAAGGAGCCCGAGGCGCCCGTGCCCTTGGTCTGCACCAGGAAGCCATTTGTCACATTCCTCTTGATACTGAACCTGATCTGGGACCCGCGCTTCTCCACATCCACGCCTTTGGCCGCCAGAGCCTTCTTTATCGCGGTCAGGGACATCCCCTTGCGATCGCTGCCATCGGCCACAACCTTGAGGATCTGTTCGCCCAACGTGGGACCGGCTGGCTTGGAGCGGGGAGCCGCCTTCTTCTTCTTACTGGGAGCCTTGGTTTGAGCAGCGGCGGCAGGAGGAGCCGTTTCGGCGGCTGCAGTGTCAGTCATGTCCGCGACACTGTGGAAAATCTCTCTGACAGTCAGAGATCGGTCAGAAATGAAACGGGAGGCGGCGGCACAGAGCAACTTAAAGGCAGCGAGCGGACGGGGCGGAGACATCCTGCTGTCAGCTCCCCGCCCCTCCAGCCTCTCTGTGTTTCTCTCTCCTCATTAACTGTCCGATTCCAATTCAACCCGGGCCCTCCAGAGTCCCAGACTGGCCTCTTTCTGTCCCGAAGACCGGGATGTTTGTTGTCGAAAAAGTTTCATCCGAATTGAAGGCAGCAATTTGGATTTAAACCCGTTTCATTGCTGCACTGATCGCGCTCTCTCACCCGATCGCGGACATTTTCTCTGTTTTTCGACTGAAATTTGAAATCACATCAAACTTGACGTTTAATTCCCACTTTAGACCTGAGCAGGGCAGCAGGGCGATCCTGTGACAGGGAAATCTTTGAATTTTACACAAGAGGGACTCTGGAATCCGGCGATGAGATGGACACATAAAAACACAGTGACATTAGTCTCACCCGGCCGTCCCTTTAACACACTCTCGCTCACACAATGTTCACAATCTGCACATTCACAACACAAACTGTCCCAGATTTACAGCTCCCAGCACAGGGTTTCCTCTCCGCTCGGCCTGTGCTGCCGATTCTCGGGATTAGTTGTAGTTTCCCAGCTCACTAAGTGTTAAACACTCTGAGACTGGCGCTCCTCACAGTGCCTGTTCCAGATTCAGGGGCAGGAGCCAATCACAGCAGAGGCTGGCTTAACCCATATCTGCTGTTAAGTTGTTGTATTGTTCGCACGCAGAAATATGTTTGCTTAACGTGAAAATATAAATTATGTGTTCACCGTCGCACCAGCCTCTTTGTGTGTCTCTCTCTCCTCCTAAACGGATGGACATTTAACTGTAACTGGTGTCCTATCCATCTCATAGTCAACACCCAGAGATGGCTATCAGAGAGAGCGACAGAGACACAGTACCAGTCTTAAACTCCCTAACTGTGTCTGCTTATTACGCTCTATGATACTATCACACATTCATGTACAGCATCAGCGGAAAAGAGAGAGAGACAGGCACAGTATCAGTCTTACATTGTATATCAGTGTCTCCATATTACGCTCAGTCACAGTGCCACACCGTCATGTATTGCACCAGAGAGAGAAACAGAAACATTCTCACTGTTGTACTTCCAACAGTGTTTCCACATCGCGCTAAATAACAGAATCCCGCCTTAACAGACAGTTCAAGAGAAAGGGGGATAGCGGCAGAGAGAGAGTGGGCTGAGAGAGAGAGAGACAGGGGAGGCAGGGCGGTGAGACACAGAAACATGCACAGTATCAGTTCCAGACTGATCTGTGAGGTCCGGTTTTATCCTGAAAGATCCCATTGGAGAGACAGAAGATGCAGTCCCCTCTCTCACTGATATTGTACCACAGACAAACACATTATTAATCCCACACTGCGGGACAGTGTCAGAGAGTGAGAGAAACAAGGTCCCATATTTAACCCTCGCTTGCCTGTTGCGCTCCCTGTAATCTTGCAGCTCAGGGTCGTTCGGTATTACTCTCAGTGACTGAGTGTTTCACTCTGATTAAACTAAACTGGGACAGTTTCTGTCAGATATTAACTCCTGCACAGTCCCAGCAAACACTCCTACCCCCCCGTCCCTCCGATGTTTCTGCAGGATTGCTTTGTGAAGACGGGCTCACGAAGTGAAATACACCCTGCACGGAATGATCCCAAATTGAGCATCTCAAAGGGGCAAGGCCCCCAGCTTTAAACATTCTCTGTCCTTGTCCCCCAGGCCCAGTTCCTTTGCTCAGATTCTGATAAAAGTAAATCGGGAAAAGTTCACTTTGATTTTTAAAGGCCGAATTATTGCAGAGAGCTGCGAATGCGGGGATAAGCCCCGCCCCCGTGTCGATTTCCAGTGAGCAGAAGAGCGCATGCGCCCTCCCCTCTCCCAGCCCTGCCTGTGAGTGCCATTCACTCAGTGATTGGAAGAAGGTGGTTTAAACAACCGGGAATTGAGACACCGCGGCCCCGGGGTAAGGCAGCGAGCAGCAGCCTTCTTACAGCAGCACATCGCTTTGGGCAGATGGGCTCAGAGATCGGCACTGAGTCCGGGGGAAGTTCAGGCGGAGTCGGGGTCTGTGTGTAACAGGCGGAGTGGAGGAAGAACTGGTCTCAGTGCGTGGAGTGAGTGGGGGAAGGGAGAGGCCATTCTCGGGCTGTGTGTGGACAGCGTGTGTCCCGGGTAAGGGAGACAGAATGAGAAGGATCTGCTGTTTATAATCATTGCTGCTTTCTCCCTGCAAACCAGTAGTGAACGTTCCTGCTTTAGTTCCAGTCTCATCGTGTTTGTTGTCATTGGACAGCGAGCAGTGGAAGCAGAGCCGGACACTGAGGATTTATACAAAGAGCATCTATTGCAGGCACCGGGTGAGAAATGTGAAGGACATGTTTTAAACAGCGAATCTTTGTTTTTGTTTGAACGGTTAGTGCCCTGGGAGAGGGGAGCAGCAATCTGAGCTGTGGTAAAAGTCCGTGCTCCATCGGGTAGTCCCATTCCTGAAGCAGGGCAGGGGTTGGGTTGTGTCTGGATGTCAGTAAATTGCTGTAAATCTGCCCAACACACTTGGTGTGCAGAAGCTGAGTGCTGCAGTACTGTAGTGGAGTCAGACACTGACACTGTTTGTATCGCTGGCTTCCCTTTGCGAATGTTCATAATAAATATTAATTGAACGATTACATTCATCACTTTAGTCTTTTCTACCTCTACTGTTCTTGAATGATCAGAGATACCTTCTCCTACAGACAAGGAATTGAAGGAACCGGAACAAATGTGAAGTTTCCTCCACCTGAGACATAAGGAACAGTGTAACCAGCTCCTTCTCACACACAGTAGGTACGGTACCTATCACAGTGTGTGGATACACAGACAGGTTATCCAAATTAAACATGTTTGTGGTGCTGAATGGCTTCCTCCTATTCCTGTGTAACAGGCCTGAGGGGGCTGATGTCCACCTCCTGTTCCAATTTAACAGACTGGAGATACTGAGTGGCCTTCTCCTGTTCCTAATGTAATAAACACGAGGGGCTTAATGGCCTCCTCCTGTTCATATGTAACAAACTCTAGGGGCAGAATGACTTCCCCCTGTACCTATGTATCAGGCTAGAATGCGTTGAATGGTCTCCTTTAATTCTGATGTAACAGGTTCCAGGGGCTGAATAGCCACTTCTATTCCTGTGTAACAGACTCTAGGGGCTGAATGGCCTCCTCCAGTTCCGATATAACAAGCTCGCAGGTCTGAATGTCCTCCTCCCGTTCCCATGAAACAGTCCCGCGGGGATGAATGCCCTTGTCCTATTCCTAATGTAACAGACCTGAGGGGCAGAATTGTGTCATCCTATTGCTTTCTAACTCCAATTGCTGAATGGCCCTCTCCAGTTCTTAATGTAATAGGCTCGAGGAGCTGAATGACCCTCTCCAGTTCCAAATGTAATTGACTCGAAGAGCTGAATGGCCTTCTCAAGTTCCAACTGTAATAGGCTCAAGGAGCTGAATGGCCCTCTCCAGTTCCAAATGTAATAGGCTCGAGGAGCTGAATGGCCTCCTCCTGTTCCGATATAACAGTCTCGAAGGGTTGAATGGCTTTCTCCTGCTCCCATGTCACAGGGCCAAAGGGCTGAATGGCCTGCTTGTGATCCTAATTTAACATGCTTGAGGGGCTGAATGTCCTCCTCCAGTTCCTATATAACATGCAGGAGGGGCTGAAAGGCCTCCTCCAATTCCACTGTAACAGACTCGAGGGACTGAATGGCCTCTTCCTGTTCCTTATGTAACAGGCTCAAAGGGATGATTTGCCTCCAAGTTCCATGTGCTGAAAGGCCTCCTCAAGTTCCCAGATCCAGGGACTGTTCTTCCCCGTTGTTTTGGAAATAGCATCGGCATTAAACAGGAGCTCAATGCTTCTTGCCCGCCAGCTCTCTGATCGGGCTCCTCGCACTGATTATGTTTTCTCATCTCACTCAAACATCCCCAAATGTTGCTTTCTTTTCCATCACCTCTAGAGTTATTAGCCAAGTTTGCATCGAGCAAATCGTGAGCCCAGCAGGAACAGCACTTTGCCGACGGTTATCCACGAGGCTGCTTCTGACATTTTCTTCTGCGTTAATGTTAACCACCGTAAGTAACTGAAAAGCTTCATTTCTATAGCAACAACAAACACTTGCATTTATGACAGATACAGAATAAATCTCACATTCACTCACTGTACCCCTGACTGACAGATGCAGAATGAATCTCTCACTCACTCACTGTACCACAGACTGACAGATACAGAGTGAATCCCACACTCGCTCACTGTACCACAGACTGACAGATACAGAGTTAATCCCACACTCACTCACTGTACCACAGACTGACAGATACAGAGTGAATCCCACACTCACTCACTGTACCACAGACTGACAGGTACAGAGTGAATCCCACACTTACACACTGTACCACTGACAGTTATGGTTTATATAATGTACTAATAGCTAGTATCTACTCCAAATATTTCTGAATCGCATTTGTCCAATATAATGAAAAACTTTTGTCTGTTGAGTTCATCTCTGATCTGTAAATTTCACAGATATAGGATAAAACACATTCTCACATACCAGAAACTGACAGATACAGAATAAAACCAACACACAGATACAAAAACTGACAGGTGCAGAATAAATTCCACACACACATACCAGAAACTGGCAGGTACAGAGGAAACACACACTCACACACCCCAGAATGAGAGATACAGAATGAATCCCACATTCACATTGCACAAACTGACATATAAAGGTAAAAATCCACACGCAGATACCAGAAACTGACACCCCACACTTCTACCACAAACTGACAGGTACAGAAAAAAACACAATGACATCTCAGAAACTGACAGGTACATATTCATTCCTACACTCACACAGCAGTAACAGAATAAAACCCACATTCACATAGCAGAAACTGACAGGTACAGAATGCAATCCACACTTAGATACCAGAAACTGACAGGTACAGATTAAAACCACAGTCACACATCAGAAAATGACAGGTCTCGATTAAACCCCATACTCCCATACCGGAATCTGACAGGTACAGAATAAAATCCATACTCCAATCTGAAAAACTGATGGATACTGGTCAATATCCACACTCACATACCAGAAGCTGACGATACAGGTTAAAGTACACACACTCATATCAGAAACTGACAGGTACATGATAAAACACACACAGACATAACCGAAACTGACCGATACAGATAAAGACCACACTCACCAGAAACTGATAGATATAGAATAAAACGCACACTCACACATATCAGAAACTGATAGGTACACAATAAAACCCACACTCACATATAAGAAATTGACAGGTAGACAATAAAACCCAAACTCACATCTCAAAATTTGACAGGTACACAATAAATCCCAACTCACATAGCAGAGACTGACAGGTACAGAATAAATCTCACATTCACTTCACAACAACTGACAGGTACAGAATAAAACACACACTCAGATACCAGAAACAAAGAGGTACAGTATAAATCCCACATTCACATCGCAGAAACGGACGGGTACAGTATGAAACCCACACCCATGTATCTGAGCAATAATATGCAAGTAAAACCCATACATGCCTGTCAGAAACTGACAGGGAAACACACGCCAGAGACTGACGGAATGAGTAAATAGTTTAGTCACTCGTACTCCAGTGTCAGGCTCGCACAATCATTTTTTCAGTAATTCGGATGATAACTAACATGCTCGCAATGTGGCCCATTTAATTAGTGATAAAAGCAACTTGTGAAATAATCCCATTTTTTCCAATTTAATTTGTGACAAAAAGATGGTCTGAGCATGCGCTAAATACACGCTGCTCCTCCCCTCCCCACACAGTGTTTAAACCGACGGGAAGGGCCCATGTGAGCTCCCCTCCCCCAATTCTGTCAGCGGCTGTCGTTTCCTCTGTGCTCGGCTGATGATCATTGAACACATCAGGGAGCGGAGAAATCCCGGGCCCGAGTAAGGGAGCAAACAGCAGCCTCCTTACAGCAGCTCATCGCATTGGGACTGTGTCCGCAGATGGGCTTTGAGTCGGGGTAAGTTCAGCGGCAGTCGGGGGCTTTCTGTAAGAGGCAGAGTGGAGCAGGAACTAGTTCTGGAACATGGAGTGAGTGGGGGAAGGGGGAGCCCATTCTCGGGCTATGTGTGTTCAGTGTAAGTTTAACAGAGAAAGTAAATCACCTCGCTCTTTCAAATCATTGCTGCTTTCTTTCCCCAAATCAGTAGTGAATGTTCCTGATTCAGTTCCAATCTCAGTGTCTGTTGTTCTTGGACATTGAACAGTGTAAACACAGCCTGGATGTGAGGAGTTTCACAAAGTGCATCTACTACAGACACCAAAAGAGGAATGTGATAGGAGACATTTCAAAAATGGGTTATTTTGTTTCGGTGCGTTGAATTCTCCAGAACCATGTTGCTGGTGATCGAGAGATACATTGTCGCCCCCTCAGATACATCAGCATTTGGTAACTATGACATTCTGTTAATGACACAGGCCCTCAGCTCGGTTTCAATAGACTGAGAACAATTGTTGTACAGCCCAGGTACCTGTGGTTATATTCCAGGAAGCGATTCAGAAATGTACAGGTAGTCCCATGGGAGTAGGAGATATAAACCTGGACTGTGCCAATCGGGTGGTCCCATTCATAGACCAGTACTGGGTTTGGGTTGTGTCTGGATGCTGATAACTTTCTATAGAACCGTCCTATACACCTGGTGTGGTGAATCTGAGTGCCGCTGTACTGCAGTGAGATTGGACAATGACACTGTTTGTATCACAGATTCCTCTCTCCAGGTACTTTACTTTATTATACACAAACACATGAATTATAAATGTATTCTCTCCATTGCCTGTCCATATCATAACTAATAGTGTTCTCCTATTATTATTCTCAGAGCAAAATACTTCACCAAGCCAAAATAAATTTGATCTTTCCTCAACCCAGAACACAAGGAACAGTGCAGGCAGCTCCTTCTCACACACAGTAAGTACATTATCACTCTCAGAGCACAGAGACACAGAACTGACCGCAATCATATTGCCACAGATAGCAGAAGCTGTCAGTCCCACAATGATCCAAATTCCCAGAGTTATGCTATGAATCCCACAGTCACTTGGAGCAGTACAATAATATGTTGTTCCAAAGTCCAATCATATTGCATTGAAAGGCAGATCCCTTACTCAGACACATGAACAGATAGACACTGACACGGTGTCAATCCACACTGGTGTCTGTACACTGACTCTCAAACCCAACTGCTGTCATACAAGAGCAGAGAAACAGAGGTAATGGCCTGAACCAAACCTCCTCCTGAGACAGTCATCGATAATCGCAAACTATCATCCGCCTACAGCAGGTGGAGAAGGAACCAAATCCAACGGACACACAGAGCAAGAATAGCTCAGTACAAGAGACTGTCAATTACATAATCAATCCCACATTCTCGCACATCACCAGTCTAACAGATACATAATCAATCCCACACTCACACACATCACCAGTCTAACAGATACATAATCAATCCCACACTCTCACACATCACCAGTCTAACAGATACATAATCAATCCCACACTCTCACATCAGCAGTCTAACAGATACATAATCAATACCACACTCACACACATCACCAGTCTAACAGATACATAATCAATCCCACACTCTCAAACAGTAACAGAAACTGACAGCTACAGAATTAATCCCACACTCTCAAACAGTACCAGAGACTGGGATTAACATAATGATTCATACGCTCAGACACATTGAATGACAGATTGAGAAAGAATCACAATCACCTCCAATACCTGAGATTGTCTGACTGATTGAGAGTGAAACCCACACTCTCCTACCAGGCCCTTACAGCTACAGACAAATACTCACACTCACATACCAGGGACAGATAGTTAGAGTGAACTCCAGTCACACACCAGAAACTGAGAGGTACAGAAAAAAAACACTTCTGCATTCCAGAGACCGATAGATACAGAGTAATACCCACACTCGCATTCCAGAGACCGATAGATACAGAGTAATACCCACACTCATATTCCAGAGACTGATAGATACAGAGTAATACCCACACTCACATTCCAGAGACTGATAGATACAGAGTAATACCCACAATCACATTCCGGAGACTGATAGATACAGAGTAATACCCACACTCACATTCCAGAGACTTATAGATACAGAGTAATACCCACACTCACATTCCAGAGACTGATAGATACAGAGTAATACTCACATTCCAGAGACTGATAGATACAGAGTAATACCCACACTCTCATTCCAGAGACTGCTAATTACAGAGTAATACCCAAACTCACATTCCAGAGACCAATAGATACAGAGTAATACCCACACTCACATTCCAGAGACTGATAGATACAGAGTAATACCTACACTCACATTCCAGAGACTGATAGATACAGAGTAATACCCACACTCACATTCCAGAGACCGATAGATCGAGTAATACGGACACTCACATTCCAGAGACTGACAAATACAAATTAAAAACCACACTCCCATAACAGAAACCTACAGGTACTGATTAAAACCCTTACTCAAATATCATAAACGGATAGCTACAGAATGAAACGCACACTCACTTCCCAGAGAGTGAAAGATACAGACAAAAATACACATTCATGTTACCGAGATTAACACTTGCAGATAATACCAAATCCATATACCAGAAACTGACAGATACAGAGAAAAATTCACACTCAAATCCCAGAGACTGACAGATAGAGTAAAACCCACTCTCACATACCATAGACTGACAAATACAGAGTAAAACACACACTCACATACCATAGACTGATGGATACAGAGTAAAACCCACACTCACGTACCATAGACTGACAAATACAGAATAAAACCCACACTCACATACCAGAAACTGACAGGTACAGATTAAAGCCCACATTCACATCAGAAAAACTGAAAGGTACAGAATGAAGCCCCATTCAAATACCAGAAACAGACAGGTACAGACAGAAGCACACATTACCTGAAACTGACCGAGAGTAAAACCCACACTCACCTACCAGAGATTGAAATTTACCGATACAATCCACACATATACCAGAGACTGACAAGTATAGTGTGAAATCCAAACTCACACTCCGAAAACTGTTATATACAGAGTAAAATTCACACTCACATACCATAGTCTGAGAGATAAAGTAATACCCACACACAAATATCAGAAACAGACACAGGTAAAACCCACACTCACATATCAGAAAATGACAAGGACTGTGTAAATCCAACACTCACATACCAGAGAATGAACGATACAGAATGAAACCCACACTCACTTACCAGTAATTGACAGGTACAGAGTGAAAACCTCCCTTCCATACCATAAACTTACAGGTATAAAGGAAAAGCCACATTCGCTAACCAGAGACTGACAGATACAGAATAAATACTACACTCACTGGTGGGCGTAGTCTATAGGCCCCCTAATAGTAACTAAACTGTTGGATGGAGTATAAATCAAGAAATAATGGAGGCTTGTAAAAAAAGGAACCGGAATAATCATGGGCAATTTTAATCTTCATATTGATTGAACAAATCAAATTGGCCAAGATAGCCTTGACGAAGAATTCAGAGAGTGTATCTGGGATAGTTTCCTTGACAGTACTTTGTGGAAACAACCAGGGAGCAAGCTATCTTAGATCTGGTACTATGTAATGAGAACATAAGAACATAAGAAATAGGAGCAGGAGTAGGCTACTTGGCCCCTCGAGCCTGCTCTGCCATTTAGTAAGCACATGTCTGATCTGATCATGGACTTAGCTCCACTTCCCTGCCCGCACCTCATAACCCTTTATTCCCTTATCGCACAAAAAATCGGTCTATCTCCGTCTTAAATATATTTAATGGCCCAGCCACCACAGCTCTCTGGGGCAGAGAATTCCACAGATTTACAACCACCTGAGAGAATAAATTCCTCCTCATCTCAGTTTTAAATGGGTGACCCCTAATTCTGAGACTATGTCCCCTAGTTCTAGTTTCCCCTATGAGTGCAAATATCCTCATTGCATCCACCTTGTCGAGCCCCCTCATAATTTATATGTTTCAATAAAACCACCTCACATTCTTCTGAACTCCAATGAGTATTGGCCCAACCTACTCAACCTCTCATCATAAGTCAACCCCGTCATCTCCGGAATCAACCGAGTGAATCTTATCTTATCCAGTGCAAGTATATCCTTTCTTAAATAATGAGACCAAAACTGCATGCAGTACTCCAGCTGTGGCCTCACCAATACCCTGTAAAGTTGTAGCAGGACTTCTCTGTTTTTATACTCTATCCCCTTGCAATAAAGGCCAACATTCCATTTGCCTTCCTGATGACTTGCTGTACCTGCATACTAACTTTTTGTGTTTCATGCACAAGGACCCCCAGGTCCTTCTGTACTGCAGCACTTTGCAATTTTTCTCCATTTAAATAATAATTAGCTTTTTTATTTTTTCTGCCAAAGCAGACAACCTCACACTTTCCCACATTATACTTGGGATGGACTCCACTTGGAATGTGCTGGGGTTAGAGTCCTGGTGAACCGAATAACTAGGGCTGCAGAGAGAGCTTTATTAATCAGTGGTGGGTAGGGTTCAGGTGAGCAGAAACCTAAAAGCTCAAAGAACAAGGTGAAGGCAATAGAGCAGGGTAGCATTGGGGGAAACAAAAATGTAACAGGAAGGGACAGAATCTATAAACATAAGTGTGTATCAGAAGCTGGGGCCATAGCAGGAGAAAAACCATGCTAACTCTGCTTGACTGAATTATGCTTTTCCAAATGTCCTGCGACAAATGTTAGGCTAACTGGTCTTGTAACACTGTTGTGAAGTGCCTTGGGACATTGTACTACGTTAAAGGTGCTATATAAATAAAAGTTATTATTATCGGAAAGCTGCAGGTTTATGCGTCGCCACCGAGATTCATCGAGATGTAGAGCGCATGCGTGGCCATCTTTGCAAAAGAGCAAAGTATGGGCGGGCTACAGGGTCCCAGTGAACCCAGCCAGAGTCAGCACCTTCAGGGGAGGAGATGGAGAGGAACCAGTGGGTGTAGAACTGAACCCAGCCAGAGTCAGCACCTTCAGGGGAGGAGAGGGAGGGGAACCAGTGAGTGTAGAACTGAACCCAGCCAGAGTCAGCACCTTCAGGGGAGGGGAACCAGTGGGTGTAGAACTGAACCCAGCCAGAGTTAGCACTTTCAGGGGAGGGGAACTAGTGAGTGTGGGACTGAACCCAGACAGAGTTGATGGTGAAAACTGGGAGTGGAGGATACGCTGTCTTCAGACGTGCGATGTGTTTGAATTTCAGCACAGGGAGGACGGAGAGTGCATAGGACAGTGATTTACAGCTTTGGAGGAAGAATAAGGGGTAAGCCATTTAGGACTGAGATGAGGAGAAACTTCTTCACTCAGAGAGTTGTTAACCTGTGGAATTCTCTACTGCAGAGAGTTGTTGATGCCAGTTCATTGGATATATTCAAGAGGGAGTTAGATATGGCTCTTAAGGCTAAAAGGATCAAGGGGTATGGAGAGAAAGCAGGAAAGGGGTACTGAGGTGAATGATCAGCCATGATCTTATTGAATAGTGGTGCAGGCTCGAAGGGCCGAATGGCCTACTCCTGCACCTATTTTCTATCTTTCTATGTAACAAGAGAGGAAAAAATGTTCCATGGAATCTAGACTCGAAGAGCTCAACGTCCTCCTGGATGTACTTTCTCCACCTCAGGCGGTCTGCCGCCGGGGTCTCCCAGGTGTCAGTGGTGATGTCGCACTTTAACAACGAGGCTTTGAGGGTGTCCTTATAATGTTTCCGCTGTCCTCCTTTGGCTCGTTTACCATGGAGGAGCTCCGCATAAAGCATTTGCTTAGGGAGTCTCGTATCTGGCATGTGTACTATGTGGCCTGCCCAGCGAAGCTGATCGAGTGTGGTCAGTGCTTCAATACTGGGGATGTTAGCTGGTCGAGGACATCGCTGTTGGAGCGCCTGTCCTCCCAGGGGATTTGCAGGATCTTGTGGAGACATCTATACTTCACTCTTTAAAGGGATTTCTTCAAGTACTGAAAGCTGCAACAAATTGAGCTAAACTTTGTTAAACAATTGATAAAATTAATGGAATCTGCAGGTTGGCTTTGAATTTCTCTGGGATGGCGCTGGACATGATGTGCCTTGAAATACCTCCTGTGTCCAGTAGATGACGCTGTCCCTCCAATTAACTCCGACTGAGAGGAGCGTGACTGCCCCCTCGAGCAGGAGGAACGAGAGCAGCTCAGGGTCAGACACTGCACCCCACAGGGACATCACACACTGCCCCCCTCCCTGGGGCAGCTCAGGGTCAGGTACTGAACATACTGCACCCCACAGGGTACATCACTCACTGCCTCCCTCGCTGGGGCAGCTCAGGGTCAGACACTGAACATACTGCACCCCACAGGAACATCACTCACTGCCCCCCTCGCTGGGGCAGCTCAGGGTCAGACACTGAACACACTGCACCCCACAGGGACATCACTCACTGCCCCCCTCCCTGGGGCAGCTCAGGGTCAGACACTGAACACACTGCACCCCACAGGGACATCACTCACTGCCCCCCTCCCTGGGGCAGCTCAGGGTCAGACACTGAACATACTGCACCCCACAGGGACATCACTCACTGCCCCCCTCCCTGGGGCAGCTCAGGGTCAGACACTGAACATACTGCACCCCACAGGGACATCACTCACTGCCCCCCTCCCTGGGGCAGATCAGAGTCAGACCTTGGAGTGGGAAAGGGAGGATGCAGTTGTCGTGGACCATGTAGGGACCAATGACATAGGTAGGACTAGGTTCTGCTGAAAGAGATGGAGGAGTTGGGGTCCAAATGAAAAAGCTGAACCTCAAAGGTAATAATCTCTGGATTGTTACTTGAACCCCACACTAATTGTTACAGGGATAAGCAGATTAGAACAGTAAATGCATGGTTCAAAGAGTGGTGTGGGAGGCAGGGGTTTTTCTTTACAGACACTGGCACCAGCACTGGGCAAAGAGGGAGCTGTTCCCTTGCCATGGGTTCCACTTGAGCTGGGCAGGAACCAGTGTCCTGGTGAATCGAATAACTAAGGCAGTAAACAGAGCTTTAAACTATTGAAGGCTGGGTGGGGAGATCCAGGAAAGTACAGCACGGTTTAGATAGAGAGAAAAAGCAACAAGAGACATGTCAAGGCTCTGAAGCTGAGTTTTGGATAACAATAAGCAGAGTGGGTCAGGAAGAGACAGAGAGAGTAACAAAGGTAATAAGGCATTACGGACTAAGGAGACATCAAGGAAAAATAGAAGAAAGTCAAGCTAAAGGCACTATATCTTAATGGACAAAGAATTCTCAACAGAATAGCTGAATTAGTAGAACAGATAGAAATTAATAGGTTTCATCTAATAGCCATTACGGAGACGTGGTTGTAAAGTGACCACGGTTGGGAACTAAATATTTCAGGATACATAACTTTTAGAAGAGATGGCAAAATAGAAAAGGAGAAGAGGAAGCCCTGATAATAAAGGATGGGATAAAGACAGTAGAGGGAAAGGATCTTAGCTCGGGAAATCCAGAAGTAGAATCAGTTTGGGTGGAGCTAAGAAACAGCAAGGGGCAGAAAACATTGGTAGGAATTGTTTATAGGCCCCCAAACCGTAGTGGTAATGTAAGGCACAGTATGAATCAGGAAATTAGAGGTGCATGTAACAAAGGTAATACAATAATCATGGGGGACTTTAATCTGCATATAGACTGGGGAAACCAAATTTGCAGTAATAGTGTGGAGGACGAATTCATGTAAAGTATACAAGATGGTTTTCTAGATCAGTATGTTGAGGAACCAACTAGAGAACAGGTTATTTTAGATCTAGTATTGTGCAATAAGAAAGGGTTAATTAATAACGTTATAGTAAAGGAGCCCTTAGGGAAGAGTGACTATAATATGATAGAATTTTACATTAAGTTTGAAAGTGATTTAGTTAAATCTGAAACTTGGGTCTTAAATCTAAACAAAGGAAACTATGTAGGTATGAGGGGAGAGTTGGTTAAGGTAGATTGGGAAACTACATTAAAAGGTATGATGGTAGAAAAGCAATGGCTATCACTTGAAGAATTAATACATAATTTACAACAAACACACATTCCTTTTTGGCACAAAAATCCCACAGGAATAGTGGTCCAACCGTGGCCAACAAGAGAAGTTAAAGATAGTATTAGATGACAGAAAGATGCTTAGAATGTTGCCAAAAAGAGCAGTAAGCCTGAGGATTGGGAAGATTTTGGAATTCAGCAAAGGAGGACCAGGAAATTGATAAAGAAAGGGAAAATAGAATATGAAAGTAAACTAGTGAGAGACAAAATAACAGACTGCAAATGCTTCTAGAGGTATGTAAAAAGGAAAAGTTTAGTAAAAGTAAATGTGTTTCCCCTACAGGAGACAGGAGAAATTATAATGGGAACAAGGAAATGGCAGAGAAATTAAATGCATATTTTGTGTCTGTCTTCATGGAAAGTGGTGCAAAAAACTTGCTGGATCTACTGGAGAACCCAGGGTCTAGCGAGAATGAGGAACTGAAAGAAATTAATATTCATCAAAAAATGGTACTGGAGAAATTAATGGGACTGGAAGCCGATAAATCCCCTGGACCTGATAGCCTATATCCTAGGGTATTGAAAAGGGTAGCTATAGAACTAGTGGATGCATTGGTTGTCATCTTCCAAAATTCCATAGAGTCGAGAATGGTTCCTGTGGTTTGGAAGATAGCAAATGTAACTGAGCTATTTAAGAAAGGAGGGAAGAGAGAAAGCGGGGAACTACAGAGCAGTTAACCTGACATCAGTAGTAGGGAAAAGCTCGATTCTATGATTAACAACATGGTAACATGCACTTAGAGAATAATAAGATTGGGCAGAGTCAACAATTCGGTCGGCTGCAGCGATCTTCCAGAGAAACATGGAGAGCCTACTCAAGTCGGTACCAAGCATGGTGGTTTTTCAGGACGAAATATTGGTCACGGGTCGGGACACCGTCGAGCACCTACAAAACCTGGAGGAGGTCCTCCAGCGACTGGATCGCGTAGGGCTGCAGCTGAAGAGGTCAAAATGCATCTTCATGGCAACAGAAGTGGAGTTTTTGGGGAGAAAGATCGCGGCGGATGGCATTCGGCCCACATACGCCAAGACAGAGGCTATCAGAACATCACGGAGCTGCGGTCATTCCTGGGACTCCTCAACTATTTTGGTAACTTCCTACCGGTGTTAAGCATCCTCTTAGACCCTCTACATGTGTTATTGCATAAAGGTGAGAATTGGGTATGGGGAAAAAAACAAGTAATTGCTTTTGAGAAAGCCAGAAACATTTTATGCTCCAACAAGCTGCTTGTACTGTATAACCCGTGTAAAAGACTTGTGCTAGCATGTGATGGGTCATCATACGGAGTTGGGTGTGTATTACAACAAGCTAACATTGCGGGCAAATTGCAACCAGTCGCCTATGCCTCCAGGAGCTTGTCTAAGGCCGAGAGGGCCTACAGCATGATTGAGAAAGAGGAATTAGCGTGTGGGTTCGAGGTAAAGAAAATGCATCAGTGGCTGTTTGGCCTCAAATTTGAGCTGGAAACCAATCACAAGCCCCTCATATCCCTGTTCGCTGAAAACAAGAAGATAAATACTAATGCCTCAGCCCATATACAAAGGTGGGCACTCACGCTATCAGCGTATAACTATACCATCCGCCACAGGCTAGGCATCGAGAACTGTGCAGATGCTCTCGGTTGGCTACCATTGTCCACCATGGGGGTGGAAATGGCGCAACCTGCAAACTTGTTGATGGTGGCACAGCCCGCAGACTTGTTGATGGTCATGGAAGCGTTTGAAAATGATGAATCACCTGTCACGGCCCGTCAGATTAGGACTTGGACCAGCCAAGATCCTCTGCTGTCCCTAGTCAAAAAACTGTGTACTGCATGGGAGCTGGGCCAGCATCCCCATTGAAATGCAAGAGCTAATCAAGCCATTCCAGCAATGAAAGGACAAGCTGCCCATTCAGGCAGACTGCCTGTTGTGGGGTAACCGCGAAGTGCTACCCAAAAAGGGCAGGGAGACGTTCATCTCGGATCTCCACAGCACACACCCGGATATAGTAATAATGAAAGCGATAGCCAGATCCCACGTGTGGTGGCCCGGTATCGACTCTGACTTAGAGAACTGTGTACGGCAATGCCGCATGTGTGCTCAGTTGAACAACGTGCCAAGAGAGGCACCACTAAGTTTGTGGTCCTGACCCTCCAGGCCATGGTCGAGGATCCATGTCGACTATGCGGGCCCGTTTCTCGGTAAAACGTTCCTGGTGGTGGTGGATGCTTTTTAAAATGGATTGAATGTGAAATAATGTCGGGAAGCACTGCCACCGCCACCATTGAAAGCCTGAGGGCCATGTTTGCCATTCACAGCCTGCCTGACATACTGGTCAGTTACAATGGGCCATGTTTCACCAGTGCCGAATTTAAAGAATTCATGACCTGCAATGGGATCAAACATGTCACCTCGGCCCTGTTTAAACCAGCCTCCAATGGGCAGGCAGAGCGGGCAGTACAAACAATCAAACAGAGCCTTAAACGAGTCACAGAAGGCTCACTCCAAACCCGCCTGTCCCAAGTACTGCTCAGCTACCGCACGAGACCCCACTCGCTCACGGGGGTGCCCCCAGCTGAGCTACTCATGAAAAGGATACTTAAAACCAGACTCTCGCTGGTTCACCCCAACCTGCATGATCAGGTAGAGAGCAGGCGGCAGCAACAAAATATAAACGATGGTCACGCCATTGTGTCACGGGAAATTGATCTAAATGACCCTGTGTATGTGCTAAACTATGGACATGGTCCCAAGTGGATCGCGGGCACAGTGATAGCCAAAGAAGGGAGCAGGGTGTTTGTAGTCAACTTAGACAATGGATAAATTTGCAGAAAGCACTTGGACCAAACGAGGCTGCGGTTCACAGACTGCTCTGAACAGCCCACAGCAGGCACACCTTTTTCGAGCCCACAACACACACCCAAAGGATCAACGACACCACCCCGGACCAGGAAATTGGATCCATCATGCCCAACAGCCCAGCAAGGCCAGGCTCACCCAGCAGCCGTGCAGGGCCAACAACACGCCAGCCCAGCGAGGGCACAGCCAACACACCAGAACAGACATTTGAGCACTGTATATAAGCCGGCCCCTAAGGCCTGTTCCTCACTCTGGAGTGTCTTAATAAAGACTGAGGTCACTGTTACTTTAACCTCCCTATGTGCAGTCTCATCTATGTTAGGAAATGTTTAAGTGCACATCGAAGTATTTTTTAAATGTGGTGAGTGTTCCTGCCTCTACCACCCTTTCAGGCAGTGAGTTCCAGAGCCCCACCACCCTCTGGGCAAATCAATTTCCCCTCATATTTCCTCTAAACCTCATACCAATTACTTTAAATCTATGTCCCCTGGTTGTTGACCACCTCTGCCAAGGAAAACATGTCCTTCCTATCCACTCTATCCAGGCTCCAGATAATTTTATAAACCTCAATCAGGTCTCCCCTCAGCCTCCTCTGTTCCAAAGAAAACAGACCCATCACCTCCAATATTTCCTCATAGCCAAAATTTTCCAGTCCAGGCAACATTCTTGTAAATCTTCTTCACACCCTTTCCAGTGCACTCACATCTTTCCTGTAATATGGTGACAAGAACTACACGCAGTACTCCAGCTGCAGCCTAACCAGTGTTTTGTACAGTTCAAGCATACCTCCCTTTTTTTTTTGAAATTCGTAGCCAATCGTTCCAATTCTTTGTCAAATCACAAACACCAGAGGTCACCTTGCACATATCAAGGATCACTCTGCGCCAATGCTCTTAGCCAAAAGGCCTAGAGCCACTGCACCGTTCCTGGAAGTACTGCAATACCAGGTTCGTGCCATGGAGGTGGATGGGTCAGGCCCCCCACACACCTCCGTGGAGGTGGATGGGTCAAGCCACCCCATCCACCTCCTATTTCCAAAAAAAGCAAGCATATACCTTCCTGATCCAGGGAGAACCACCTTGGGGTTATGGTGGTTACTCCCCTGTCAGGTCAGTTACGCATGATCTTAGCCAAAAGGCCGAGAAGCGATCCTCCCTGCTCTTGTATTCAATGCCATGACTTATAAAGGTAAGTATTCCATATGCCTTCTTAACCACCATATCTACCTGGCCTGCTACCTTCAGGTATCTGTGGTCCTGCACTCTAAGGTCCCTTTGTTCCTCTACACTTTTGAGTGTCGTGCCATTTAATGTATATTCCCTTGCCTTGTTAGACCTCCCCAAATGCATTACCTCACACTTATCCTGATTGAATTCCATTTAACACCGTTCTTCCCACCTGACCAGTACATTGATATCTTCCGGCAGTCTGCAGCTTTCTTCTTCATTATCAGCCACACAGCCTATTTTAGTGTCATCTGCAAACTTCTTAATCATACCCCCAACATTTAAGTCTAAGTCATTGATATATATTGTTCAGAACATGACAAATGGAATATAATGTTATCCACTTTGGTAGGAAACACAGAACAACAGAGTATTTTTAAATGGTGGGAGATTGGGAAATGTTGGTGTTCAGAGGGACCTGGGTGCCCCTTGTACATGAATAACTGAAAGTTAACACCCAGGTACAGCAAGCAATTAATAAAGCAAATGGTATGTTGGCCTTTATTACTAGAGGATTTGAGTATAAGAGTAAAGATGTTTTACTGTAATTATATAGGGCCCTGGTGAGACTGGACCTGGAGTATTGTGTACAGTTTTGGTCTCCTTATTTAAGGAAGGATATACTTGCCATAGAGGGAGTGCAACAGAGGTTCACCAAACTGATGCTCTGAAAATGGGGATCGTCCGATCACGAGAGATTGAGTGGATTAGGCCTATATTATCTAGAGTTCAGAAGTATGAGAGGTGATTTCATTGAAACATACAAAATTCTTACAGGGTTTGACAGGGTAAACAACATACAAAATGAACTTACAGTCCGCAAGTGTGACCGAGCTTCCAGTCGCCTGTCACTTTAATTCTCCACTCCACTCCCACTCTGACCTCTCCATCCTTCGTCTCCAACAAAGCTCAACGCAAGCTTGAGGAACAGCACCTCATCTTTCGTTTAGCACTTTACAGCCCTCTGGACTTAACATCGAGTTCAACAATTTCACAGTGTAACCGCTGCCAATTTTTGGCTCCCTCCCACCTCCCCCCGCCCACCCCCCACCCAGCCAGAGCCTGTTTTGTTTCCTTTCTCCTTGTCGCTGATTGGATTTTTTGTGGAGGTAACCAAGAGGGTTGATGAGGGTAGTGCACACGATGTAGTACATATGGACTTTAGCAAGGCATTTAATAAGGTCCCACATGGTATACTGGTCATGAAGGTTAAAGCCCTTGGGATCCAGGGCAAAAAAGCAAGTTGGATCCAAAATTGGCCGCGCCAGCCGACAAAGAGCCGTGGGGCAGCAGCCCTAAAGGTTACATATAAACCTATGAACAATGACAGAAAGGCAAAGAGTACCCATCCCAATCAGTACACCTCACACAACTGCGCTATCTCTTATACTGAAACATTCCAAACTCCACCCCCAATGCCATGTGATCTCCTGGGAGAGGTGAAAACCAGATAAAAATCCAGGCCAATTTAGGGAGAAAAAATGAGAAAATTCCTCTCCGACCCATCCAGGCGATCGAAACTAGTCCAGATCATCACCCTGGCAGTATTCTATTCCCTGCAGTACTTACCATTATATCTGCACCATCCAACAAAAGGTCATCCAGTCTAATCCCAATTACCAGCTCTAGGTCCGTAACCCTGCAGGTTACTGCACTTTAAGTGCCTATCCAACCATCTCTTAAAAGTGGTGAGGGTTTGTGCATCCACCATTCTTCCAGGCAACGAGTTCCAGATCCCCACAACCCTCTGTGTAAAGAAGCCCCCTCTCAAATCCCTCTAAAGCTTCCACCAACCACCTTAAAACTTTACCCTCTCGTTATAGACTCCTCCACCAATGGAAATAGGCCCTTACTATCCACTATGTCCAGGCCTCTCAATATTTTGTACACCTCAATGAGGTCTGCTCTCAATCTCCTCTGTTCTAATGAGAACAAACCAACCCAGCCTATCCAATCTGTCCTTATAACTAAGATTCTCCATTCTAGGCAGCATCCTAGTAAATCTCCTCTGCTCCCTCTCTAGTGCAATCACATCCTTCCTATAATACGGCAACCAGAACTGCACGCAGTACTCCAGCTGTGGCCTAATCAAAGTATTATACAATTTAAACATAACCTCCCTGCTCTTATATTCTGTGCCTCGACCAATAAAGGCAAGTATTCCATATGCCTTCTTAACCACCTTATCCGCCTGACCTACTTTTAGGAATCTGTGGACAAGCACTCCAAGGTCCTTTTGTTCATCTACACTATTAAGTGGCCTACCGCTTAATGTTGATACCCTTTCTTTATCAGCCCTCCAAAAGTACATCACCTCACACTTCTCTGAATTAAATTCCATTTGCCACTGCTCTGCCCACCTGACCAGTAGATTGATATCC
Organism: Pristiophorus japonicus; assembly: GCF_044704955.1. Taxonomy (NCBI): domain Eukaryota; kingdom Metazoa; phylum Chordata; class Chondrichthyes; family Pristiophoridae; genus Pristiophorus; species Pristiophorus japonicus. The sequence continues at coordinate 264,656 of NW_027254447.1, read as the reverse complement.
TCCTGCAGCCCATGACTTTCCTCTTCATTATAACCACACAGCCAATTTTAGTGTTGTCCGCAAACTTCTTAATCATACTCCCTATATTCAAATCTAAATCGTTGATATATAAAGCACAAAAAGTAAGGGACCCAGTACTGAGCCTTGCGAAACCCCACTGGAAACATCCTTCCAGTCACAAAAACATCCATCAATCATTACCCTTTGCCACTGGACCAAGACCTAGCTCTGTCAAGCCCGTGTGGTGGCTGGTGTGCAACGTTCAGCACACGTTAATCCACACACAGGCATCTTCCACCCCCTCAATTGGAGTTCAGGACTGGAACATCGGGTCCTTCATTGAAACATCTGTGACCTCGTGTGGAAGCAAGTTATCCTGGTTGAAGGGACCGCCTATGATGATGATGAAAGGAAAGCTCCGGGTCTGTCTGGTGCCATTGTGACACATCGAGACGTACCGCGCATGCGCGTCCATCTGTGCGCAAAAATGTCTTCCCCGCCCGCGCATGCTCAAACAGTGAGGGAGATCCGGGCTCAGCCCCGCCCACTGGGAGCTGCAAGCTCCGCCCCTCACACACTCCGATTGGTTGGAGGACCAACCGCCCGCTCGGTCCTCCAGTCCCACCCCCGCTCTTCCCATTGGTTGGGAGCTGCCGTCAATCACCCGGGCAGTGTGAGCTGAGCATGTGCGGGCTGCGGGAGGTGGAGTGGCGACAGCGGGTGAGAGATGGGCGGAGGGAGGGAGCAAGTTAATAAACTCCACGGGCTTCACATACACCGAGTGTGGGCCCAGGCCCGAGAGACAACACTCTGCATTATCCGCTTCACACACACCCGGTGCTGGCCTCAGGCCCCGAACAAGAACCTGCGGCTCCGGCCTTTCCCCGAGCGGGGTCCCCGGCAGTTGCGGGGCTTTCTCCCGGTGACAGGCCCCAGGGGGGCAGCAGGGCGCATGCGCGGCCTTTCCCTGGGCCAGGAACCAGGAGGAGAGAATGTTGAGAGTCTCTATCCTGGACTCACAGTCAGGGCTTTTGTAAACTGCTGTTCCAGGCTGGGGTTTAACATTCTGCATAAATAGCTGATTGGCTTATCGGGCCGCAGTGTTTGTTTCAGAACCGCTGTCTGATCTGTCCCCTTAATCAAGGGATGGTTAGGGATTAAAAAGAAGATATTCGTGTGGAGGCAGAGGGCATGGTTGAGGTTTTAAATGAGTACATTGCTTCTGTCTTCACTACAGAAGAGGATTCTGCCAATGTAGCAGCAAACAAGATAGTATCGATATTACTTGGGATAAGAATTATCAGATTGTGGGTGCAGGGGATGGATTGGTCCTGTGGGTGGGTTTAGAAGCTTTATAAACACCTGGTGTGGGCCTGAGGTGCCAAATAAGAGCCCACAGGCCCCGTGTTTACCTCCCGGTGGGGGCCCTGTCAGTGACCGCCCGGGAGAGCAGGCTCACAGGCCGCCAGCTTGGACAGGGCGGGGCTCACTACGACTGCGCAGTACTTTGGGCAGGAACAAAGAGTGGGCGGGGCTTCAGGGTCTCTGTCACTTTGATTGGACGACATGTTTCTCCCCATATTAGTGGCCCCTGAAAGGAAGCCTTGTTCTGATTCTTGTCTGGTGACCCTGGGGTAACACAGTATCACCCTATTGGTCCATGAAAATAAGCCCAGTGTCCAGGAGAGAAAATCATCAGTTCATTGCTTTTATTCTCATTCTGCACACAGGAACTGTAGAGCTGAATCCAGCCAGAGTAGAGGGAGGGAGAAAACTGGGAGCGGAGGATAAAATGATGGAGATGGTGCGATGGGTTTGGAGTTTAGCACAGGGAGGAGGGAGAGTGTGTGGGATGGGGATTTACAGCTTTGGGGAACAAGAGAGTAAAAAATGTTCTGTAGAAACTAAAATTGTCTGTTCTGAATTTCTATTAATAATTACAGTGATGTATTTTGTAAACTCCCTTTACAGAGAATCAGAACGGGATGATTTGCAAACGAGAAACACAAACCAAACATCACCTCATGTTCTGACCGAGTCACTCGATTCATCAAGACCTGACTATCATCAGACTTTGCATGTGGAAGAATAAATGTTTGTCTGTGGGAAAAGATTTCAAAGATCAGTGTGACTGGAAAAGCACCGAGACACACACACCCGAGTGCACTGACTGTGGAAGGAGCTTTTACCAGTTACACATCCTGAAAAACAGCGCACCATTTACAGCGGGAGAAACTGTACACGTGTTGTGTGTGTGGACGAGGCTTCAACTGATCGTTCAACCTGAGATACAAGGACACCCACACCACGGAGAATTAACTATCCCGCTGAAAACTAGGGAGAGGCTGTTCAACTGCCCCTTATGTTGAATGTGATTCAATTGTCTAGCATGCTGACATGCCAGCGAGCTCGCAATAAAGACCATTCACCTGCTCCGTGTGTGGGAAGAGATTCACTTGTTCATCCCAACTCACTACAGACCAACTTGATCACACTGATGAGAGACCTTTTAAATGTTCTGAATGTGGGAACTCCACTTTCCTGCCTGCTCCCCATAACCCTCGATTCCCCTATCATTCAAAAATATGTCTATCTCAATCTTAAATATATTCAATGACCCAGCCTCCACATCTCTGTTTCAAATATCCGACCCCTTACTCTGAAACTATGCCCCTTAGTTCTAGATTCCCTACGAGTGGAAACATTTTGTGAAGCCCGCTCAGAATCTTATATGGTTCAATAAGATCACCTCTCATTCTTCTAAACTTCAATGAGTATAAACCCAACCTGCCCAACATTTCATCATAAGACAACCCCTTCATCTCAGGAATCAATCTAGTGAACCTTGTCTGAATTGCCTCCAATGCAAGTATATCCCTCCTTAAATAAGGAGACCAAAACCGTACGCAGTACTGCAGGTGTGGTCTCACCAATGCCCTATACAGTTGTAGCAGGACTTCCGTGCTTTTATACTCCATCCCCTTGCAATAAAGGTGAACATTCCATTTGCCTTCCGAATTAATTGCTGTATCTGCATGTGAGCTTTTTGTGTTTCATGTAGAAGGACCTCCAGATCCCTCTCTACCGCTGCATTTTGTAGTCTCCATTAAAATAATTTTTATTCTTCCGACCAAAGTAGATAACTTCACATTTTCCTACATTGTACTCCAGTTGCCAAATTTTTGCCCACTCACTTAATCTATCTATATCCCTTTGCAGATTCTTTGTGTCCTCTTCACAACTTGCTTTCCCACCTGTCTTTGTATCATCAGCAAATTTGGCTACATTACACACGGTCCCTTCATCCAAGTCATTAATATAAAGTGTAAATAGTTGAGCTCCCAGCACTGATCCCTGTGGCACTCCACAAGTTACAGTTTGCCCATCTGAAAATGATCCATTTATCTGGACTATTCTTGGGTGAGGGGGTACACTGACCACGAATAGATTCTGCTAACTATAATGAGGTTTGTTTACTCTTTACAATGTTTTGAATTGTGTGTTTAACTGAAGTCAGACGTTGGGTGGTTACCCACGGGCACTGGGCTGTTTCAGGTGAATGAATGTGGACAGTGTTAGTGGGGAATAGATTTGTGTGGGATCATTCTGTGCGAAACACTTTGCTGGGCTGTGGGTTTGCCTCAGTCCCAGTGAAGAAGTGCTGTTAAATCACAAACCCACCAGAGATTTAAACCCCATGGACAATCTCTGTGACGTCATTGTGGCTGGGGGAAAGATTCCTTCTAGTCTGTCTAGGACCACTTACACTGAGACACCAAATCCAGGGACCACTAACACTGAGACACCAAATCCAGGACCACTTAACTGAGACACCAAATCCAGGGACCACTTACACTGAGACACCAAATCCAGGGACCACTTACACAGACACCAAATCCAGGGACCACTTACACAGAGACACCAAATCCAGGGACCACTTACACTGAGACTACAAAATGGGAATGGGAGAGCCTCAGTATGGGGAATGGTTGTGGTTGTGAATGTGAATCCAGCTGTAGTGAGGGCGGAAGATGGGTAATGGACGAAGTTGTGACGGTGGAATTAGACGGGGACTGGTGGGGCCTGGTGACAGGTTATTGTCAGAAGCCCTTTTCAGACAGGCCAATAATTGGATGTAACCAGCACAACATCTGGATCTGACTGTTCTTGTCCTAAAATCCCAAAGTCTAATGTCCCTGATGTTTTTTTCTGTCGGAAATGTCGAGATGTGAAAGAATTGGAGGAAAGTGGACTCGGTCAGAAAGAAGGTTCCTGGAATGAACAATTCATGAGGCTGTTTTGTGACTTGTCTGCGTGAGGTTTAAAAAAAATGAAATTAAAATCGATGCGTCTAGTAACACGGTGTTGTCAATTGTGGTTTCTAATCTTAATCACTAACTCGTAAACCGAACATCGTATTGACTATCCACAAATAGCCCCAACCACTAACCCTAAACCTACACCCAAACCCCAGCCTGAACCAAGGTTTATTGACATGGGTCAATGGAGGATCTAATGACCTGATAAAGGAAGTATTTGAAACAATGATCTTGATTAAAGAAATAGTGCAAGGTATGTTAGTAACAAGAGATTCAATCATTCCAGATCAGCAATGAGAGTTACAAAGATCAGAACATTTCAAAGGGTCTCGCATGCAATATGTGTGGAGGAGTTTAAAAAAAACTCAGATCCAAAAAGGGTTAAATGGTACAGAAAATAACAGATTTAAAATCTTATGCAAGATAGGTCTATAAAGGATAGATCAACAGAACTTCAGAGGAGTGTAAAGTGAGACACTACAGTTCAGTCTCACACCCACAACAAGCTTGGGATTTGATGTGGTAGAATGAGAACTAGATGACAACTGAAATAATCTAGAGTAAGAAAAGGTCCACAAATGGAACAGTGGGTAACAGAACATCAATTAGTCTCTTATCATGGAGAAATCAAATATTCAACACACGGTTTGAAAAAAAGCTGATTTATTTAATATTTAAACAGAATATTAAACTCAAGCCCAGTTATAGGGGTTATTAATATCAGCAGAAATAAAGCATGATTTCCATAGTGAACATGATTCAGTCCAGGATGTGATTAACAGCAGCAAAAAACAGCAGAATCCAAAATGCTGCAGTTAGTTGTGAACTCGCTGGTGTCTCAGCAGAGAGCATGTTTGAGTGAATCCCTTCCCACACATGGAGCAGGTGAATGGTCTCCTCAGTGTGAATTCGCTGGTGTCTGAACAGAGAGCATGACTGAGTGAATCCTTTCCCACACTCTGCAGGTGAATGGTCTCCTCAGTGTGAGTACGTGGTGCGTCAGCTGATCCTTTGTGCTTTTAAAGCTCTTCTCACAGTCAGAACATTGAAATGAAGTCTCAACAGTGTGAATAAGTTGGTGTGTCAGAAGATGGGATGATTGAAGTCATCCCTTCCCACACTCAATGCATGTGATCGGTCTCTCCCCCGTGTGAACTCGCTTGTGCGTCTGGAGCTTGGATAACAGAGTGAATCCCTTCCTGCACATGGACCAAGTGAGTGGCCTCTCCCCAGTGTGAATACGTCACTGAATATCCAGCTGGGATGGGTAATTAAACCCCTTTCCACATTCCCACGGTTTCCCTGTGGTACGGGAGTCCTTGTCTCCAGATTGGATGATCAGTTGAAGCCTCATTTTTGTTAGGCTGCATAACTGGTTAAAGCTCTTTCCACAGTCAGTACACTTGAACAATCTCACTCGGGTGTGTGTCTCGGTGCTTTTCCAGTCACACTGATGTTTGAAATCTTTTGCCATGGACAGAACAGACAAACATTTCTCCTTCCACATTCAAAGACTGATGATATTCAGGTCCTGCTGAATGGAGTGACTGTCAGATCTTGACATGATGTTTGCTTTGATTGTAGCTAATACCATGTTTAATTAATTAGTAGGTTTGAGACTATCAGCAACATTAATACCTTATTAAGAAATATATGATGAACAGATTCTCTGTCCTCTTCCATATCTTGTATTGATCCATCAATCAGAGTAAACATGCAAGTCCCGCGTGTCCACAGTAACTGACACGAGGTCAGCCCACTGGATGGAACCTCGGGTGCCCAGAGTTTGATCTCTGGTGTCTCCAGTCCTGACTGCTCCCTTACATCAGTCTCCCCTCACTTTTATACCCTGCAGTGATCCACCTCTGGCATTGACTCTTCTGTGTCTTCTCTGCTGGGTTTGGGCAGGAAGCTGGGAAAGGACAGCTGGAACTTCTCTAATCTGTGATTTACAAGAACACTTTCCCTGGTTCCCAGTGGTTACTTTTCTTCAATAATTTTCTCATTAACCCTAAACTACCCTGCCTGCTGTTAGTTGTTATTTCTTATAGTTTCACAATTATAGATCTACACATCACACATTCTAATCTAACCTATTCTATTCCTCACTCTGGTTTAAGCTTATATTGTGGTTACTAACAGACAAACCTGTTCTTTCCCCTGATCTGATTACAGATTCCAACAAATGGGTTCAGTAAATGGAATGTCTTATCAGTGTTGCCATGGTGACCTGTCTGCAGTGAATCGATTGTTTGAGTTTCTAACTTAGACTAAACTTCTCTTTCCTATAATACACATTTAAGTCAATGTATTTTAGCCATTTTATGTTGATAAAGTGGTTAAAAAAGCACATGATCCTAGGTTTTATACATAAGGGTGTAGTGTATAAATGGGCAGAGGATATGTAAACCTGAACAAATCATTGGTTAGGCTGCAGTTAGAATATTTTGTCAGCTTTTGTACATCTTACACCAGAGGGATGACGAGGCCATGGAGAGGGTGCAGAGATTCACTAAGATGTTACCAGGGAAGAGAGGCTTTAGTTATCGGGAGAGATTGGAGAAACTGGGATCTTTTCATTAGAACAAAGGTTACTCTCATGTACAAAGCCCAGCTCCCCATACCTTCCCAGAGTGTCTCTCCTAGCCTTGGTATCCAGGAAAGGTATTGGTAACAAGTCCCTGATAACTAAATAACTTAATTTGTGATCTGAGGGAGGTGTTCAAGATGTGATCAGGTAAATGAGGAAAACTATTTCCACCAGTCGGTGAGTCAGTAACTCGATGGCATCAAATTCAAATCATCACCAAAAGGCTCAGACCCAGGGAGGAACTATCGAGCACACTGTACAACAATGTTCAGGACACTCACTGTTCCTCCGGATCTGTGTCCGGGGGAGGAACTGATGGGTTTCTCTTATCTTTGGGTTAAATGATGTTCCCATCGAGGTGGTGGATATCAGCATTGGGGATTGGGGTATTCTGAGCATCTAGTGTCTGCCTGAGGCACTCTCCAGTCAGGTACAGCATGGATTAGATTCAGATTAAAGCTCCCTTTACACTGTGTCATCAAACACTCCCAGGGCAGGTATAGCATGGATTAGATACAGAGTAAAGCTCCCTCCACACTGTCTCATCAAGCACTCCCAGGGCGGGTACAGCACGGGTTAGATACAGATAAAGTTCCCTCTACACTGTCCCATCAAACACTCCCAGGGCAGATACAGCACGGGTTAGATACATAGTTAAGCTCCCTCTACACTGTCTCATCAAACACTCCCAGGGCAGGTACAGCACGGGTTAGATACAGAATAAAGATCCCTCCACACTGTCCCATCAAACACTCCCAGGGCAGGTACATGGATGTGTTACCGATACCTTCCCTGGATACCAAGGCTAGGAGTGACAATCTGAAAGATATAGAAATCTAGGGTTTGTCCATGAGAGTAACCGAAGGAATGAGAACTGAAATAATCGTGAGTAATGATCGGGTGTCAGTTGTGGCTCAGTGGTAGCACTCTCATCTCTGAGTCAGTAGGTTGTGGGTTCAAGTCCACCTGTAGACACTTGAGCACAAAATCTAGGCTGACATTCCAATGCAGTACTGAGGGATTACTGCACTGTCTGTGTTGCCATCTTTCGGATGAATCGCTCAATTGAGGCTCCATCATCCCTCAACCAATATCACTAAAACAGATTATCTGGCCAGTATCACATCGCTGTTCGTGGCAGCTTGCTGTGTGCAAATTGTCTGCCGCACTTCCTACAGTGCAACAGTGAACGCACTTCAAATGTACTTTGATGTTGTTGTATCCTATTGGCTGCAAAGCACTTTGGGAGGTCCTGAGGTCATGTGAGGTGCTACATAAGGACAAGTCTTCATTGAACAAAGGAGATAAGGCCCAAAAATGGAACAGTCGGTAACAGGATATCGATTAGTCTCCTCTTATCTTGGAGACATCAAGGAATCAACACACTGTGTGTTTGAACCAAAGCTGATTTATTTGTCAGATATCCATAAAATTAACCTCCAGCTCAGTTACAGGGAAAACAAAGCCCAACAATCAGAATGAACATGGTTCAGTCCTGGATGTGATTAACAGCTGCAATAAGAGCAGAATCCAACCCCTGCAGTCACTTGTGAACTCGCTGGTGTCTCAGCAGGTGGGACGATCGAGTGAATCCCTTCCCACACATGGAGCAGGTGAATGGCCTCTCTCCAGTGTGAGTGCGTTTGTGTCTCATCAGATCATTTCTGCTTTTAAATCTCTTCTCACAGTCAGAACATTTAAACGGTCTCTCATTGGTGTGAACAACTTGGTGTGCAGTGAGGCTGGCTGACTCAGAGAATCCCTTCCCACACACAGAGCAGGTGAACGGCCTCTCCCCAGTGTGAGTGCGTTGGTGGGTCAGCAGGTTGGATGAACTAGTAAATCCCTTCCCACACATGGAGCAGGTGAACGGCCTCTCCCCAGTGTGAATGCGTTGGTGTACCATCAGATCATTTCTGCTTTTAAAGCTCTTCTCACAGACAGAACATTTAAACGGTCTCTTATTGGTGTGAACAAGTTGGTGTGCAGTGAAGTGGGATGACTGAGTGAATCCCTTCCCACACTCAGAGCAGGTAAACGGCCTCTCGACAGTGTGAACTCGCTGGTGAGCCAGAAGGTGGGGTGAATTAGTGAATCCCTTTCCACACACGGAGCCGGTGAATGGCCTCTCGACAGTGTAAGTGCGCTGGTGTCTCAGGTGGTGAGATGATTTCATGAATCCTTTCCCACACACAGAGCAGACGAACGGTCTCTCTCTGGCGTGATCTCGCTGGTGATCAGTGAGGTGAGATGAACAAGTGAATCCCTTCCCACACATGGAGCAGGTGAACGGCCTCTCCCCAGTGTGAACCCGCTGGTGTACAGTGAGGTTGGATGAGTGAGTAAATCCTTTCCCACACATGGAGCAGGTGAACGGCCTCTCCCCAGTGTGACTGCGTCGATGAATTTCCAGTTGAGATGGGTAATAGAATTCCTTCCCACAATCCCCACATTTCCACAGTTTCTCCGTGGTGCGGGTGTCCTTGTGTCTCTCCAGGTTGGATGATCAGTTGAAGCCTCTTCCACACACAGAACACGTGTACGGTTTCTCCCCGCTATGAATGGTGTGATATTTTTTCAGGCTGTGTAACTAGTTAAAGCTCTACAGTCAGTGCACTGGAACACTCTCACTCGGTTGTGTGTGTCTCGGTGCTTTTCCAGTCACACTGATGTTTGAAATCTTTTCCCACAGACAGAACAGACAAACATTTTCTCCTTCCACATTCAAAGGATGATGATATTCAGGTTGTGGTGAATCGAGTGACAGTTACATCTTGATGTGATGCTTGGTTCGAGTTTCCCATCTGCAAACCCTCCCTTTCTAATACCCTGTAAAAGGAGTTTCCAAAATCATCACTAAGGACAGGATAGAAATTCAGATCGGACAATTCTAGTTTCTATGGTACACACATTCCTCTCTGGTTTCTCCACAGCTGTAAATCACCGTCTCACACACTCTCCCTACTCCCTGTGCTAAAATTCAAACCCATTATACCACCTCCAACATTTTTTCCTTCTCACTGAAGATGCTGACTCTGGCTGGGTTCAGTTCTACACTCACTGGTTCCCCTCCATCGCCCTCTCCTCCCTTGAAAGTGCTGACTCTGACTGGGTTCAGTTCTACACTCACTGGTTCCCCTCCCTCTCCTCCCCTGAAGGTGCTGACTCTGGCTGGGTTCAGTTCTACACTCACTGGTTCCCCTCCCTCTCCTCCCCTGAAGGTGCTGACTCTGGCTGGGTTCAGTTCTACACTCACTGGTTCCCCTCCCTCTCCTCCCCTGAAGGTGCTGACTCTGGCTGGGTTCAGTTCTACACTCACTGGTTCCCCTCCCCTGAAGGTGCTGACTGTGGCTGGGCTCAGTTCTACACTCACTGATTCCCCTCCCTCTCCTCCCCTGAAGGCGCTGACTCTGGCTGGGTTCAGTTTTACACTCACCAGTTTCTCTCAAATATGTGACCCATGTGCCCAATCTCTTTGCGTGAACCTCGACAGTGAGTGTCGACGGGCTATTCCACTGTCCTCACCCGAGGCCTCACACGTGCATTTTCCAGCAGGGTAACTGGAGCCTACTCCCAATGACTCAGTGGGTAAAGGCACCGCCCAATGTGACTGAGTCCTAGGAACAGGAAGGACCCAGGTTTAATCCTGTCTGCATATCCTCCCCTTCCAAAAAGCTGTTTACAAAAGTCATCACTGTAAGTAGGAACATAGGAACAGGAATAGGCCATTCAGCCCCTGGAGCATGTTCCACCATTCAATTCGATCGTGACTGATCAGTATTTTAACTCCGTCTACCTGCCTTGGTTCCATCGCCCTTAATACCCTTGCCTAAGAAGAATTCATCAATCTCAGTTTTGGAATTTTCAACTGGCCCCCAGCCTCAATTTTAGGGGAACAGAGTTCCGGATTTCCACTACCCTTTAAGAACATAAGAAATAAGGGAAAGAGTAGGCAATATGGCCCCTCGAGCCAACTCTACCAGTCAATAAGATCAAGGCCGACCTTCGACCTCAACTCTACTTTCCCGCACTATTCCCAGATCCCTTGATTCCTTTAAAATCATAGAACCTTAGAGCATGGAACGAGGCCATTTCGGCCCATCGTGTTTGTGCTGGCCAACAAGAGGCTATCCAACCTAATCTCACTTTCCAGCTCTAGGTCTGCAGGTTACGGCACTTCAAGTGCACATCCAAGTACTTTTTAAATGTGGTGAGGGTTTCTGCCTCTACCATTCTTTCAGGCAGTGAGTTCCAGACCCCCACAACCCTCTGCGGGAAGAAATTTACCCTCAAATCCCCTCTAAACCTTCTAGCAATTACGTTAAATTTATGCCCCCTGGATGTTGACCACTGCTAAGGGAAATAGGCCCTTTTTATGCACTATATCGAGTCCCCTCATAATTTTATACATCTCAATGAGGTCTCCCCTCAGCATCCTCTGTTCCAAGGAAAACAAATCCAGCCTATCCAATCTGTCCTCATAGCTAAGATTCTCCACTCCCAGCAACATCCTCGTAAATCTCCTCTGTACCCTCTCCAGTGCAATCACATCCTTCCTGTAATGTGGTGACCAGAACTGCACGCAGTACTCCAACTGTGGCCTAACTAGTGTTTAAACAGTTCAAGCATAACCCCGTTCTTGTACTCTGTGCCTCGGCTAATAAAGGCAAGCATTCCGTATGCCTTCTTAACTGCCTTATCTACCTGGCCTGCTACTTTCAGGGATCTGTGGACATGCACTCCCAGGTCTCTTTGTTCCTCTACACTTCTCAGTGTCCTACCATTTAATGCGTATTCCCTTTCCTTGCTAGCCCTCCCCAAATGTATTACCTCACACTTCTCTGGATTAAATTCCATTTGCCACTGTTCTGCCCAACTGACCAGTTGATTGATATCTTCCTGCAGTCTGCAGCTTTCTTCTTCATTATCAGCCACACAGCCGATTTTAGTATCATCTGCAAACTTCTTAATCATATCCCCTATATTGAAGTCTAGATCATTGATGTATACCACAAAAAGGAAGGGATCTAGTGCTGAGCCCTGGGAGTCCCACATGAAACATCCTTCCAGTCACAAAAACTCCCATCAACCATTACCCTTTGCTTCCTGCCTCTGAGCCAATTTGGATCCAACTTGCCACTTTTCCCTGAATCCCATGGGCTTTTACTTTCATGACTAGTCTGCCATGTGGGACCTTATCAAAGTGTCAAAATGTCTATTGATCTCAGCCCTGTTAATACTCAAAGACTGAGCATCCACAGCCCTCTGGGATAGAGAATTCCAAAGATTCACAGTGAAGAAATTCCTCCTCATCTCAATCTTAAATGACCGACTCCTTATCCTGAGACTATGACCCCCTAGTTCGAGACTCTTCAGTCAGGAGAAACATTTGTGTGAGGAAGTGCTTCATGGCATCACCCTTGATCGGCCTAGCTCTAATTTTAAGGTTCTGTCCCTTTCACCAGAGGAAATCGTTTCTCTATCTACCCTGTTAACTGAACATAAAGGAAATAAATGACTTTTAAACACCTGGTCCACATGGCACTGAAGTGTCTGAAACTCATGATAGGAACTCCAGGAAAACAAAATACTGACAAATGTAAAACTGTTTTGTTCACAAAAGAAATCTCAATTTAACTATTAAAAGATAAATTGTTTAACAGGGGTTCACACTGACTCACCTGTCAGGCCGCCCCTCGAGCACCACGATTGGTTGCAGAACACACTGCTCCCTGAGCCCTCCGGCCTCTGAGCTCTCTTCCTGTTGGTTCCCAGGGCAATCAATCACCCCTCGCCAACATTATGCCGCCAGATGAAGTTGAGGGGCTCAGAGGAAGAAATAAAACGAGGCCGTGAATCTGAGTTAATAAATAAATTAGAGAAGCATGACTACATTTATAAATTTAACGATTTAAAGTCAAGTCAAATGAATTGTTACCATTAATATATTCCTTTTGCACCAAGTGGGAAACAAGTGATGTGTGGGCTGTGCAGAGTGTCTGTGCCCAGTTACACAGTGTGTCCCTGTCTCATCGCTCCAAATACACATGTTTCAGCTCACATCCAACTGACTGGATAAACCTCGCCCGTCTAAACTCCATCACAGAAATATCAGCATTTGATGTTTAGTTATACTAAACCTTTATAAAACACTGGTTAGGCCTCAGCTGGCACATTGTGTTCAATTGTGGGCACCACACTTTCAGAAGGATGTATACACTTTAGAGAGGGTGCAGAAGAGATTTACTAGAATGGTACCAAGGATGAGGGACCTCAGTTATGTGGCAATACTGGAGAAGCTGCAGTTATTCTCCTCGGAGCAGAAAAGTTTAAGAGGAGATTTCATTAAAGTGTTCAAAATCATGAACAATTTTAACAAGGAGAAACTTTTCCAGTGGCAGAAGGGTTGGTAACCTGAGGAGACAGAATAAGGTGATTGGCAAAAGAAGCAGAGGCGACATGAGGAAACATTTTATAAGCAGCGAGTTGTTGCAATCTGGAATGCACTGCCTGAAAGGGTGGTGGACGCAGATTCAATAGTAACTTTCAAAAGTGAATTGGATAAATACTAAAGTGACAATATTTGCAGAGCTATTGGGAAAGATCAGGGGAGTGGAACTAACTGGATAGATCTGCCATAGAGGTAACTGGGAGGGTCGATGGGGGTAGTGCATTTGATGGAGTGTATATGTATTTTAACAAGGCTTTTGATGAGGTCCCACATGCCAGACTGGTCACCAAAATAAAAGCCCATGGGATCCAAGGCAAAGTTGGATCCAAAATTGGCTCAGAGGTAGAAAGCAAAGGGTAATGGGCTGCAGGAAGATATCAATGGACTGGTCAGGTGGGCAGAACAGTTACAAATGGAACTTAATCCGGAGAAGTGTGAGGTAGTGCATTTGGGGAGGGCTAACAAGACAAGGGAATTCACATTAAATGGTAGGACATTGAGAAGTGTAGAGGAACAGAGGGACTTTGGAGTGCATGTCCACAGATCCCTGAAGGTAGCAGCACAGGTGGATAAGCTGGTTAAGAAGGCATTTGCGATACTTGCCTTTATTAGCCTAGGCACAGAATGTAAGAGCAGGGAGGTTATGCTTGAACTGTATAAAATACTATTTAGGCTACAGCAAGAGTACTGCGTGCAGTTCAAGTCACCACATTACAGGAAAGATGTGATTGCACCAGAGAGGGTAAAAACATTTACGAGGATGTTGCCTGGACTGGAGAATTTTAGCTATGAGGAAAGATTGGATAGGCTGGGGTTGTTTTCTTTGGAACACAGGATGTAGAGGTGGAACCTCATTGAGGTGTATAAAATTATGAGGGGCCTGGATAGAGTGGATAACAAGGACCTATTTCCCTTAGCAGAGAATTCAGCCATGGCTCAATGGGTAGCACTCTCACCTCTGAGTCAGAAGGTTGTGAGTTCAAGTCCCGCTCCAGGGACTTGAGCACAAAATCTAGGCTGACACTCCAGTGCAGTGCTGAGGGAGATGCTATCTTTCCGATGAGACATTAAACCAAGGTACCGCCTGTTATCTCTGGTGGATGTAAAAGATCCTATGGCACTATTTTGAAGAAGAGCAAGGGAGGTATCCCTGTTGTCCTGGCAATATTTATCCATCAATCAACATAACAAAAACAGTTTATCTGGTAATTATCACATTAACAACATAAGAACAAGATACAAAATAGGAGCAGGAGTAGGCCATTTGGCCCCTTGAGCCTGCTCTGCCATTTAATAAGATCAAGGCTTTTCTGATCATGGACTCAGCTCCACTTCCCTGCCAGCTCCCCATAACCCTTTATTCCCTTATCACTCTAAAATCTGTCTATCTCCGCCTTAAATATATTCAATGACCCAGCTTCCACAGCTCTCTGGGGCAAAGAATTCCACAGATTTGCAACCCTCAGACAAGAAATTCCTCCTTATCTCAGTTTTAAATGGGTGGCCTCTTATTCTGAAATTGTGAGTAGAATTATCCTCACTGCATCCACCTTGTCAAGCTCTTATAAGTTTCAATAAGATCACCTCTCATCCGTCTGAACTCCAATGAGTACAGGCCCAACCTACTCAACCTATCTTCATAAGTCAACCCCCTCAGCTCCAGAATCAACCTAGTGAACCTTCTCTGAACTGCCTCCATTGCAAGTATATCCTTGCTTCAATATGGAGACCAAAACTGTACACAGTACTCCAGGTGTGGCCTCACCAATACCCTGTACAGATGTAGCAGGAATTCTCTGGTGTACATTTAATGCAAGGGGAATACTATATTCCCCTTGCAATAAATGCCAACATTCCATTTGCCTTCCTGATTACTTGCTGTACCTGCATACTAATTTTTGTGTTTCATGCACAAGGATCCCTAGGTCTTTCTGTACTGCAGCACTTTGCAATTTTTCTCCATTTAAATTATAATTTGCTTTTCTATTTTTTCTGCCAAAATGGATAACCTCACATTTTCCCACATTATACTCCATCTGCCAAATTTTTGCCTACTCACTTAGCCTGTCCATATCCCTTTGCAGATTTTATGTGTACTCCTCACAACTTGCTTTCCCACCCATCTTTATATCATCATCAGCAAACTTGGCTACATTGCACTCGGTCCCTTTATCCAAGTCATTAATATAGATTGAAAATAGTTGAGTGTGGGATTAATCGTGCTTTAATCGGTATTTGCCACTTAATGCAAGTGTTGACTTCGTTCAATGTCTGTCAGCTTCTGGTATAGTTTGAGAGTCTGGGATTCATTCTGTATCTCTCAGTCTCTGGTATGGTGAGTGAGTGTGGGAGTCACTCTGTATCTCTCAGTATCTGGTACAGTGAGTGTGGGATTCATTCTGTATTTCTCAGTCTCTGGTACAGTGAGTGAGTGTGGGATTCACTCTGTATCTCTCAGTCTCTGGTACAGTTTATGGCGGTGGTATTGATTCTGTAGCTCTCAGTCTCTGATACAGTGAGTATGGAATTCATTCTGTATCTCTCATTCTCTGGTACAGGGAGTGAGTCTGGGATTCATTCTGTATCTCTCAGTCTCTGGTACGGTGAGTGCGGGATTCATTCTGTATTTCTCAGTCTCTGGTACAGTGAGTGAGTCTGGGATTCACTCTCTATCTCTCAGTCTCTGGTACAGTGAGTGAGTCTGGGATTCACTCTGTATCTCTCAGTCTCTGGTACAGTGAGTGTGGGATTCACTCTGTATCTCTCAGTCTCTGGTACAGTGAGTGTGGGATTCACTCTGTATCTATCAGTCTCTGGTACAGTGAGTGTGGGATTCACTCTATATCTATCAGTCTCTGGTACAGTGAGTGTGGGATTCACTCTGTATCTATCAGTCTCTGGTACAGTGAGTGTGGGATTCACTCTGTATCTATCAGTCTCTGGTACAGTGAGTGTGGGATTCACTCTGTATCTATCAGTCTCTGGTACAGTGAGTGTGGGATTCACTCTGTATCTATCAGTCTCTGGTACAGTGAGTGTGGGATTCACTCTGTATCTCTCAGTCTCTGGTACAGTGAGTGTGGGATTCACTCTGTATCTCTCAGTCTCTGGTACTGTTAGTGATTGCGGGATACATTCTATATCTTTCAGTCTGAACCTTATGATGTGGATTTATTCTATACCTTTCAGATACTATTTGTCTATTCTCTCTGATAGTTAATTTGTCACTATGGCTGCACTATTGTGAGATTAACATTGTGCCTTTCAGGCTGATAATGGGTGTGTATTTTGACTGGGATTGATGTATCTACCTGTGAACAGTACTGAGTTATGGTGAAATGTTAACAACTTCTGTCTCTCCTGCTCTGTTTGATGGCTAGATTGAAAATGTATATCTGGAAATTTGGATCATTGCGGGACTGACTACTTCTGCTGTCTATGAGTGTGGAATTGATATTAAGAACATAAGAAATAGGAGCAGGAGTAGGCCATACGGCCCCTCGAGCCTGCTCCACCATTTAATACGATCATGGCTGATCCGATCATGGACTCAGGTCCACTTCCCTGCCCGTGCCCTATAACCCCTTATTTCCTTATCGGTTAAGTAACTGTCCATCTCTGTCTTAAATGTATTCAATGACCCAGCTTCCACAGCTCTCTGAGGCAGCAAATTCCATAGATTTATAACCCTCAGAGAAGAAATTTCTCCTCATCTCAGTTTTAAATGGGTGGCCCCTTATTCTAAGATTATGCCCCCTAGTTCTAGTCTCCCCTATCAGTGGAACCATCTTCTCTGCCCCCTCATAATCTTATATGTTTTGATAAGATCACCTAAATTCCAATGAGTAGAGGCAAACCTACTGAACTATCCTCATAAGTCAACGCCCTCATCTCCGGAATCAACCTAGTGAACCTTCTCTGAACTGCCTCCAAAGCAAGTATATTCTTTCTTAGATATGGAAACCAAAATTGTACACAGTATTCCAGGTATGGCCTCACCACTACCCTGTATAACTGTAGCAAAACTTCCCTGCATTTATACTCCATCCCCTTTTCAATAAAGGCCAAGATCCCATTGGCCTTCCTGATCACTTGCTGTACCTGCATACTAACCTTGTGTTTCATGCACCAGATCCTGCTGTACTGCAGCACTTTGCAATTGTTCCCCATTTAAATAATAACTTGCTGTTTGATTTTTTTTTGCTAAAGTGCATAACTTCACATTTTCCAACATTATACTCCATCTGCCAAATTTTTGCCCACTCACATAGCCTGTCTATGTCCTCCTCATGCATTGCTTTTCCTCCCATCTTTGTATCATCATCAAACTTGGCTATGTTACATCCAGTCCCTTCTTCCAAGTCGTTAATATAGATTGTAAAAAGTTGGGGTCCCAGCACTGATCCCTGCGGCACCCCACTAGTTACGGGTTGCCAACCAGAGAATGACCACTTACCCCGACTCTCACTTTTCTGTTAGTTAGCCAGTCCTCTATCCATGCTAATATATTTCCCTCAATCCCATGAACTTTTATCTTGTGCAGTAACCTTTTATGTGGCATCTTGTCAAGTGCCTTCTGGAAGTCCAAATACACCACATCCACTGGTTTCCCTTTATCCACCCTGTTCGTTGCATCCTCAAAGAACTTCAACAAATTTTTCAAACATGACTTCCCCTTCATAGAACATAGAAAATAGGTGCAGGAGCAGGCCATTCAGCCCTTCTAGCCTGCACCGCCATTCAATGAGTTCATGGCTGAACATGAAACTTCAGTACCCCCTTCCTGCTTTCTCGCCATAACCCTTGATCCCCCGAGTAGTAAGGACTTCATCTAACTCCCTTTTGAATATATTTAGTGAATTGGCCTCAACTACTTTCTGTGGTAGAGAATTCCACAGGTTCACCACTCTCTGGGTGAAGAAGTTTCTCCTCATCTCGGTCCTAAATGGCTTACCCCTTATCCTCAGACTGTGACCCCTGGTTCTGGACTTCCCCAACATTGGGAACATTCTTTCTGCATCTAACCTGTCTAAACCCGTCAGAATTTTAAACGTTTCTATGAGGTCCCCTCTCATTCTTCTGAACTCCAGTGAATACAATCCCAATTGATCCAATCTTTCTTGATAGGTCAGTCCCGCCATCCCGGGAATCAGTCTGGTGAACCTTCGCTGCACTCCCTCAATAGCAAGAATGTCCTTCCTCAAGTTAGGAGACCAAAACTGTACACAATACTCCAGGTGTGGCCTCACCAAGGCCCTGTACAACTGTAGCAACACCTCCCTGCCCCTGTATTCAAATCCCCTCGCTATGAAGGCCAACATGCCATTTGCTTTCTTAACCGCCTGCTGTACCTGCATGCCAACCTTCAATGACTGATGTACCATGACACCCAGGTCTCGTTGCACCTTCCCTTTTCCTAATCTGTCACCATTCAGATAATAGTCTGTCTCTCTGTTTTTACCACCAAAGTGGATAACCTCACATTTATCCACATTATACTTCATCTGCCATGCATTTGCCCACTCACCTAACCTATCCAAGTCACTCTGCAGCCTAATAGCATCCTCCTCGCAGCTCACACTGCCACCCAACTTAGTATCATCCGCAAATTTGGAGATACTGCATTTAATCCCCTCGTCTAAATCATTAATGTACAATGTAAACAGCTGGGGCCCCAGCACAGAACCTTGCGGCACTCCACTAGTCACTGCCTGCCATTCTGAAAAGTACCCGTTTACTCCTACTCTTTGCTTCCTGTCTGACAACCAGTTCTCAATCCACGTCAGCACACTACCCCCAATCCCATGTGCTTTAACTTTGCACATTAATCTCTTGTGTGTGACCTTGATGAAAGCCTTCTGAAAGTCCAAATATACCACATCAACTGGTTCTCCCTTGTCCACTTTACTGGAAACATCCTCAAAAAATTCCAGAAGATTTGTCAAGCATGATTTCCCTTTCACAAATCCATGCTGACTTGGACCTATCATGTCACCATTTTCCAGATGCACTGCTATGACATCCTTAATAATTGATTCCATCATTTTACCCACTACTGAGGTCAGGCTGACCGGTCTATAATTCCCTGTTTTCTCTCTCCCTCCTTTTTTAAAAAGTGGGGTTACATTGGCTACCCTCCACTCCATAGGAACTGATCCAGAGTCAATGGAATGTTGGAAAATGACTGTCAATGCATCCGCTATTTCCAAGGCCACCTCCTTAAGTACTCTAGGATGCAGTCCATCAGGCCCTGGGGATTTATCGGCCTTCAATCCCATCAATTTCCCCAACACAATTTCCCGACTAATAAAGATTTCCCTCAGTTCCTCTTCCTTACTAGACCCTCTGACCCCTTTTATATCCGGAAGGTTGTTTGTATCCTCCTTAGTGAATACCGAACCAAAGTACTTGTTCAATTGATCCGCCATTTCTTTGCTCCCAGTTATGACTTCCCCTGATTCTGACTGCAGGGGACCTACGTTTGTCTTCACCAACCTTTTTCTCTTTACATACCTGTAGAAACTTTTGCAATCCGCCTTAATGTTCCCTGCAAGCTTCTTCTCGTACTCCATTTTCCCTGCCCTAATCAAACCCTTTGTCCTCCTCTGCTGAGTTCTAAATTTCTCCCAGTCCCCAGGTTCGCTGCTATTTCTGGCCAATTTGTATGCCACTTCCTTGGCTTTAATACTATCCCTGATTTCCCTAGATAGCCACGGTTGAGCCACCTTCCCCTTTTTATTTTTACGCCAGACAGGAATGTACAATTGTTGTACTTCATCCATGCGGTCTCTAAATGTCTGCCATTGCCCATCCACAGTCAACCCCCTAAGTATCATTCGCCAATCTATCCTAGCCAATTCACGCCTCATACCTTCAAAGTTACCCTTCTTTAAGTTCTGGACCATGGTCTCTGAAATTACTGTTTCATTCTCCATCCTAATGCAGAATTCCACCATATTATGGTCACTCTTCCCCAAGGGGCCTCGCACAATGAGATTGCTAATTAATCCTCTCTCATTACACAACACCCAGTCTAAGATGGCCTCCCCCCTAGTTGGTTCCTCAACATATTGGTCTAGAAAACCATCCCTTATGCACTCCAGGAAATCCTCCTCCACCGTATTGCTTCCAGTTTGGCTAGCCCAATCTATGTGCATATTAAAGTCACCCATTATAACTGCTGCACCTTTATTGCATGCACCCCTAATTTCCTGTTTGATGCCCTCCCCAACATCCCTATTACTGTTTGGAGGTCTGTACACAACTCCTACTAACGTTTTTTGCCCTTTGGTGTTCTGCAGCTCTACCCATATAGATTCCACATCATCCAAGCTAATGTCTTTCCTAACTATTGCATTAATCTCCTCTTTAACCAGCAATGCTACCCCACCTCCTTTTCCTTTTATTCTATCCTTCCTGAATGTTGAATACCCCTGAATGTTGAGTTCCCAGCCCTGATCATCCTGGAGCCACGTCTCCGTAATCCCAATCACATCATATTTGTTAACATCTATTTGCACAATTAATTCATCCACCTTATTGCGGATACTCCTTGCATTAAGACACAAAGCATTCAGGCTTGTTTTATTAACACCCTTTGTCCTTTTAGAATTTTGCTGTACAGTGGCCCTTTTTGTTCTTTGCCTTGGGTTTCTCTGCCCTCCACTTTTCCTCATCTCCTTTCTGTCTTTTGCTTTTGGCTCCTTTTTGTTTCCCTCTGTCTCCCTGCATTGGTTCCCATCCCCCTGCCATATTAGTTTAAATCCTCCCCAACAGCACTAGCAAACACTCCCCCTAGGACATTGGTTCCAGTCCTGCCCAGGTGCAGACCGTCCGGTTTGTACTGGTCCCACCTCCCCCAGAACCGGTCCCAATGCCCCAGGAATTTGAATCCCTCCCTGCTGCACCACTGCTCAAGCCACGTATTCATCTGCGCTATCCTGCGATTCCTACTCTGACTATCACGTGGCACTGGTAGCAATCCCGAGATTACTACTTTTGAGGTCCTACTTTTTAATTTAGCTCCTAGCTCCTTAAATTCGTTTCGTAGGACCTCATCCCTTTTTTTGCCTATGTCGTTGGTACCAATGTGCACCACGACAACTGGCTGTTCTCCCTCCCATTTCAGAATGTCCTGCACCCGCTCCGAGACATCCTTGACCCTTGCACCAGGGAGGCAACATACCATCCTGGAGTCTCGGTTGCGGCCGCAGAAACGCCTATCTATTCCCCTCACAATTGAATCCCCTATCACTATCGCTCTCCCACTCTTTTTCTTGCCCTCCTGTGCAGCAGAGCCAGCCACGGTGCCATGAACTTGGCTGCTGCTGCCCTCCCCTGATGAGTCATCCCCCTCAACAGTACCCAAAGCAGTGTATCTGTTTTGCAGGGGGATGACCGCAGGGGACCCCTGCACTACCTTCCTTGCTCTACTCTTCCTGCTGGTCTTCCATTCCCTATCTGGCTGTGGACCCTTTCCCTGCGGTAAGACCAACTCACTACACGTGATACTCACGTCATTCTCAGCATCGTGGATGCTCCAGAGTAAATCCACCCTCAGCTCCAATTCCATAACGCGGACCGTCAGGAGCTGGAGGCGGATACACTTCCCGCACACGTAGTCGTCAGGGACACCGGAAGTGTCCCTGAGTTCCCACATGGTACAGGAGGAGCATAACACCCGACCGAGCTCTCCTGCCATGTCTTAACCCTTAGATACACTTAAACTGGTAATAACAATGTTAAAAGTTACTGACCAATATAAGAAGAAAAAGAAAAACTACTCACCAATCACCAGCCAATCACTTACCCCCTAGTCTGTGACGTCACCTTTGTTTTTTTGCCTTCTCCCTGTAGCTGCACCGGTACGCCTCTCGCCGACCCCGGACTCGCGCTGCTCCGAGCTCCCGCCTCCTCGACTCCCGCTGGCCTTTATAGGCCTCTCGCCGACCCCGGACTCGCGCTGCTCCGAGCTCCCGCCTCCTCGACTGACTGCTCGAACTGCCCGACTCCCGCTGGCCTTTATAGGCCTCTCGCCGACCCCGGACTCGCGCTGCTCCGAGCTCCCGCCTCCTCGACTGACTGCTCGAACTGCCCGACTCCCGCTGGCCTTTATAGGCCTCTCGCCGACCCCGGACTCGTGCTGCTCCGAGCTCCCGCCTCCTCGACTGACTGCTCGAACTGCCCGACTCCCGCTGGCCTTTATAGGCCTCTCGCCGACCCCGGACTCACGCTGCTCCGAGCTCCCGCCTCCTCGACTGACTTCATAAATCCATGCTGACTCTGCCTGACTGAATTATGCTTTTCCAAATGTCCTGGTACTGCTTTAATAATAGACTCCAACATTTTCCCAACCACAGATATTAGGCTAACTGGTCTATAGTTTCCTGCTTTTTGTCTGCCTCCTTTTTCAAAAAAGGGTGTTACATTTTCAGTTTTCCAATCTGCTGGGACCTCCCCAGAATCCAGGGAATTTTGGTAAATTACAACCAATGAATACACTATCCCTGCCACTACTTCTCTCAAGACCCTAGGATGCAAGCCATCAGGTCCAGGACATTTACCACCTCATTAGTGATTGTGATATAGCCCCCACCCCCCATAACCCCTTGACTATCCACTGGTGGGATATTTTTAGTCTCCTCTCCCGTAAAGACTGATTCAAAATATTTGGTCAGAGTTTCTGCCATCTCCATGTACCCCATCACCAATTCCCTGGTTTCGTCCTCTCTGAGTAATACCGTACCTACTGTGTGTACAAGGAGCCAGTTGCACTGTTCCTTATGTCTCAGGTGGCAGAAACTTCACATTTGTTCCTGTACCTTCAATTCCTTGCCTGTAGGAAGAAATGGTATCTCTGATCATTCAAGAACAGGAGAAGGAGAAAATACTAAAGTAATGAATGTAATTGTTCAATTAATATTCGTTATGAACATTCACAAAGAAAAGCCAGCGATACAAACAATGTCAGTGTCTGACTCCACTGCAGTACTCAGCTTCTGCACACCAAGTGTGTTGGGCAGATTTACAGCAATTTACTGACATCCAGATACAACCCAACCCCTGCCCTGCTTCAGGAATGGGACGACCCGATGGGGCACGGACTTTTACACAGCTCAGATTGCTACTCCCCTCTCCCAGGGCACTAACCGTTCAACCAGAAACAAAGAGCCGCTGTTTAAAACGTGTCTTTCACATTTCTCACCCGGTGCCTGCAATAGATGCTCCTTGTATAAATCCTCACTGTCCGGCTCTGCTTCCACCGCTCACTGTCCAATGACAACAAACACGGTGAGACTGGAACTAAAGCAGGAACGTTCACTACTGGTTTACAGGGAGAAAGCAGCAATGACTGTAAACAGCAGATCCTTCCCATTCTGTCTCCCTTACCCGGGACACACGCTGTCCACACACAGCCCAAGAATGGCCTCTCCCTTCCCCCATTCACTCCACGCACTGAGACCAGTTCTTGCTCCACTCCGCCTGTTACACACAGACTCCGACTCCCCTTGAACTTCCCCCGGACTCAGTGCCGATCTCTGAGCCCATCTGCGGACACGCTCCCAAAGCGATGTGCTGCTGTAAGGAGGCTGCTGCTCGCTGCCTTACCCCGGGGCCGCGGTGTCTCCATTCCCGGCTGTTTAAACCATCTTCTTCCGCTCACTGAGTGAATGGCGCTCACAGGCAGGGCTGGAGGAGGGGAGGGCGCATGTGCTCTTCTGCTCACTGGAAATCGACACGGGGGCGGGGCTTAACCGCGCATGCGCAGCTCTCTGCAATAATTCAGCCTTTAAAAATCAACGTGAACTTTTCCCGATTTACTTTTATCAGAGTCTGAGCAAAGGAACTGGGCCTGGGGGGCAAGGACAGAGAATGTTTAAAGCTGGGGGCCTTGCCCCTTTGAGATGCTCAATTTGGGATCATTCCTTGCAGGGTTTTTTTCTCTTCGTGAGCCCGTCCTCACAAAGCAATCCTGCAGAAACATCGGAGGGACGGCAGAGTAGGAGTGTTTGCTGGGACTGTGCAGGAGTTAATATCTGACAGAAACAGTCCCAGTTTAATTTAATCAGAGTGAAACACTCGGTCACTGAGAGTAATACCGAACGGCCCTGAGCTGCAAGATTACAGAGAGTACAACAGGCGAGCGAGGGTTAAATGTGGGACCTTGTTTCTCTCACTCTCTGACACTGTCCCGCAGTGTGGGATTAATAATGTGTCTGTCTGTGGTACAATATCAGTGAGAGAGGGGACTGCATCTTCTGTCTCTCCAATGGGATCTTTCAGGATAAAACCGGACCTCACAGGTCAGTCTGGAACTGATACTGTGCATGTTTCTGTGTCTCACCGCCCTGCCTCGCGCTCCCCTGTCTCTCACTCAGTCCTCTGCCCCACTCCCCGCTCTCCCCACTCCCCCCTCTCCCCATCTCTCTCTGTGTTGCTATCCCCCTTTCTCTTGTACTGTTTGGAAAGGCGGGATATTGTTATTTAGCGTGATGTGGAAACACTATTGGAAGTACAACCCTGATACTGTCTCTATTCTCTCCCTGGTGCTATACATGACAGTGTGGCACTGTTACTGAGTGTAAGACGGGGATACCAATACAAAGTGTAAGACTGATACTGTGCCTGTCTCTCTCTATCTTTCGCTGATACGGTACATGAATGCGTGATACAAGTATTGAGCGTAATATGGAGACACAGTTCGCGTATTTAGGGTGTCTATATTTGCCGTTCTCTCAGATAGCAATCTCTGGGTGATAAGGATGGGATGGATAGGGCACCAGTTACTGTTAAATGTCTCTCAGTTTAGGAGGAGAGAGAGACAAAGAGAGGCTGGTGGGGCAGTGAGCACATAATATATATTTTCAGAAAAATCAAACATATTTCTGCATGCGAACACTATAACAACTTAAAGCAGATATGAGTTTAGCCAGCCTCTGTGGTGAGTGTTCCCCAGATTCAGGGGCAGGAACCAAACACTGTAAGGAATGCAAGCCTCAGAGTGTTTAACATTTACTGAGCTGGGAAACTACAACTAACCCCGAGAATCGGCAGCACAAGCTGAGCGGAGAGGAAACCCTGTGCTGGGAGCTGTAAATCTGGGACAGTTTGTGTTGTGAATGTGCAGATGTGAACATTGTGTGAGTGATAATGTGTGTCTACTGTATATGGTCCACGTCTCTGAGCCACACAGGAGGGCGGGTATCACTACAGTCCTGTAGACCATGAGCTTGGTGGCAGATTTGAGGGCCTGATCTTTGAACACTCTTTCCCTCAGGTGGCTGAAGGCTGCACTGGCGCACTGCAGGCGGTGTTGAATCTTGTTGTCAATGTCTGCCCTTGCTGATAATAGGCTCCCAAGGTATGGAAAGTGGTCCACATTGTCCAGTGCCGGACCGTTGATCTTGATGGAAATCGCTGGAGAAATGCCACCAATGTCTCCACAAGATCCTGCAAATCCCCTGGGAGGACAGACGCATCAGTGTTAGCGTCCTCGACCAGGCCAACATCCCCAGCATCGAAGCAATGACCACACTCGACCAGCTCCGCTGGGCAGGCTGTTAAGTCCTGACTCTAATGTACTGACTTGCACAAGACATATGCTGAAGTCAAGGTCACTCAATAACCTGCACCTTTAATTCACAGCTCTCCAGTGCTGCGCTTGCCTGAGACCTCCCTTTATATACCTCAGTGGGACAGGTATGGAGTGTCTCCTGCAAGTGCACCCCTAGTGATAAGGTATGCTTATTGTTACAGGTCATATCCAGTTACAGTCATGTATAGCATGGTAAGATACAGTTATATACAGTAATGTGAGATACATGACATCACCCTCCCCCAAGGTCTTATTGCCTTTATAGATTCAGTCTCTCAGGTGGTCTGCACTCTCGCATGGAGCGTCTTAGTTGTGGTTCAGTTGTTTGCCTTGGTGCCTGTGTTCGTTAGGTGCGATTGCTGGTATCTCGCCTGGGCTGTCTGTTTCATTCGGTGTGATTGCTGGTATCTCGCCTGGGCTGTCTGTTCAGACTGCCCTTTCCTCAGGTTGTTCCACCTGTCTGTCCACTAGGTGTGGTGTGAGTTCCACATTGTAGTCTGCCTCTGGTTCTTCAGTGTTATCAGTGAATCTACTTGTTACTTGGTCAACATGCCTCTGGCAGGTTTGGCCATTGTCCATTTGTATAACCAGCAGCCTGTTTCCCTCTTTGTCTGTTACTGTCCCTGCAAGCCATTTGGGACCCCGGCCATAGTTTAGCACAAACACTTTGTCCCCTATCTCATTCCACCTCCCCCCGAATTTCGGTCATGGTACTCAGTTAGCTTTTGATGCTCAGCCTCAACAATTTCATGCATGTCTGGGAGGACTAACGAGAGCCTGGTCTTTAAGGTTCATTTCATCAATAGTTGCACGAGGGGAACCCCAGTCAATGAATGCGGACGAGATCTGTATGCCAGCAGCAGTCACGACAGGTGGCTCTGCAGCATGGCACTTTGGATTCTGAGCATGCCTTGTTTAATGATCTGCACTGCACACTCCACCTAGCCATTGGAGGCTGGCTTAAAAGGTGCCATCTTAACGTGATTTATACCGTGGTCAACTATAAAATTGTGAAATTCTGCACTGGTGAAGCGCGGACCATTATCACTGACCAATATGTCAGGAATGCCGTGCGTTGCAAACATGGTTCTAAGGCTCTCCACAGTGGTGGAGTTGGTGCTCGAGTTTAAAATGGTGCACTCGATCCATTTTGAAAATGCATCAACGACTACAAGGAACATTTTGCCCATGAATGGGCCTGCATAGTCCACATGCACCCGTGACCATGGTTTGGTGGGCCAGGGGCTAAGGGGGGCCTCCTTGGGGGCATTACTGTGTTGGGCACAAATGGTGCACCAACGGACGCAGAGCTCCAAGTCTGCATCAATGCCAGGCCACCAGACATGAGATCTGGCTATGGCCTTCATAAGGACGATCCCCGGGTGTTCACGATGAAGCTCCTGGACAAATGCCTCCCTGCCTCGTAAGGGTATAACTACTCAGCTGCCCCACATCAGGCAGTCTGCCTGTATTGAGAGTTCATGCATGCGCCTAAGGGTTTGACCTCCTCAGGGCAGGCATCGCGAGCCTCTGCCCAGTCACCAATTAAAACGCATCTTTTAACTAGACATAACGTGAGGTCGCTGGTCATCCAGGCTCTGATTTGGCGAGCCATCATGGGCGAACCTGTGGATTCAAAGGCATTGATGCCATGACCATCTCACAGTCCTGTTCGTCGGACCCTTCTATGGTTGCCAGGGGTAGCCTGCTAAGCGCGTCGGCACAGTTGTCTGTGCCTCGTCTGTGCCTTATCGTGTAGTCGTAAGCTGCCAGCATGAGTGCCCACCGCTGAATGCGCACCGAGGCATTGCCGTTGATTGCCTTGCACTCCGATAGTAGGGACTTGAAGGGTTTGTGGTCGGTTTCTAATGCAAACTTGGCCCCGAAAAGGTATTGGTGTATCTTTTTGACACCGTACATGCACGCGAGCACCTCCTTCTCAACCATACCATACCCGCGCTCCGCCCGCGAAAGTAACCTGGAGGCATAAGCAACGGGCTGCAATTTACCCGCATCATTGACGTGCTGTAAAATGTACCCGACCCCGTATGCTGATGCATCACAAGTAAGGACTAACTTTTTACCTGGGTCAAAAAAAGCTAAAACACTCTTGGAACATAGAAGGTTGTGTGCCTTATGGAAGGCACGTTCTTGGGTGTCCCGCCAAAACCAATCGCACCCCTTTCTGAGTAGCACAT
The DNA here is from genome assembly GCF_044704955.1 of Pristiophorus japonicus. Classification (NCBI taxonomy): domain Eukaryota; kingdom Metazoa; phylum Chordata; class Chondrichthyes; family Pristiophoridae; genus Pristiophorus; species Pristiophorus japonicus. Next base: position 236,503 of record NW_027254447.1, on the reverse strand, counting down.
GGAGAGGCTCCAGCAGTGTGCTCAAGTTCTGCATAAAGTTCCCAAAGTAATTGAGTAGCCCAGAAAGGCGCGCAGTTGTGAGATATTCCGGGGCCTGGGTACTAGGTGAATCACTTCAGTTTTGGATTCGGTTGGGCGGATTCCATCAGCGGCAATCCTTCTGCCCAAAAATTCAACCTCAGATGTGAGAAACAGACACTTGGGTTTCTTAACTCTTAGGCCTAGCCGATCCAATCGACTTAGTACTTCCTCAAGATTGCGGAGATGAGAGTCGGTGTCCCTGCCCGTGATGAGTATGTCATCTTGAAACACAACCGTCCCCGGAATGGACTTGCGCAGACTCTCCATGTTGCGCTGGAATATAGCAGCTGCCGACCTGATGCCGAATGGGCATCGATTGTACCCAAAAAGGCCTCGATGTGTGTTGATGGTGGTGAGTAACCTAGACTCTTCGGTCAGTTCTTGCGTCATATACACAGATGTGAGGGCAAGTTTCGAGAAAAGTTTTCCTCCAGCCAACGTGGCAAATAGGTCCTCCGCTCTGGGAAGCGGGTATTGGTCCTGTAGGGAGACTTTGTTGATGGTAGACTTGTAATCCCCACAGATTCACACGGATCCATCAGGCTTCATGACGGGGATGATGGGGCTTGCCCAGTCACTGAATTCCACGGGAGAAATTATGCCTTCCCGCAGAAGCTGGTCCAGGTCATTTTCAATCTTTTCCCTCATCACATAAGGTACAGTTCTAGCCTTGTGATGGACCAGTCTGGCATTCTGTGTGATGTAAATTTTAACTTTACCCCTTTGAAGGTGCCCACACCTGCTGAAAGAGATGTTCAAAACGGCTTAGAACTGTTGAGCAGGAGGTTCGTTCCTCTGACGACATGGCATGAACATCATCCCATTTCCAATTAAGTTCTGCTAGCCAGCTTCTCCCTAACAAGGCTGGGAGATCCCCGGGGACAATCCACTGGGAAAGTCGGTTCACCATCCCTTTGTGTGTGACCGAGAGCATGGCGCTGGAAAGGACTGGGATGATTTCTTTACTATAGGTCCTTAGTTTGGTGTCGATCTTTGTGAGTTTTGGTCTGTTGCTTTTGTGCGGCCACAGCTGTTCAAATTGTTGAACGCTCATGAGGGATTGACTGGCCCCTGTGTCCAGCTCCATGTTGACGGGTATCCCATTGAGTAGAACCCTCATCATAATTGGAGGCAACTTGGTGTAAGAACAGTGGACATTGATCATGTTAACCCGCTGTACCTCGGCATCCTGTGCACTATTCCAACCATCTTCTGGTCCGCTTTTCGACCTTTCCAATTTGCATACCAGCTGAGTTGCTGTTTTTCTGACATGCAAGCCAATGTAGTTGCAGTTTCTGAAAACGGCATGCTGAAATCGACACACCCTGGTTGAGTGCCTTCCCCCACATCTCCAACACAGACCGTTTCCATTGTTTCCGAAGGATGAGCCGCATCTGACTGATCTCCCTTGAGCTTCTCTCAATCTGTTGTTGATTGCTTGCATTGTGGGTTGATGAGGTGTGATCGGCCGTTCAAGTGGCCCTTGATTTTGATGGCCTCTGGCGCCACTGTCTGCTGTTGAAGGCCTGCTCTCATGCCTTTGTCTGTGTGTGGGGGTAGCAGTTTGTTTCACAATGTGAATCCCTTGTTCCGATGCCTCGTTGGTTGTACTACCCGAAGTATAGATCAGCTTCGTTTCTTCTTCGCCTGCCAAGAATGTCTATGAGACCAGTGTTGCTGCCTCTAGAGTCAAGCTCTTAGTCTCTATAAGCTTTCGGAATATGCCTGCATGGCCTATTCCTTCAATAAAAAAGTCTCTCAGTACTTCTCTCCTTAGTTCATCAGGGAACTCACATGAACTAGCCAGCCTCCGAAGTTCCGCCACCAAGTCGGGTATGCTTTGGTCCACACAGCATCTGTAGTTGTAGAACCTGTGTCTGGCCATGTGTAGGCTGCTCGCTGGCTTCAGGTGGTCTCGCACCAGTGTGCTCAACTCCTCAAACAACTTGCTTGCTGGTTTCTTGGGTGCCAGCAGGTTTTTCATTAAAGCATATGTTTTCGAGCCACAGCTGGTCAAGAGATGGGCTCTTCTCTTGTCTGCCTTATCATCGCCCAGCCAGTCTTTGGTCACAAAGCTTTGCTGGAGCCTTTCTATAAAGTCATCCCAATTGTCTCCAGCATTGTATTTCTCATCTGAGCTGTTGGTAGCCATTCTGTGGATTCTGTGATCCCGTAACTCGTCGCCACTGTTAAGTCCTGACTCTAATGTACTGACTTGCACGAGACGCATGCTGAAGTCAAGGTCACTCAGGACCTGCACCTTTAATTCACAGCTCTCCAGTGCTGCACATGCCTGAGACCTCCCTTTATATACCTCAGTGGGACAGGTATGGAGTGTCTCCTGCAAGTGCACCCCTGGTGGTAAGGTATGCTTATTGTTACAGGTCATATCCAGTTACAGTCATGTATAGCATGGTAAGATACAGTTATATACAGTAATGTGAGATACATGACAGAGGCCACATTGTTCGCATGCCTGACACAAGACTCCCAAAGCAAGCGCTCTACTCAGAACTCCTACACGGCAAGCAAGCCCAAGGTGGGCAGAGGAAACGTTACAAGGACACCCTCAAAACCTCTCTGATAAAGTGCAACATCCCCACCGACACCTGGGAGTCCCTGGCCAAAGACCGCCCGAAGTTGAGGAAGTGCATCCGGGAGGGCGCTGAGCGGTCGAGTCTCATCGCCGAGAGCATGCAGAAAATAAGCGCAGGCAGCGGAAAGAGCGTGCGGCAAACTAGTCCCACCCTCCCTTACCGTCAAAGACTAACTGTCCCACCTGTGACAGAGACTGTAATTCCCGTATTGGACTGTTCAGTCACCTAACAACTCACTTTCAGAGTGTGATGAGAGTGTGTTAAAGGGGCGGGCCGGTGAGACTAATATCACTGTGTTTGTGTGTCCGTCTCATCCCCGGATTCCAGAGTCCCTCTTGTGTAAAATTCAAAGATTTCCCTGTCACAGGATCGCCCTGCTCCCCTGCTCAGGTCTAAAGTGGGAATTAAACGTCAAGTTTGATGTGATTTCAAATTTTAGTCGAAAAACAGAGAAAATGTCCGCGATCGGGTGAGAGAGCGCGATCAGTGCAGCAATGAAACCGGTTTAAATCCAAATTGCTGCCTTCAATTCCGATGCAACCTTCTCGACAACAAACATCCCGGTGTTCGGGACAGAAAGAGGCCAGTCTGGGAATCTGGAGGGCCCGGATTGAATTGGAATCGGACAGTTAATGAGGAGAGAGAAACACAGAGAGGCTGGAGGGGCGGGGAGCTGACAGCAGGATGTCTCCGCCCCGTCCGCTCGCTGCCTTTAAGTTGCTCTGTGCCGCCGCCTCCTGTTTCATATCTGACCGAGCTCTGACTGTCAGAGATTTTCCAGAGTCACCGACATGACTGACACTGCAGCCGCCGAAACGGCTCCTGCTGCCGCCGAAACGGCTCCTCCTGCCGCCGCCGTTCAAACCAAGGCTCACAGTAAGAAGAAGGCGGCGGCTCCCCGCTCCAAGCCAGTCGGCCCCACGTTGGGCGAATATATCCTCAAGGTTGTGGCCGATGGCAGCGATCGCAAGGGGATGTCTCTGGCCGCGATAAAGAAGGCTCTGGCGGCCAAAGGCGTGGATGTGGAGAAGCGCAGGTCCCAGATCAGGTTCAGTATCAAGAGGAATGTGACAAATGGCTTCCTGGTGCAGACCAAGGGCACGGGCGCCTCGGGCTCCTTCAAAGTCGCTAAGAAGGAAAACCAGGGGAAAGTGGGAAGCGAGGTGAAGAAACCAGCAGTCAAGAAATCTCCAGCCAAGAAACCAGCAGCCAAGACATCTCTGACCAAGAAACCAGCAGCCAAGAAATCTCCCGCCAAGAAAACGAGCACCAAGAAGGCGCCAACAGTAAAAAAGACAGCGAAAGCTGCGGCTGGGAAGAAGGCAGCGGCGCAGAAGCCCAAGGGCCCCAAGAAGGCCTCAGGCGCAAAGGTGAAGGCGGCCAAAGAGGTGGAAAAAGCGAGGGCCAAGGCCAAATCAGCAAAACCCAAGAAAGCAGCATCCAAAAAGTAAATAAAAAGTGCAACTTGTAAACACCTGGACCCAATGGCTCTTCTCAGAGCCACCCACGCCTCTCAGAAAAGAGTTGATCCCCGAATCAAATGCTCCCTGTCCCGGGGCCGGGCTCAGATTTCAGACAGAAGTCATTGAACATGAAGCCAGGATCCCTTTTGACCCGCTGACATTGGCTGCACCCACCCCTCCCCCAGTGTCTGCAATAAAACACACAGAGAATGGGATGTCCGGCCCGGGCCTCACTGTAACTGGGGATGTGTTCGGCTCCAGTCTCAGTTCCTGGTCATTGTTATTTCACAGATTTAGGGGGAGAGTCTGAGACGGTGATACTGGCGGAGATACCCCGCCTCACAACTCAAACCCCAAACACCACATTCTCCAAATCAGCTGGAATAAGGTGTTTGTAAATTGCTGAACCTGTCTGTGAGAGGAAGTGTGGGGAGATGATACAAGGTTTGAGATTGACAGGGAAGGGGCTGTATATAGGCGGGAATATTCGTGATTGTTAATTGTAACTGGACATTTAAAAGCTTCTGATTCCTGGAAGCCTTGAAGATGAATTCCGAGTCTGTAAGAGTTTGTGCGGAGCGCTGTGTTTCGGTTCTATTGTCGGAAAACGGATTGAAATTGGCGGCTGCAGAAAGCTGGAGGCGGAGCTGGAAGATCAGAGGCTGCTCTCTGCTCTGTCTGTCAATCTTAACTCTGTCTCCTCCCCTTCCCGCCTCTCTCACTCTGCGCGTTCTCAGTCAGATCGGCTCCGGCTCTAAAAAAAAAGAGCCGGGAGCAGCTCCGTCTTATTCAGCGGCTGTTTAAGTGAATAATCATTATGTCTGGTCGAGGTAAAGGAGGCAAAGGACTGGGTAAAGGCGGAGCCAAACGGCACCGTAAAGTGCTCCGTGATAACATCCAGGGCATCACCAAACCAGCCATCCGCCGCCTGGCTCGCCGTGGCGGTGTCAAGCGGATCTCAGGCCTGATCTACGAGGAGACCCGCGGGGTGTTAAAAGTTTTCCTGGAGAATGTGATCAGGGATGCGGTCACCTACACTGAGCACGCCAAGCGCAAGACGGTCACTGCCATGGATGTGGTGTACGCTCTGAAACGGCAGGGCCGCACACTCTATGGATTCGGCGGCTGAATAACGCGACCCTTCCCCCAAACACAACACAAAGGCTCTTCTAAGAGCCACCCACCGCCTCACAGAGAGAGCAGCGACCTGGGGATGGGAGCGCGTACAGTTTGGTTGGGAAATGGTTTCGGCTGTTTAATTCATGGAAAGAAATATTTGGATTTATATAGCGCCTTTCACGACCACCGAACGTCTCAAGACCAATGAAGTACTTTTGGAGTGTAGTCGCTGTAGGAATATGGGAATTATTAAATATTTTACAACTATTGTAAATATGAGAGATCAAAAACTCCGGCTGACAGTCACAATTACCACCGGGCGGGATACACCGTCCCCTTTACCCAAACATTACAGTCTCCCCTCACAGATAATTCCTGTCATGTTGTGAGATTCGGTTAAACGGGACTCTGGCGGGATCAATGCGGGAATTTGTGTTTACAGGAAGCAGTGACCGGGGATTTATTCCCGCCTGGTACAGACCGATCAGGGAATGGAACAGAATTCAAACCGGAATGTTGCAGAGAGTGGGATTGGTGACTTATAATGGGGCACAATCGCCGTTATAAAGAGCGGATTCTTAAATTGCTGGCGGGAAATTAGAGTTTCTTTAATCTCTGTTGGTTGATATTCTGAAATTGGCGGGCTTTTTGAAATTGACCAACTGTCAGTTTCAGTTCAGCCAATCAGGGGCCAGTAATCCCTGCCCTTCATTTTCACTCTCGGTGCTTGGTTCAAACTTGATTGGCGCCGGGCTGCAGCCAATCACAGCCCCGGGGCGGATCCTCACACACTTTAAAAGGAGGCCCCAGAGGAGTCGCCGCATTAACAGTCCGTGTGTCCAAGATTGTATTGAGATAATAGCCAGGACCAAACAGACAGCGCGTAAATCCACCGGAGGGAAAGCTCCTCGCAAACAGCTGGCGACCAAAGCGGCCCGGAAGAGCGCTCCGGCCACGGGCGGAGTGAAGAAGCCTCATCGCTACCGACCCGGCACCGTGGCTCTGAGGGAGATCCGCCGCTACCAGAAATCCACCGAGCTGCTGATCCACAAACTGCCCTTCCAGCGCCTGGTGCGGGAGATCGCTCAGGACTTCAAGACTGACCTGCGCTTCCAGAGCTCCGCCGTCATGGCCCTGCAGGAGGCCAGCGAGGCTTACCTGGTGGGGCTCTTTGAGGACACCAACCTGTGCGCCATCCACGCCAAGCGAGTCACCATCATGCCCAAAGACATCCAGCTGGCCCGCCGCATCCGCGGGGAGCGCGCCTAGACTTCCCCTGCCTCGGCTCGAAGCTTCAGCACCAAGTGCAACAACGGCTCTTTTCAGAGCCACTAAATCAGCAAAGGAAAGAGCTGCGATCTCCTGTAACCAGAGCTTCGTGTTGTTCATTAACCCACTGTAGGGACGGGCAGAGGGTGTGGGACTGATTACTGATCGTGTATTTATATACCAGCTCCGTTCATATGGGAGTTATTGACTAATAACTAATGAGCCCTTTAATATTTTCAGAAACTGACATCGGCTTTGCGTCGCTCTGACCCCAAGTTCCCCGGGGCAAAGCACAGATTTCCCCATTCGGTGTTGCCGGAGAATGGGGGCAGGCAGATCTGGGAAGCACTGCAATGGATCCGGGTCCTGTGTGTGCACATCGCTCGCTGATGCAATGCGGTCTGAACTGGCTGGCTTAGCAGAGAAATATACAGCCTGGGAACAGAAGCAGCATTCAAATTATCTCAAACCAGACCAGAATTAAACTAGGCTCTTTGATTACTATATTAATTCATCACCGCCAACTCTCTAATTTTCATAGACAGACTAAAGAATATTTAAAGAACCGGTGGCGGTATTTATACAATTGTTGAGTGACAACTGTAGTTCAGTTATTCGCTGTTAACTGGAAGAGTGTATGTGTGAGCAGAGAACCGTAATGCAGAGAACGGGAACTGAAAACTCCCCCATACGGATAAGGGGTAAGCCATTTGGGACTGAGATGAGGAGAAACTTCTTCACTCAAGAGTTGTTAACCTGTGGAATTCCCTACTGCAGAGTTGTTGATGCCAGTTCGTTAGATATATTCAAGAGGGAGTTCGATGTGGCCCTTATGGCTAAAGAGATCAAGGGGTGTGGAGAGAAAGCAGGAAAAGGGTACTGAGGTGAAAGATCAGCCATGATCTTACTGAATGGTGGTGCAGGCTCGAAGGGCCGAATGGCTTATTCCTGCACCTATTTTCTATGTTTACAGGTCTGAAATAAGCCAATCTATCGGTACATGAATTAAAGGGCTCTGACTCAATTAAGTCAGTAAGCAGCCCTTCCACAGATACTGTGGTCGGCTCTGAAAAGAGCCTTTGGGTTATTAGATTAAATCTTGTCCGCTTTACTTGCTCTTGGACGAAGTGGTGGTTTTCTTGGGCAGCAGCACAGCCTGGATATTCGGCAGCACCCCGCCCTGAGCGATGGTCACCTTTCCCAGCAGCTTATTGAGCTCCTCGTCGTTGCGGATGGCCAGCTGCAGGTGTCTGGGGATGATGCGGGTCTTCTTGTTGTCGCGGGCCGCATTGCCGGCCAGCTCCAGGATTTCAGCGGTCAGATACTCGAGCACAGCAGCCATGTAGACCGGGGCTCCGGCACCCACACGCTGAGAGTAGTTCCCCTTTCGCAGGAGCCTGTGAACACGGCCCACAGGGAACTGCAGTCCGGCCCGGGAGGAACGAGCCTTGGCCCGAGCTTTACCGCCGGTTTTTCCTCTTCCAGACATTTCCACAATCCACAGGTTCAGAAAAAGAATGCAAAACTCCTCCCTCATCTGCTCTTCTTATACATTCTGGAGGGATACAGGGAGTGAACTTGTGATTGGTCGCTCTGCGGTGCATTTCATTGGTCTTTTCCGATGACCAATCACCATCTGCTTAGCCTGCCACTGAAAAGAGGGCGAAAATTATTGTTCGACTTCCAACGAATCTTCAATTTCAAAAACCCCGCCCGTAATTTTTACAATGCGGATTATGTTAATAAATTCATCATTAGCCAAAGATTTCCAAACACATTTTATTCCATATTGCCTTCCAAATTCCAGGATGTTACAATCAGGATTAAATTAGGGTTCACTTTCAAACATTCTGTTACGGGACACATTCCAGCTCATTCTTTGTACAATTTGGGAATCACAGATCATGGATAATCCTCCGCACAGGCGGGAGTGAGACCAGAACTGGAAGTCCTTCTGTGAAAAGAGAAGAGGGACAGAGTGTTCCAACTGCCCCGTTCTGGTCTCTGTAAGAACTTCCATTCTGAGTTGTTGCACACGCAGGCTCCGGGTAATAAGCGGGTTGACTAACTAGATTTTTTTTTTGAAAAAGGGCTTGAGAGAGAATGAGGTGAGTAAAGTCTAAAACAAGACCATAATTCGTCGGCAGGCGACCAGGGAGTTTATATTTTACTGGGAGGGAACTTCATCAACGAAGCTAAGGCTGAACCGGACAGTAAAACCAATTATCTGAAAATTCGTATCTAAATCTACCCTGGATCTTTAAATGTTGTCAAAAACACATGCTCAGGAAATAATTACAGTAAATTGAGATTAAAGGATGACGCGTTTGTGCAGCTCTTTCAGAGAGGTTGTGGGTGGCTCTTAAAAGAGCCGTTGTGTTTGGGGTTTGTTTCGTCAGCGTTTTACTTGGAGCTGGTGTACTTGGTCACCGCCTTTGTCCCTTCCGACACGGCGTGCTTAGCCAGCTCCCCGGGCAGCAGCAGGCGCACGGCGGTCTGGATTTCCCGGGAGCTGATGGTGCAGCGCTTATTATAATGGGCCAGGCGGGAAGCCTCACCCGCGATGCGCTCGAAAATATCGTTCACAAACGAGTTCATGATGCCCATAGCCTTGGAGGAGATGCCGGTGTCGGGATGAACCTGCTTCATCACTTTGTAGATGTAGATGGAGTAACTCTCCTTCCTCGACTTTCTGCGCCTCTTGCCGCCCTTCGGTGGCGTTTTCTTGATCACTTTCTTGGCGCCTTTCTTGGCAGTAACTGATTTCTTCTCTTCAGGCATCGTCTTGTTCAATCCGACCCAGACATGACGTAAACTTAGCTCGGAGCTCGTATTATATAGGCAGCCCCACACTCCGCCCACAGCCCTATGCTAATGAGGGATGGGTGAAGGCAACGATTGTGATTGGTGCATTCGCTGCGTTGTCAATTTCCATTGTTCTGTAATTCTCTGATTGGATATTTAAAGAGACCAATCAGATTTACTGCTCGCCACAATCTCAAATTCTTGAATTAGTTTATCAGTTACATCCCCTCCCAAGCCATACTCTGTTCTTTATCGATCGAGATATCTACATGTTCGACAGACATTGACCGGTTTGTATCCGAGATTGCCTGAGGGTCACTTCTGGTCAGGACTTGGGAGTCCTTCTGTGAGGGCAAAAGACCCTCACTGACCTTCCGCCCTGATGCTGCCTTCCTCCCACCGTTTAATTCAACATCTTTCTTATCTGTCACTGCTGTAACTATATTAGTTGTTTCAGTGTTACCTTCACTGGAATATGCTGTACCTTCTGTGCCGTAAACGTCCTATTTCCCTTAGCACAGGGGACATAAATTTAAAGTAATTAGCAGGTTTAGAGGGGAAATTTCTTCACGCAGAGGGTGGGGGTCTGGAACTCACTGCCTGAATGGGTAGTCGAAGCAGAACCCCTCCCCCCCAAAGACCACCTAATAAGACTGTTATTTTGCCATCTGGGGAGTGCACCCCAGCAAAACACCCACCCAGCACTGTGAGGGGAGACCTGCCCTCACAGCTTCCCTCTTTCCCACCCCCCCTCTCTCTCTGTCACTCTCTCTGTCTCTCCCCTCTCTCCCTGAGAGCTCTTTCCTCCTAATTAAAAAATCAAGACAATGAGCAGAGGGAGCAAGGCCCCTTCCTAATCGTTAACTAGGGGAGAGGTGTGCCTCATTAAGAGCTCCCTCTGCTCCCACATTTAACGAGGCCTATTAAGACCATTAAGGCCTGTGACCTTGGGGTGAGTGTAACCCTTAAAGGGACCCCGTGATGGCAACCCCATCTATGTCGGTGGCAGGGCCAGTTAAGACTTACGCGCAGGTGGCTTCCACAGCCACTGCGCATCCAGCTGCACTGCTACCATTTAGATTAATAACTAAAAAACATGGGGTCAAGAGCTACACTCACCTCACTATGAGCATCAAGGACTGCGTGTGGGCGATGGCTGGGGTAGTCGGCCCCTCGGCTATTGTCGTGGCCTTCAAGATGTCCAGGAAGGCTGTGTTCTTCCTGGGGTCAGAGCGGGTGGTGTCCCTGGCCCTTGAAAAGGGGCACACGGTGGGTCAGACATTCCAGCCGGTGGACCCTCTCGAGGCCACCACGCAGAGGATCATTCTTTCGAATGTCCCGCCCTTTGTTCCCGCTGAGCTCCTGCTCCCCCACCTACATCAACTGGGGGAGGTAAGGTCGGGGATTAACCCGATACCGCTCGGTCTCAGGGAGACCAGCCTGCATCATGTGTTCTCCTTCCAGCGCCAGCTTTTTGTCCGGCTGGCGCGGGAGGAGATGACAGAGGGCACCTTTAACGTGGTGCACGAGGGGACGTTGGACGGCGTGCGGTGCCATGCCTGTAGGGAGGTGGGGCATGTTCGTAAGAACTGCCCCACCTCCAAGGCCACCAAAACACCAAAGGCAGCCAAGGCTGGCGCCATCGCCACCCCTCCCCCTAGTAGCATCCGCGTGGATGCGCGGACATCGTTGGAGGCCTTTGTCTTCATGGCCTCCGGCGGTGAGGAGGGAGAGCGTCCGGGTGGAAGGAAGGCATGGAGGAAGGTGAAATACCTCGAGGCGGGTCCCCTGAGCACCGGACAGCCTCATCACCGCACCCGGCCTACCTCTGTCACCTGCCCTGAGCCCGTGCCCAAGCCCTCGACCAATACCGCAGAGGGGCTTGGGCGTGGGCACGAAAAATAAAAGGGGGGAGTGGAGCGGGAGGCCTCGGCAGTCATTGAGGTCTCCCTGTCTCCGCGCCCCCTCCCCCAGACAAAAAAGGAGGCACCGCTCCAATGAGGTGGAAGGGGAACAATATCCCTCCACGGAGGAGTTGGTGCCTGCCACATGTCCCGCGTCCCCCACCAGCACCCCCAAACCGCGCCGTAGGTGGGGGAGAATCTGTCCCCGGGGAGAGTCAGACAGTCGAGGCTGCCCAGCCTCTGCCTCCCGGGGATGGCGAGGAAGATCTGCCTGTTGTGGGGGGCGTGGGGCCGGCGGAGGAATGCGTCGCCGCTGGGTCGGGCATCCCAGGGACTGAGGTGGGCAGGGCTGAAAAGGCCGAACCTGAGCCCGCTCAGCCAATATACAACATCTCCCGGGATCTGCTCGATCTGGCAGATAAATAAAATTTTAATAATTTTAAAGAACCGACACACACTGGGCTGGGGGGTGGCGGCGGGAATGGGGAAGAATACCAACCCTCGCCCCCAACTTTGGAGGTGGGGTACTTGGAGGACCTGGAGCAGTTCTTCGACCAGGTCTCTCCATGTTCCCCGGTGCCTGGGGCTGAGGAGGAACCCCTTCCGCTGCTGCTTCCTGACCCAGCACCACAATTAAAATAGCCCAGTGGGGACTCGTCTGCCGACGATCATGGTGGCGGGATCGGGGCAGAGCCAGGGCCGGATGGAGTGGCCGGGCCGTTTGTCGCACCTCGGGTGGTCGATGGACCGGCTGCTAGCGGTGAACTCCCGGAGGGGGATGGGGACTCGGTGGAGGGTGCGGGAGAAGATCTGGAGTCCATCGCCAGTGAGGTGGTGGATCTCCTCGTGCCCGCTGCTGAGTCCCCCCTCATTCCTGTAAAGGAACTCCGGGACTTTATGGTCCAGAGCCAGGCTCGCCACAAATGAGCCCATCTGGCCCTGGAAAAATGGTCCGAGCCGGCGCTCCTCATCAGGTCCATCTGCGCTGCCGCTAAAACCATGGCCGCGGGTGGTCCCTTATCAAAGGCGTAAAGCCTTGAGCTGCGTCGGCTCAAAACATTGCTCGCTGGGCTGCTGAGGGAGTGGAGGTCAACAAACGACTCCACTCCCCCCCCACCACAATAGGTTAAGTAGAGGTTGTCATGAAGATAACCATAGCCAGGCTCAACATCAACGGCGGCAGAGAGGCACGCCGTAGATTTAACAATTTTTTACTCCTGCGGGAGGGGAAATACGCGGTGTGCTTCCTGCAAGAAACCCACACCGTTCCGGGAGACGAACGTGGCTCCTGGAATGGCAAGGAGAGGTCCGCATGAGTCACCACACTGCCACTTCTTGTGGGGTGGCCATTTTGCCGCTTGCTGCACGTCACGGTTCACCTGGGGGACGTGCCGCTCCATCTCATGAATGTGTACGCACCTCAGCCCGGCCCGCAGCAAACGCGCTTCTTCGATGAAGTGTCCGCTCTTCTTGGCTCTGTCGCTGTCGGCAACTGCATTGTCCTCGGAGGGGATTTCAACTGCACCCTCGAGGTGAGGGACCGCTCCGGTGCCACGCAGAGCATGACGGCGATCGAGAAGTTGAGGGACCTGGTCGGGTCCTTCGACTTGGTGGACGTCTGGCGAAATCGCCATCCCGACTCCAGCGCCTTTACTTGGGTGAGGCCTGGAAGAGGATGGTCCAGAATCGACTGCCTTTACGTGTCTCGGGCGTACGTTTCCTGTGTTCCGGCGGCCTCCATGCAGCCGGTGCCGTGTTCGGACCACCACCTGGTGTGGGCGGAGCTTGCTTCGCTCCACGCGAGGACGGGATCCGCGTACTGGCATTTTAACAACCAGCTGCTGGAGGACGAGCGGTTCCAGGACTTGTTCCGTCATTTCTGGGCCGACTGGAGAAGGAAGCAGGGGGACTTCCCCTCCTTGAGGTTATGGTGGGACATGGGCAAGATTCACGTCCGTGTCTTCTACCAAGAGTATGCGAGGGGGTCGACCAAGGTGCGGGCCTAGAAAAAGAGGTGCTCGACCTGGAATCCCGTCTCAGTCAGGTCGTCGAGGACCCGGCCCTGCGGATGGTGTACGAAGCGCAGAAGGCAGCGCTGAAGGACTGCAGTTCGTCAGGTCCCGAGGCGCGTTCGTGAGGTCGCGGATCCGGTTCCTGCGGGATCTGGACCGCGGCTCCCCCTTCTTCTACTCGCTGGAAAAAAGACAGGGTGTCCGTAAGCAGCTCTTGACGTTGCTGGCCGATGATGGCTCTCTGTCTCAGATCTGGAGGGCGTCAGCAACAGGGCCCGAGGATATTATGGGGCTCTGTTCTCTCCGGAGCCGTCCAGCTAGGAAGTGCGTAGAGTTTTGTGGGAGGACCTACCGAAGGTCGGCCCGGAGGGCGCCGAAAATCTGGAAGCTCCGCTAAGCCTGGCGCCCTCCACTGGCTATCGAGGGGAAAAGCCCCAGGGCTGGACGGGCTGACCCATGGAGTTCCACAGGGCGTTCTGGGACGTCCTGGGGGGTGACAACGTGCGGGTCCTGGGGGAAAGTCTGGCAACTGGGGAGATGCAGGGCAGTCATCGTCCTGCTGCCTAAGAAGGGCGATCTCCGCCTACTTAAGAACTGGCGCTCAGTCTCCCTCCTCAGCACGGACTACAAAATCTTTGGCAGGGTGATGTCTGCTCGCCTTGGCACTGTGCTGGACCACATGATCCACCCCGACCAGTCCTACACAGTCCCGGGCCGGACAATCCACGATAACATCCATCTGGTTCGGGACCTCATCCATCATTCCCAGGAGGCTGGTCTGTCGGTCACCTTCCTATCCCTCGACCAAGAGAAGGCGTTCGACAGGGTGGATCACGACTATCTGTTTGGAACTCTGCGCGCTTTCGGGCTCGGGACGCATTTCGTCACCCGGATCCGACTTTTGTATGCCACCGCGGAGTGTCTGATTAAGGTTAATGGGTCCTTGATGATGCCCCTTCGCTTTAGGAGTGGGGTGCGCCAGGGATGCCCCATGTCCAGCCAGTTATATGCCATCTGCGTGGAGCCTTTCCTGTGCCTCCTGCGGACGAGGTTGACAGGACTGGCTCTGCAAGGGCTGGGCATGGAGGTCGTCCTCTCAGCTTACGCCGATGATGTGCTCCTCACGGTAGAGGATCCCACTGACCTGCGGAGGATGCGTGAGTGCCAGCAGATTTACTCAGCCGCATCCTTCGCCAGTATCAACTGGGAGAAATGTTCCGGACTCCTGGTGGGTCAGTGGTGAGTGGACTCCCTGCCAGAGGAGCTCAGGCCTTTTGCCTGGAGCACGACCCATCTCCTCTATCTGGAAGTCTACCTGAGCCCTGACGAGGAAGCCTGACCGGCGAACTGGCAAGAGCTGGAGGCCAAGGTCGCCGTTCGCCTCGGGCGCTGGACAGGACTGCTCGAAGTGCTGTCCTACAGGGGTCGAGTGCCAGCTGGTGGCCGCTATGCTGTGGTACCGGCTGGTCACTTTGACCCCTCCCCCTGCGTTTGTCGCCAAGATACAGAAGAAGCTGGTGGACTTCTTCTGGAACAACAGGAAGCACTGGGTCTCTGCGGCGGTCTTGAGTCTCCCGCTTAGGGAGGGCGGTCAGTTGTTGGTGTGCGTCAGCACCCAGCTAGCGACTTTCCGTCTTCAGACCCTGCAGAGATACCTTTACGTTGAGCCCCCTCCTAGGTGGCGTGCACTGGTGACGCATTTCTTCCGCCAGCAGCACAGCCTCAACTACGACATGCAGCTCCTGTTTGTGAGCTTGGGGGGCATCAGGACCACCATCGAGGGGCTGCCTGTCTTTTACCAGGAACTCATCAGGGTCTGGACAAAGTCTCCACCAAGCGCAGCTCTCCACCGGCTGGAGTGGCAGCTGTCCTGCAGGAGCCGCTGCTCGGGAATCCGTACCTCCACGACCGAGGTTTCAGGTGGCAGTCGAACAAGAGGGCTGCGGCTGGCGAGGTGACCAGGGTCAGGGACCTGCTCAATGATGGAGGAGCAGGCTGGATGACGCCAGACATGCTGGCTTGGCACCTAAATTCGGCCGAAGTCCGCTGCATGGCCAATGCCATTGAGTCGCTAAAAACAGCTCTGGGCCCTGACTCCATTAAGTGTGTCGAGGAGGCTCAAGCACGTGAGGAGATCCCGTCCGAACTGCCCCCCGTCCGGACAGAATTCCTCATCGGTGCCAAACCGCGGAACCTCCCTTGGGAGCCGGCGCCTCACAACTTGAGCCACCTCGGGGAAATCCCCTCCGTGCCTTTCAGTTCTGCATGGAGGGGTTTCCTGTACAGGCTGCTCCTGCACACTCTCAACTTTGCCATCCTCGTCTGCCATCCGGACACTCCATGGCGTACCATCTTGCCATCTGGAGGAGGCAGGGGTCCCCGATGGAATGCACTCTATGCGGGAGTTCTCCCATTATTTATCGGGGACTTGGCCTGGAAGGTGGTACACGGAGCAGTCCCATGCAATAAATGTTTAAGTTGGTTCACGGGCTCCCAGGCCGCCTGCAATTTCTGCGGTCTGGAAGAGTCCCTGTTCCATTATTTAAAGGGGCTGCTCCTCAATTTCTGGCTGCACTTCAGTCCCACATTCCTGATCTTTGGGCACCCTGTGCAGAGGGGAGCGGGTAGGTCCGAAGGCCTTCTTGTAGGACTGCTCCTGGGCACGGTCAAGGGTGCCATCAGCCGGTCCAGGCAGCGGGCGGTCGAGGGGGTCGTTCAGCCTGACTGCCTGCCTTTCTTCCGTGCTTACATCCGGGCCAGGGTGTCCCTAGAGATGGAGCACGCGGTGTCCACCGGTACGCTCGCGGCCTTCTGCGAGAGGTAGGTGCCGGAGGGACTGGAGTGCATTGTCACCCCCGGCACCAAATTTTAATATGATTTTATATGTTTTGAAGTTTGATTTGTTTTAATTGCTGGGTTTTAGTGTCCCCCTTCCCTTTTATAGGGGACACTTGTAAATTATGGTTTTTCTGCCCCAAAAAAAACCCACAAAAATAACAAAAAAAAAAAGGGCACAGAAAAGTGTTTGGAGTGTCCCCCAGATCTGGGGGCACTTGGATTAATTTATGATGTTTTCCCCAAAAGAGTTGTGCTGTAAAGGGCCTATTTCCCTTAGCACAGGGGACAGAAATTTAAAGTAATTGGCAGAAGGTTTAGAGGGGAAATTTCTTCACGCAGAGGGTGGGGATCTGGAATTCACTGCCTGAATGGGTGGTCGAGGCAGAAACCCTCACCACATTTAAAACTACTTGGATGTGCACTTGAAGTGCCATAACCTGCAGGGTTACGGACCTAGAGCTGGAAAGTGGGATTAGGCTGGATAACCTTTTATTGGCCGGCACGGACACGATGGGCCGAAGTGGCATCCTTCCGTCCTGGAAGCTTCGATGATAAATGTCTATAATTCTGAAACTAAAAGGATATACCATCCATCGTGCATATGCTGATTTAAAACATATAGACCTTGGCGAAAATATCTATCTATACAGAACAAAATATAAATCAACGATATCTCCCTCCAGCTCCCCGCCCCTCCTCCCCTCCCCCACTCCCTGTGAGGCGGTGGTTGGCACTGAGACGAGCCTTTGCTTTGTGCTTGGGGGAGAGGGTCGCGTTGAATCCATAGAAAGTGCGGCCCTGCCGTTTCAGAGTGTACACCACATCCATGGCAGTGACCGTCTTGCGCTTGGCTGCTCAGTGTAGGTCTAAACTGGCCGGCTAAGGAAGAGAAATACACAGCCCGGGAACGGCCGGAGCTCCCGGGCACAGAACCAGCATTCAAACTCTCAAACCAGACCATAATTAAACTAGGCCCTTTTAATAACAGCCGACTCTCTTCATACAGCTTTCATTGATAGACTAAAGAATATTTAAGGAACCGGTTGCAGTATTTATACAAGTTTTGAGGCTCTGACAACTGTAGTTTAATTATTAGCTGCTAACTCGAACAGTTTGGGTGAGCAGAGAACCGTAATGCAGATACCAGGAACTGAAAACTCCCGCATACAGGTCTGAAACAGACCAATTTATCGGTACCTGAACTGAAGGTCTCCAATAATACAGTAAGCAGCCCTTTCAGATACTGTGAGTGGCTCTGAAAAAAGCCTTTGGGTTATTAGATTAAATCTTATCCGCTTTACTTGCTCTTGGACGAAGTGGTGGTTTTCTTGGGCAGCAGCACAGCCTGGATATTAGGCAGCACCCCACCCTGAGCGATGGTCACCTTTCCCAGCAGCTTGTTGAGCTCCTCGTCGTTGCGGATGGCCAGCTGCAGGTGTCTGGGGATGATGCGGGTCTTCTTGTTGTCGCGGGCCGCGTTGCCGGCGAGCTCCAGGATTTCAGCGGTCAGATACTCGAGCACAGCAGCCATGTAGACCTGGGCTCCGGCACCCACACGCTGAACGTAGTTCCCCTTTCGCAGGAGCCTGTGAACACGGCCCACAGGGAACTGCAGTCCAGCCCGGGAGGAGCGAGACTTGGCCTTGGCCCGAGCTTTACCGCCGGTTTTTCCTCTTCCAGACATTTCCACAATCCGCAGGTTCAGACAAGGAATGAGAAACTCCTCCCATATCTGCCCTTCTTATACCTTCTGGAGGGATGCAGGGAGCCAACTTGTGATTGGTCACTCTGTGGTGGATTTCATTGGCCGTTTCCGATGACCAATCACAGCCTGTTTAGTCCACCAAAGAAAGGAGGGCGGAAATTACTGGTTCCCAACAATCAGAATCTAACGATTTTTAAAATTCAAAAATCCCGCCAATAATTGTTAAAATTGCGGATTATGTTAGTAACTGCACCGTTAGCCATATATTTCTAAACAATTTGTTTCCTTTTGTCTTATTCCATGTTTGCCTTGCAAATTCCAGCCTGTTACAATCAAGATTAAATTCGGCTTCAGCTTCAAACTGTCTGTAACGGGCGGGACTCAGTCCCCACTGATTCTGTAACGGGACACATTCCAGTTCCAGCTTTGTAAAAGTGAACTTGTTTTCACAGGAGCTGCTGTGGGGGTGAGACCAGAACGGAGAGTCCTTCTGTGAAAAAAGAGGGACAGAGTGTTCAAACTGCCCCTGTTCTAGTCTCTAAGAACTCCCATTCTGGGTTGTTACACTGCGGGGAGTCTCTGGTTAATAAACAGACTGAGCGCAATGGAATAAAACAAAACGTGAAAAGGGCTCGAGTGAGAATGTGACTGAAATCGGAGTTTCCTCGCCCCCCAAAATAAATTCGTCGGCAGGCGCTGTTAATGAACGGGTCTGAGAACAAAGTGAAAGCGACCAGGGACGTGTTTGTAGTTGACTCTGCAGGAAATTCCAGCGACACCAAGGTCGAACCCCTCAGTGAAGCTGCTTATGAGAATTCAAAACTAAATCTACAGCTGGAACTGTAAAGGTTCTCATACACAGTTGTTCGGGAAATAATTATAGTAAATTCAGTCTAAAGGGAGATGTATTTTTTGCAGCTCTTTTAATGATGTTGTGGGTGGCTCTTAAAAGAGCCGTTGTGTTTGGGGTTTGTTCTGTCAGGACAGCGTGGAGTTTTACTTGGAGCTGGTGTATTTGGTCACCGCCTTTGTCCCTTCCGACACGGCGTGCTTGGCCAGCTCACCGGGCAGTAGCAGGCGCACGGCGGTCTGGATCTCCCGGGAGCTGATGGTGCGGCGCTTGTTGTAATGGGCTAGGCGGGAAGCCTCACCCGCGATGCGCTCGAAAATATCGTTCACAAACGAGTTCATAATGCCCATGGCCTTGGAGGAGATCCCGGTGTCGGGGTGAACCTGCTTCATCACTTTGTAGATGTAGATGGAGTAACTCTCCTTCCTCGACTTTCGGCGCTTCTTACCGCCCTTTGGTGGTGTTTTCTTGATAACTTTCTTGGCACCCTTTTTTGAAGCTGGTTTCTTTTCCTCAGGCATCGTCTTGTTCAGTCGGGCACAGATATGAAGCAAATTCTGCTCCAGGCTAGTATTATATAGGCAGCCCCACACTCCGCCCACAGCCCTATGCTAATGAGGAATTGGTGAAGGCAATGACTATGATTGGTTCATTGGCTGCGTTGTCAATTTCCATTGTTCTGTATCTCTCTGATTGGTCTCTTTAAACATCCAATCAGATTTATTGCTCGCCACAATCTCAAATTCTTAAATGAGGTCATCAATTGCATCCCCTCCCGATTTGTACTCTGTTCTTTATGTTTCTGTTCTGCTCTCAGGTAAAAATGGTTAATGACGGCCGGACTTATGAGCAAGTTTCATTCACATTTTTTCCTATATATATATCTGAACAGCAAACTCGCTGCTGTGTTTGTCGATCTAGATTTTTATATGTTCGAGACATTGACCGGTTTGTAACCGAGATTGCCTGAAGGTCACTTCTGATCAGGACTTGGGAGTCCTTCTCTGAGGGCAAGGGGCCCTCACTGTCTTTCCGCCCTGATGCTGCCTTTCTCCCATCGTTTAATTCAACACCTTTCTTATCTGCCACTGATGTAACATGGATGTAACAGCACGAATTTATGAAGGGGAAGTCATGTTGGACAAATTTGCTGCAATTCTTTGAGGATGTAACGAACAGGGTGGATAAAGGGGAAGCAGTAGATGTAGTGTATTTGGACTTCCAGAAGGCATTTTCAAGGTGCCACATAAAAGGTTACTCACTGCACAAGATAAAAGTTCATGGGGTTGGGGGTAATATATTAGCATGGATAGAGGATTGGCTAACGAACAGAAACCAGAGAGTCGGGCTAAATGGTTCATTCTCACGTTGGCAATCAGTACCCAATGGGATGCCACAGGGATCAGTGCTGGGACCCCATCTATTTATGATCTATATTAACGACTTGGAAGAAGGGACCGAGTGTAACACAGCCAAGTTTGCTGACGATACATAGATGGGAGGAAAAGCAATGTGTGAGGACACAAACATTCTGCAAAAGGACATAGACAGGCTAAGTGAGTGAGCAAGAATTTGGCAGATGGAGTATAATATTGGAAAGTGTGAGGTCATGCACTTTGGCAGAAAAAAATCAAAGAGCAAGTTATTATTTCAATGGCAAAAGATTGCAAAGTGCTGCAGTACAGCGGGATCTGGGGGTACTTGTGCATGAAACACAAAAGGTCAGTATGCAGGTACAGCAAGTGATCAGGAAGGCCAATGGAATCTTGGCTTTTATTGCAAATGGGATGGAGTATAAAAGCAGGGAAATCTTGCTACAGTTGTACAGGGTATTGGTGAGGCTACACCTGGAATACTGCATGCAATTTTGGTTTCCATATTTACAAAAGGATATACTTGCTTTGGAGGCAGTTCAGAGAAGGTTCACAAGGTTGATTCCGGAATGAGGGAGTTGACTTATGGGGAAAGGTTGAGTAGGTTGGGCCTTGGAAGATTGAGAGGTGATCTTATCGAAACATATAAGATTATGAGGGGGCTTGACAAGGTGAACGAGAGAGGATGTTCCCACTGCTAGGGGAGACTAGGACTAGAGGTCTTAATCTTAGAATAAGAGGCCGCCCATTTAAAACTGAGATGAGGAGAAATTTCTTCTCTGAGGGTTGTGAATCTGTGGAATTCGCTGCCTCAGAGAGCTGTGGAAGCTGGAACATTGAATAAATTTAAGACAGAAACAGACAGTTTCTTAAACGATAAGTGAATAAGGGTTTATGGGGCACGGAAGTAGTCCATGATCGTATTAAATGACAGAGCAGATTCGAGTGGCCGTATGGCCTACACCTGCTCCTATTTCTTATGTTTTTATGTTCTTATGTTCTAACTACATTAGTTGTTTCAGTATTACCTTCATCTGGAATGCTCCGTAAATGTCTATGATTCGAAAACTAAAAGGACATCCTGTCCATCGTGTATATGCTGATTTAAAACACCTAACACCACAATATCGATTTTGGCAAAAAAACATATCTATGCAGAACAAAATGTAAATCAACTATCTCGCCCCCGTTCCCCGGGTCACTGCTCTCTCTGTGAGGCGGTGGGTGGCTCTGAGAAGAGCCTTTGTGTTGTGCTTGGGGGAAAGGTCGCGTTGTTCAGCCGCCGAACCCATCGAGAGTGCGGCCCTGCTGTTTCAGAGCGTAGACCACATCCATGGCAGTGACCGTCTTGCGCTTGGCGTGCTCAGTGTAGGTGACCGCATCGCGGATCACATTCTCCAGGAAAACCTTCAGTATCACGCGGGTCTTCTCGTAGATCAGGCCCGAGATTCGCTTGACTTTGCCTTTACCCAATCCTTTGCCTCCTCATCCAGTCATGGTGATTCTTTACTCAAATCACCGCTGAATGTTAATCTCTCGCCTTACCCATTGTCTGTTGAGACCACCAATGAAACGAGGGCGGAAATTCCTGTCAACAGTCAGACCTCGAACGATTTTTAATTTCAAAAACACCGCCAATAATTTTTTTAAGTGCGGATTATGTTAATAAATTCACCATTAGCCAAAAGTTTACAAACAGGTTTTACTTCCTTTTATTTTATTCCATATTTCCCTTACAAATTCCAGACTGTTAAAATCAGGATTAAATTCGCGTTCACTGTCAATCTGTCTGTAACGGACGGCAATCAATCCCCACTGACTCTGTAACGGGGCACATTCCAGCTCAAACTGTGTAAAAGTTGGGAATCACAGATCATGGATCGATCCTCCGCACAGGGGGAAGTGAGACCAGAACTGGAAGTCCTTCTGTGAAAAGGGAAGAGGGACAGAGTGTTCACACTGCTCCCGTTCTGGTCTCTGTACGAACTCCCATTCTCGGTTTTTACACTGCGGGGAGTCCCGGGTTAATACAAGGATTGACCTGCAACAGGAATTGAAAAATAAACTCGAAAGGGGCTTGCGAATGAGGTGACTGAAATGTGAGTCTCATCCCCTAAACAAGCTCCTAATTCCTCGACAGGCGCTGTAAATGGGAACGAGCGACAAGGAACCGTGTTTGTAGCTTGAATGGCGGGAAATTCAACAGCGGCCTAACGTCAAACCGGACAGTGAAGCTGCTTATGAGAAATCAAAACTAAATCCACAGCTGGAACTGCAAAGGTTCTCAAACACACATGTTCAGGAAATAATTACAGTAAATTGAGTCTAAAGGGTGATGCGCTTGTGCAGCTCTTTCAGAGAGGCTGTGGGTGGCTCTTAAAAGAGCCGTTGTGTATGGGGTTTGTTCTGTCAGGACAGCGTGGAGTTTTACATGGAGCTGGTGTACTTGGTCACCGCCTTTGTCCCTTCCGACACGGCGTGCTTGGCCAGCTCCCCGGGCAGCAGCAGGCGCACGGCGGTCTGGATCACCGGGAACTGATGGTGTCAGATTCTGGTATGTGAGTGTGTATTTAATTCTGTACCTATCTATCTCTGGTATATGAGTGTGGCGTTTAATCTGTACCCGTCAGTTACTGGTATATGATTGTGGGGGTTATTCTGTACCTCTCAGTTTCGGTTATGTGATTGTGGGTTTTAATCGGTACCTGTCACTCTCTAATATGTGAGTGTGGTGTTTATTCTGTACCTTGTACATGGCCTTCTTCGACCTTACAAAGGCCTTTGACAATATCAACCACGAGGGTCTATGGAGCGTCCTCCTTTGTTTCGGATGCCCCCAAAAGTTAGTCACCATCCTCTGTCTGCTCCACGGCGAGATGCAGGCCGTGATCCTTACCAACAGATCCATCACAGAGCCAACCCATGTCCAAACTGGGGTCAAACAGGGCTGGGACTTCACCCCAACCCTCTTCTCAATCTTTCTCGCTGCCATGCTCCACCTCACAGTCAACAAGCTTACCACTAGAGTGGAACTAAACTACAGAACCAGTGGGAACCTGTTCAACCTTCGTCGACTCCAGGTCAGGTCCAACATAAGAATTAGGAACAGGAGTCGGCCATCTAGCCCCTCGAGCCTGCTCCGCCATTCAACAAGATCATGGCTGATCTGGCCGTGGACCTGCCCGCTTCCCGTAATCCTTAATTCCCTTATTGTTTAAAAATCTATCTATCTATCTGTGATTTGAATACATTCAATGAGCTAGCCTCAACTGCTTCCTTGGGCAAAGAATTCCACAGATTCACAATCCTCTGGGAGAAGAAATTCCTTCTCCCAGAGGGTTGTGAATCTGTGGAATTCTGTGTCTGGCATGCGAATCCAAGATCACCCCAACCTCTGTCATCAAGCTACAGTACGCAGACGACGCCTGCAGCTGCGTACATACAGAGGCTGAACTCCAGGACATAGTCGACGTATTCACTGAGGAGTACGAAAGTATGGGCCTTACACTAAACATCCGTAAGACAAAAGGTCCTCCACCAACCTGTCCCCACTGCACATCACTGCCCCTCAGTCATCAAGATCTACGGTGTGACCCTGGACAACATGGACCATTTCCCATACCTCGGAAGCCTCATATCAACAAGAGTAGACATTGATGAGGAGATTCAATACCGCCTCCAGTGCACCCATGCAGCCTTTGGCTGTCTGAAGAAGAGTGTTCAAAGACCAGGCCCTCAAATCTGCCACAAAGCTCATGGTCTACAGGGCTGTAGTAATACCCGCCCTCCTGTATGGCTCAGAGACATGGACCATGTACAGTAGACACCTCAAGTCGCTGGAGAAATATCACCAACTATGTCTCCACAAGATCCTGCAGGTCCCCTGGGAGGACAGACTCACCAACGTTAATGTCCTTGACTGGGCCAATATCCCCAGCATTGAAGCACTGACCACACTTTATCAGCTCCGCTGGGCAGGCCACATTGTTCGCATGCCAGACACAAGATTCCCAAAGCAAGCGCTCTACTCAGAACGTCTTCATGGCAAACGAGCCAAAGGCGGACAAAGGGAACGTTACAAGGACACCCTCAAAGCCTCCCTGATAAAGTGCAACATCCCCACTGACACCTGGGAGTCCCTGGCCAAAGACGGCCCTAAGTGGAGCACCTCGAGTCTCATCGCCGAGAGCATGCAGAAATCAAGCGCAGGCAGCGGAAAGAGCATGTGGCAAACCAGTTCCATCCATCCTTTCCCACAATGACTATCTGTCCCACCTGTGACAGGGACTGTGGTTCTCGTATTGTATTGTTCAGTCACCTAAGGACACATTTTTAGAGTGGAAGCAAGTCTTCTTCGATTCCGAGGGACTGCCTATGAATAAATATTCTGTACCTGTTAGTCTCTGGTATGGCTGTGGGGTTAATCTGCACCTGTCAGCTGCTTTGTGAGTGTGGATTTTATTCTGTTCCTCTTGGTTCTGGTATATGAATGTGGGTTTAATATCTAACTGTCAGTTTTTGATATGTGAATGTGAGATTTAATCTATACATATCAGTTTCTGGTATGCGAGTGTGGTCTTTAATCTGTACCTGTCAATTTCTGATGTATGACTGTGGGGTTAATCTGGAACTGTCAGTTTCTGGTATGTGAGTGTGGGTTTCTATTCTGCAACTGTCGGTTTCTGCCATATGTGTGTGGGTTTAATCTGTACCTGTCAGTATCTGATGTGTGAGTATAGGTTTTAACCTGTACTTGTCAGTGTCTGGTATGTGAGTGTGGGGTGTAATCTGTACATATCAGATTCTAATATGCGAGTGGGTATTTTAATCTGTACCTGTCAGTTTCTGGTATATGAGTGTAGGGTGTAATCTGTACCTGACAGTATCTGCTATATGAGTGTGGGTTACTATTCTGTACCCGTCAGTTTCTGGTATATGAGTGCGTGTTTGTTCTGTACCTGTCAGTTTCTGATATATTAATGAGTATTTTATTCTGTACCTGTCAGTCTCTGGTATGTGAGTGTGTTCTTTTTTTCTGTAACTGTCAGTTTATGATATGTGAGTGTGCATTTTATTCTATACATTTCAATCTCTGGTATGTGAGTGTGGGGTTTAATCTGTACCTACCAGTTTCTGGTATGCGAGTGTGTATTTTATTCTGTACCTGTCAGTTTCTGGTATATGAGTGTGTATTTTATTACCTGCCCATCTCTGGGATGTGAGTGTGTGTTTAATCTATATCTGTCAGTTTCTGGTATGTGAATGTGTGTTTTAATTTGGACCTGTCAGTTTCTGGAATATGTATGTGTATTTTATTCGATACCTGTCAGTTTCTGATATGAGTGTGAGGTTTAATCTGTACCTGGCAGTTTCTGTATGTGAGTGTGCATGATATTCTGTACCTGTCAGTTTCTGGTATATGAGTGTGCGTTTAATCTGTACCTGTTAGTTTCTGGTATATGAGTGTGTGTTTAAATTGTACCTGTCAGTTTTTGGTAAATGAGTGTGTGTTTAATCTGTACCTGTCAGTTTCTGGTATATGAGTGTGGGTCTAACCTGTACCTGTCAGTTTCTGGTATACGAGTGTGGGTTTAATCTGTAACTGTCATTTCTGTATATGAGTGTGGGTTTTATTCTGTATCTGTCAGTTTCTGGTAAAAAAAAAATGTGGGATTAATCTGTACCTGTTAGTTTCTGGTAAAAAAAAATGTGGGATTAATCTGTACCTGTTAGTTTCTGGTATTGGAGTGTTGGTTTTATCCCATAGCTGTCAGTTTCTGGTATGAGTGTGGGTTTAATATGTAACCATCAGTTTCTGCTAAAAAGTGTGTGGTTTAATCTGTACCTGACAGTTTCTGGTCTATGAGTGTGGGTTTTAATCTATACCCATCAGCTTCTGGTGTGCAAGTGTGGGTTTTATTCTGTATATTTCAGTATCTCGTATGAATCTGATCTGTTTCAATGGTGAAACAGCATTGGATCCTACCGCTCCAGTGGCCGTAAGATTCACAATGTAACTCAGCCACTTCGGATCACTGTTGGAGTGACAGCTTCTGCTGCCTGTGATAATAGGATTGAGGCCAGTTCTGTGTCTCTGCGCTCTGTGAATGATAATGCACTCACTGTGAGAAGGAGCTGCTTGCACTTTTCCTTGTATTCCAGATGAAGGAAATATCAGATTTATACTGGCTCAATGAAGTATTTTGCTTTGTGAATAATAATACCAGAAAAATATTAGTTATGATATGGACGACTGAGACAGAGAATATAAAATAAAGTTGTAATGAATGGAAATGTTTATAATAAAGTAAAGTATCTGGAGAGAGGAAACCATGATACAAACAGTGTCCTTGTCACAGTTAACTCAGAGACTAGGGTCCTGAACTGAAAGAAAGGTAACTTCGATGGTATGACACGTGAATTGGCTAGGATAGACTGGCAAATGATACTTAAAGGGTTGACGGTGGATAGGCAATGGCAGACACTTAAAGATCGCATGGATGACCTTCAACAATTGTACATCCCTGTCTAGCATAAATATAAAATGGGGAAGGTGGCTCAACCGTGGTTAACAAGGGAAATTAGGGATAGTTTTAAAACCAAGGAAGAGGCATATAAATTGGCCAGAAAAAGCAGCAAACCTAAGGACTGGGAGAAATTTAGAATTCAGCAGAGAAGGACAAAGGGTTTAATTAGGAGGGGGAAAATAGAGTATGAGAGTAAGCTTGCTGGGAACATAAAAAGTGACTGAAAAAGCTTCTATAGATATGTGAAGAGAAAAAGATTAATGAAGACAAATGTAAGTCCCTTGCAGTCAGAATCAGGTGAATTTATAATGGGGAACAAAGAAATGGCAGAACAATTGACCAAATACTTCGGTTCTGTCTTCACTGAGGAAGACACAAATAACCTTTCGGAAATACTGGGGGACCGAGGGTCTAGCAAGAAAGAGGAACTGAAGTAAATCCTGTACCATGTGGGAACTCAGGGACACTTCCGGTGTCCCTGGCGACTACGTGTGCAGGAAGTGTATCCGCCTCGAGCTCCTGACGGTCCGCGTTGCGGAATTGGAGCTGAGGGTGGATTCACTCTGGAGCATCCACGATGCTGAGAATGACGTGAGTATCACGTGTAGTGAGTTGGTCTTACCGCAGGAGAAGGGTCCACAGCCAGATAGGGAATGGAAGACCAGCAGGAAGAGTAGTGCAAGGAAGGTAGTGCAGGGGTCCCCTGTGGTCATCCCCCTGCAAAACAGATACACCGCTTTGAGTACTGTTGGGGGGGATGACTCATCAGGGGAGGGCAGCAGCAGCCAAGTTCATGGCACCGTGGCTGGCTCTGCTGCACAGGAAGGCAGGAAAAAGAGTGGGAGCGCGATAGTGATAGGGGATTCAATGGTGAGGGGAATAGATAGACGTTTCTGCGGCCGCAACCGAGACTCCAGGATGGTATGTTGCCTCCCTGGTGCAAGGGTCAAGGATGTCTTGGAGCGGGTGCAGGACATTCTGAAATGGGAAGGAGAACAGCCAGTTGTCGTGGTGCACATTGGTACCAACGACATAGGTAAAAAAAGGGATGAGGTCCTACGAAACGAATTTAAGGAGCTAGGAGCTAAATTAAAAAGTATGACCTCAAAAGTAGTAATCTCGGGATTGCTACCAGTGCCACGTGCTAGTCAGAGTAGGAATCGCAGGATAGCGCAGATGAATACGTGGCTTGAGCAGTGGTGCAGCAAGGAGGGATTCAAATTCCTGGGGCATTGGAACCGGTTCTGGGGGAGGTGGGACCAGTACAAACCGGACGGTCTGCGCCTGGGCAGGACCGGAACCAATGTCCTAGGGGGAGTGTTTGCTAGTGCTGTTGGGGAGGAGTTAAACTAATATGGCAGGGGGATGGGAACCAATGCAGGGAGACAAAAAGGAGGCAAAAGCAAAAGACAGAAAGGAGATGAGGAAATGTGGAGGGCAGAAAAGCCTAAGGCAAAGAACAAAAAGGGCCACTGTACAGCAAAATTCTAAAAGGACAAAGGGTGTTAAAAAAACAAGCCTGAAGGCTTTGTGTCTTAATGCAAGGAGTATCCGTAATAAGGTGGATGAATTAACTGTGCAAATAGACGTTAACAAATATGATGTGATTGGGATTACGGAGCCGTGGCTCCAGGATGATCAGGGCTGGAAACTCAACATCCAGGGGTATTCAACATTCAGGAAGGATAGAATAAAAGGAACAGGAGGTGGGGTAGCATTGCTGGTTAAAGAGGAGATTAATGCAATAGTTAGGAAAGACATTAGCTTGGATGATGTGGAATCTATATGGGTAGAGCTGCAGAACACCAAAGGGCAAAAAACGTTAGTGGGAGTTGTGTACAGATCTCCAAACAGTAGTAGTGATGTTGGGGAGGGCATCAAACAGGAAATTAGGGGTGCATGCAATAAAGGTGTAGCAGTTATAATGGGTGACTTTAATATGCACATAGATTGGGCTAGCCAAACTGGAAGCAATACGGTGGAGGAGGCTTTCCTGGAGTGCATCAGGGATGGTTTTCGAGACCAATATGTCGAGGAACCAACTAGGGGGGAGGCCATCTTAGACTGGGTGTTGTGTAATGAGAGAGGATTAATTAGCAATCTCATTGTGCGAGGCCCCTTGGGGGAAGAGTGACCATAATATGGTGGAATTCTGCATTAGGATGGAGAATGAAACAGTTAATTCAGAGACCATGGTCCAGAACTTAAAGAAGGGTAACTTTGAAGGTATGAGGCATGAATTGACCAGGATAGATTGGCGAATGATACTTAAGGGGTTGACTGTGGATGGGCAATGGCAGACATTTAGAGACCGCATGGATGAATTACAACAATTGTACGTTCCTGTCTGGCGTAAAAATAAAAAAAGGGAAGGTGGCTCAACCGTGGCTATCAAGGGAAATCAGGGATAGTATTAAAGCCAAGGAAGTGGCATACAAATTGGCCAGAAATAGTAGCGAACCCGGGGACTGGGAGAAATTTAGAACTCAGCAGAGGAGGACAAAGGGTTTGATTAGGGCAGGGAAAATGGAGTACGAGAAGAAGCTTGCAGGGAACATTAAGGCGGATTGCAAAAGTTTCTATAGGTATGTAAAGAGAAAAAGGTTAGTAAAGACAAACGTAGGTCCCCTGCAGTCAGAATCAGGGGAAGTCATAACGGGGAACAAAGAAATGGCAGACCAATCGAACAAGTACTTTGGTTCGGTATTCACTAAGGAGGACACAAACAACCTTCCGGATATAAAAGGGGTCAGAGGGTCTAGTAAGGAGGAGGAACTGAGGGAAATCTTTATTAGTCGGGAAATTGTGTTGGGGAAATTGATGGGATTGAAGGCCGAGAAATCCCCAGGGCCTGATGGACTGCATCCCAGAGTACTTAAGGAGGTGGCCTTGGAAATAGCGGATGCATTGACAGTCATTTTCCAACATTCCATTGACTCTGGATCAGTTCCTATCGAGTGGAGGGTAGCCAATGTAACCCCACTTTTTAAAAAAAGGAGGGAGAGAGAAAACAGGGAATTATAGACCGGTCAGCCTGACCTCAGTAGTGGGTAAAATGATGGAATCAATTATTAAGGATGTCATAGCAGCGCATTTGGAAAATGGTGACATGATAGGTCCAAGTCAGCATGGATTTGTGAAAGGGAAATCATGCTTGACAAATCTTCTGGAATTTTTTGAGGATGTTTCCAGTAGACAAAGGAGAACCAGTTGATGTTGTATATTTGGACTTTCAGAAGGCTTTCGACAAGGTCCCACACAAGAGATTAATGTGCAAAGTTAAAGCACATGGGATTGGGGGTAGTGTGCTGACGTGGATTGAGAACTGGTTGTCAGACAGGAAGCAAAGAGTAGGAGTAAATGGGTACTTTTCAGAATGGCAGGCAGTGACTAGTGGGGTACCGCAAGGTTCTGTGCTGGGGCCCCAACTGTTTACATTGTACATTAATGATTTAGACGAGGGGATTAAATGTAGTATCTCCAAATTTGCGGATGACACTAAGTTGGGTGGCAGTGTGAGCTGCGAGGAGGATGCTATGAGGCTGCAGAGTGACTTGGATAGGTTAGGTGAGTGGGCAAATGCATGGCAGATGAAGTATAATGTGGATAAATGTGAGGTTATCCACTTTGGTGGTAAAAACAGAGAGACAGACTATTATCTGAATGGTGACAGATTAGGAAAAGGGAAGGTGCAACGAGACCTGGGTGTCATGGTACATCAGTCATTGAAGGTTGGCATGCAGGTACAGCAGGCGGTTAAGAAAGCAAATGGCATGTTGGCCTTCATAGCGAGGGGATTTGAGTACAGAGGCAGGGAGGTGTTGCTACAGTTGTACAGGGCCTTGCTGAGGCCACACCTGGAGTATTGTGTACAGTTTTGGTCTCC
Organism: Pristiophorus japonicus; assembly: GCF_044704955.1. Taxonomy (NCBI): domain Eukaryota; kingdom Metazoa; phylum Chordata; class Chondrichthyes; family Pristiophoridae; genus Pristiophorus; species Pristiophorus japonicus. Next base: position 206,074 of record NW_027254447.1, on the reverse strand, counting down.
TAACTTGAGGAAGGACATTCTTGCTATTGAGGGAGTGCAGCGAAGATTCACCAGACTGATTCCCGGGATGGTGGGACTGACCTATCAAGAAAGACTGGATCAACTGGGCTTGTATTCACTGGAGTTCAGAAGAATGAGAGGGGACCTCATAGAAATGTTTAAAATTCTGACGGGGTTTAGACAGGTTAGAAGCAGAAAGAATGTTCCCAATGTTGGGGAAGTCCAGAACCAGGGGTCACAGTCTGAGGATAAGGGGTAAGCCATTTAGGACCGAGATGAGGAGAAACTTCTTCACCCAGAGAGTGGTGAACCTGTGGAATTCTCTACCACAGAAAGTAGTTGAGGCCAATTCACTAAATATATTCAAAAGGGAGTTAGATGAAGTCCTTACTACTCGAGGGATCAAGGGGTATGGCGAGAAAGCAGGAGGCAGGTACTGAAGTTTCATGTTCAGCCATTACATTCAGCTCCTGCACCTATTTTCTATGTTTCTAGTCAGGAAATTGTGTTAGGGAAATTGATGGGATTGAAGGCCGAGAAATCCCCAGGGCCTGACAATCTGCATCCCAGAGTACTGAAGGAAGTGGCCCTAGAAATAGTGGATGCATTGGTGGTCATTTTCCAACATTTTATAGACTCTCAATCAGTTCCCATGGATTGGAGGGTAGCTAATGTAACCCCAATTTTTAAAAAAGGAGGGAGAGAAAACACGGAATTATAGACCGGTTAGCCTGACATCGGTAGTGGGGAAAATGTTGAAATCAATTATTAAAGACGTAATAGCAGCGCATTTGGAAAGCAGTGACAGGATCGGTCCAAGATAGCATGGATTTATGAAAGGGAAATCAGGCTTGACAAATCTTCTAGAATTTTTTGAGGATGTAACTAGAGTGGACAAGGGAGAACCAGTGGATATGGTGTATTTGGACTTTCAAAAAGCTTTTGACAAGGTCCCATACAAGAGATTAGTGTGCAAAATTAAAGCACATTGTATTGGGGCTAATATATTGACATGATAGAGAACTGGTTTGCAGACAGGAAGCAAAGAGTAGGAATGAACGGGTCCTTTTCAGAATGGCAGGCAGTGACAAGTGGGGTACCGCAAAGTTCAGTGCTGGGACCCCAGCTATTTACAATATACATTAATGATTTGGACGAAGGAATTGAATGTAATATCTCCACGTTTCCAGATGACACTAAGCTGGGTGGCAGTGTGAGCTTTGAGGCGGAAGCTAAGAGGCTGCAGGGTGACTTGGACAGGTTAGGTGAGTGGGCAAAAGCATGGCAAATGCAGTAGAATGTAGATAAATGTGAAGTTATCCACTTTGGTGGCAAAAACAGAAAGGCAGAATATTATTTGAATGGTGACAGATTAGGAAAAGGGGAGGTGCAACGAGACCTGAGTGTCATGGTGCATCAGTCATTGAAAGTTGGCATGCAGGTACAGCAGGCGGTGAAGAAGGCAAATGGCATGTTAGCCTTCATAGCGAGAGGATTTGAGTATAGGAGCAGGGAGGTCTTACTGCAGTTGTACAGGGCCTTGGTGAGGCCACACCTTGGGGAGGGCATCAAACAGGAAATTAGGGGTGCATGCAATAAAGGTGCAGCAGTTATTATGGGTGACTTTGATATGCATATAGATTGGGCTAACCAAGCTGGAAGCAATACATAGAAACATAGAAAATAGGTGCAGGAGTAGGCCATTCGGCCCTTCTAGCCTGCACCGCCATTCAATGAGTTCATGGCTGAACATGCAACTTCAGTACCCCATTCCTGCTTTCTCACCATACCCCTTGATTCCCCTAGTAGTAAGGACTTCATCTAACTCCTTTTTGAATATATTTAGCGAATTGGCCTCAACAACTTTCTGTGGTAGAGAATTCCACAGGTTCACCACTCTCTGGGTGAAGAAATTCCTCCTCATCTCGGTCCTAAATGGCTTCCCCCTTATCCTTAGACTGTGTCCCCTGGTTCTGGACTTCCCCAACATTGGGAACATTCTTCCTATATCTAACCTGTCTAACCCCGTCAGAATTTTAAATGTTTCTATGAGGTCCCCTCTCATTCTTCTGAACTCCAGTGAATACAAGCCCAGTTGATCCAGTCTTTCTTGATAGGTCAGACACTGTTTCTCTCTCTGGTATTAAAAGAAGTGGCTACAGAGATGGTGGCTACATTGGTTGTAATCTGCCAAAAATCCCTGGATCCTGGATTTTTGATTGGAAAACAGCAAATGTAATTCCCTTATTTAAGAAAGGAGGGAGACAGAAAGCAGGAAACTGTTAGCCTAACATCAGTCATTGGGAAAATGCTGGAGTCCATTATTGATGAAGTAGCAGCAGGACATTTAGAAGATCATGGTACAGTCAAGCAGAGTCAGCATGGTTTTATGAAAGGGAAATCATGCTTGACAAATTTATTGGTGTTCTTTGAGGATGTAATGAGCAGGGTGGATAAAGGGGAACCAGTAGGTGTCATGTGTTTGGATTTCTAGAAGGCATTCGATAAGGTGCCACATAAAAGGTTACTGCACAAGATAAGAGCTCACAGAATTGGGAGTAATATATTGACATGGATAGAGGATTGGCTAACTAACAGAAAACAGAATTGGGATAAATAGGTCATTTTCAGGTTGGCAAACTAACTAGTGGGGTGCCACAGGGATCAGTGCTGGGAACTCAACTATTTACAATCTATATTAATGACTTGGATGAAGGGACCAAGAGTAATGTAGTTTAATTTGCTGATGATACAAAGATAGGTGGAAAAGCAATTTGTGAGGAAGACGCAAAGAATCTACAAAGGGATATGGATAAGCTAAGTGAGTGAGCAAAAATTTGGGAGATGGAGTATAATGTGGGAAAATGTGAGGTTATCCACTTTGGTATGAAAAATATAAAAGCAAATTATTTAAATGGGGAAAGATTAGAAAATGCTGCAGTACAGAGGGATCTGCGGGTCCTTGTACATGAAACACAAAAAGTTAGCATGCAGGTACAGCAAGTAATTAAGAAGGCAAATGGAATGTTGGCCTCTTTTGCAAGGGGGGATGGAGTATAAAAGTAGGGAAGACCTGCTACAACTGTACAGGGTGTTGGTGACACCACACCTGGAGTACTTTATACAGTTTTGGTCTCTTTGCATTGGAGGCAGTTCAGAGAAGGTTCACGAGGTTGATTCGTGAGATGAGGGGGTTATGAAGAAAGGTTGAGCAGTTTAGGCCTATATTCATTGCAGTTTAGAAGAATGTGAGGTGATCTTATTGAGCACAACAGTGGCAAATGGAATTCCATCCAGAGAAGTGTGAGGTAATACATTTGGGGAGGGCTAACAAGGAAAGGGAATACACATTAAATGGTAGGTCACTGAAAAGTGTAGAAGAACAAAGCAAGTGCATGTCCACAAATCCCTGAAGCTGGCAGGCCAGGTAGATAAGGTGGATAAGAAGGCATACGGAATGCTTGTTTTTATTAGCTGAGGCATAGAATACAAGAGCAGGGGTGATTATGCTTGAACTGTATAAAATACTAGTTAGGCCACAGTTCTGGTCACCGCATTACAGGAAGGATGTGATTGCACTGGAGAGGGTACAGAGGAGATTTACGAGGATGTTGCCAGGAGTGGAGAATCTTAGCTATGAGGACAGATTGGATAGGCTGGGTTTGTTTTCCTTGAAACAGAGGAGACTGAGGTGTATAAAATTATGAGGGGCCTAGATATAGTGAATAGAAAGGGCCTATTTCCGAGCAGAGGGGTCAACAACTAGGTGCATAAATTTAAAGTAATTGGTAGAAGGTTTAGAGGTGATTTGAGGGGCGATTTCTCCACCCAGACGGTGTTGGGGGCCTGGAGCTCACTGCCTGAAAGGGTGGCTGAGGCAGAAACCCTCACCACGTTTTAAAAAAGTACTTGGATGTGCACTTGAGGCGCTGTAACCTGCGGACCTAAAGCTGGGAAGTGGGATTAGGTCGGATAGCCTCCTGTTGGCTGGCATGGACATGGCCTCCTTCTGTGCTGTAAATTTCCATGATTCTATGATTGTCAATCTGGTGAGTAAATGATCAGAAAAATAGTCAAACTGCCCCAGGGTCACGTTGTTCAGCCGCCGAATCCATAGAGTGCGGCCCTGCCGCTTCAGAGCGTACACTATATCCATGGCTGTGACCATTTTGCGTTTGGTGTGTTCAGTGTAGGTGACCACATCCCTGATCACATTCTCCAGGAAAACCTTCAGCACCCCGTGGGTCTCCTCGTAGATCAGACCCGAGATCCACTTGACACCGCCACAGCGATCCAGGTGGCAGATGGCAGGTTTGGTGATGCCCTGAATGTTATCACTGAGCACTTTACGGTGGTGTTTGACTCCGCCTTTACCCAGTCCTTTGCCTCCTTTACCTCGGCCAGACATCATAATTCTTCACAGGAACATAAATTGAATGATAAACACATCTGGATGGCGAGAGTTTATGAAGCCAGCCCGGACCTGGTTGAGGAAGGCAGAGTGTGAGAGAGGCAAGGAGGAACCAGAATCAGAGTGACAGGTTGAGCAGAGACAGCAGCCTCTGAGCTTCCAGATCTGCCTCCAGACTTCACGCTCCAGCATTGAAATATTTGCCTGCTCCTTCCCGGTACCCTCTCCCCGCCCAGTGTTTAACCCGACGGGAAGGGCCCTTGCGACCTCCCCTCCCCCAGCTCTGCCAGCGGCTGCCGTTTCCTCTGTGCTTGGCTGATGATCGTTGAACACATCAGGGAGCGGAGATATCCTGGGCCCGAGTAAGAGAGCAAACAGCAGCCTCCTTCCAGCAGCTCATCACATTGAGACTATGTCCGTAAATGGGCTTTGTGTCGGGGTATCGGGGGCTGTTTGTAAGAGGCAGAGTGGAGCAGGAAGTAGTTTGGGAACATGGAGTGAGTGGGGGAAGGGAGCGGAGATATCCCGGGTTGTGTGTGTACAGTGTAAGGCAACAGAGAAAGTTAATCACCGCACTCTTTCAAGTCATTGCTGCTTTCTTTCACAAATCAGTAGTAAATGTTCCTGATTCCCAATCTCACCGTGTCTGCTCTTGGACATTGAACAGTGGAAACACAGCTTGACAGTGAGGATGTGAGGAGTGTCACAAAGTGCATCTATTGAAGGCACCAAGACAGAAGTGTGAAAGTGGACATTTCAAATTTGGTAATTTTGTTTCGGTGCATTGAGTTCTCCAGAACAGTGTTGAAGGTGATCGAGAACAGGCCCTTAACTTGGTTCTCATAGACTGAGAACAATTGTGGTACAGCCCAGGTACCTGTGGATATAATCCAGAAAGCGATTCAGAATTTTACAGGTAGCCCTGTGGTAGAGGAAGTTATAAATCTCGACTGTATCAATCGGGTGATCCCATTCATGAACCAGTGCCGGATTTGTATTGTGACTGGATGCTGATAACTTTCTATAAAACTACCCTACACAACTGGTGTGGAAAATCTGAGTGCCGCTGTACTGCAGTGAGGTCAGAAACATAGAAAGTAGGTGCAGGAGTAGGCCATACGGTCCTTCGAGCCTGCACCGCCATTCAATATGATCAAGTCTGATCATGCAACTTCAGTACCCCATTCCTGCTTTCTCTCCATACCCCTTGATCCCTTTAGCCGTAAGGGCCACATCTAACGAACTGGCCTCAACAACTTTCTGTGGTAGAGAATTCCACAGGTTCACAAATCTCTGAGCGAAGAAGTTCTCTTCTCAGTCCTAAATGGCTTATCCCTTATCCTGAGACTGTGACCCCTGGTTCTGGACTTCCCCAACATCAGAAAATAGCTGGAGTCCCAGTACTGAGCCCTGCGGCACCCCACTAGTCACTGCCATTCTGCAAAGGACCCGTTTATCCCGACTCTGTGCTTCCTATCTGCCAACATTCTCTATCCACGTCAGTATATTACCCCCAATACCATGTGCTTTAATTTTGCACACCAATCTCTTGTGTGGGACCTTGTCAAAAGCCTTTTGAAAGTCCAAATACACCACATCCACTGGTTCTCCCTTGTCCACTCTACCAGTTACATCCTCAAAAAATTCTTAGTTAGCCATGGCTGGTTCTTCTTAAGAGTCTTTCTTTCTCACTGGAATATGTCTTTGCTGAGAGTTATAAAATATCTCCTTAAATGTCTGTCACTGCTTATCTACCATCTTACCCTTCCTTTGTAATTGCCTTTATTTAAGTTCAGGGCACGAGTACGAGACCCAAGTTTCTCAGCCTCAAACTGAATTTGAAATTATACTATGTTATGATCACTCTTCCCAAGAGGATCCTTTACTATGAGATCATTAATTACACATTACCAGATTTAAAATAGTCTGCTCCCTGGTTGGCTCCACATCGTATTGTTCTAAGAACATCCCGAATACACTCTATGAACTCTTCCTTAAGGCTACCTTTGCCAATTTGATTTGTCCAATCAAAAAGATTAAAATCACCCATGATTATTGCAGTATTTCTTACAAGCCTCCATGTGTTGTTGATTTATATGCTGTCCTGCAGTGTAGCTACTGTTAGGGGGCCTATAGACTACTCCTACCAGTGATTTCTTTCCCTTATTATTTCTTATCTTGACACAAACTGGTTCTACATCTTGATCTTCTGAGAAGAAAAGGCTGGTGTTTACAACCATCTTCAGCCAGATGTGCCGAGAGGATGATCCATATCGGCCTCCTCCTAAGGAAGCCAGTCTTCAGCCAATTCGATTCACTCCACGTGATATCAAGAAACAGCTGAATGCATTGGATACAGCAAAGGCTATGGGTTCCAACAATACACCGGCTGTTGTGCTGAAGACTTGTGCTCCAGAACTAGCCGCACCTCTAGCCAAGTTGTTCGAGTACAGTTACAACACTGGCATCGATGCGACAATGTGGAAAACTGCCACAAAAAGCAGGACAAATCCAATCTGGTCAATTACCGCCCCATCAGTCTATTCACAATCATTAGCAAAGTGATGGAAGTTGTCACCAACAGTGGTATCAAGCGGCACTTACTCACCAATAACTTGCTCACCGATACCCAATTTGGGTTCCGCCAGGACTACTCGGCTCCAGACCTCATCACAGCCTTGGTCCAAACATGGTCAAAAGAGCTGAATTCCAGAGGCAAAGTGAGAGTGACTGCCCTCGACATCAGGGCAGCATTTGACCGAGTGCGGCATCGAGGAGCTGTAGTAAAACTGAAGTCAATGGGAATCTGGGGGAAAACTCTATGCTGGCTGGAGTCATACCTAGCACAAAGGAAGATAGTTGTGGTAGTTGGAGGTCAATCATCACAGCCCCAGGACATCGTTGCAGGAGTTCCTCAGGGCAGTGTCCTCGGCCCAACCATCTTCAGTTGCTTCATCAATGACCTTCCTTCCATTATAAGGTCAGAAGTGGGAATGTTCGCTGATGACTGCACAGTGTTCAGTTCCATTCGCAACTCCTCAGATAATGGAGCAGTCCATGCCTGCGTACAGCAAGACCTGGACAACATTCAGGCTTGGGCTGATAAGTGGCAAGTAACAGTCACGACACAAGTGCCAGGCAATGACTACCTCCAACAAGCAAGAGTCTAACCACCACCCCATAACATTCAATGGCATTACCATAGCCGAATCCCCTACCATCAACATCCTTGGGGTTACCATTGACCAGAAACTTAACTGGAACAGCCACATAAATACTGTGGCAACAAGAGCAAGTCAGAGGCTGGGTATTCTATGGTGAGTGTCTCACCTCCTGACTCCCCAGAGCCTTTCCACCATCTACAAGGCACAAGTCAGGAGTGTGATGGAATACTCTCCACTTGCTTGGATGAATGCAACTGCGACAACACTCAAGAAGCTTGACACCATCCATGACAAAGCAGCCCGCTTTATTGGCACCCATCCACCACCTTAAACATCCACTCCCTCCATCATCGATGTACCGTGGCTGCAGTGTTTACCATGTACAAGATACACTGCATCAACTCGCCAAGGCTTCTTCGGCAGTACCTCACAAACCCACGACCTCTACCAACTAGAAGGACAAGGGCAGCAGGCGCATGGGAACACCACCATTTCCACGTTTCCTTCCAAGTCACACACCATCCTGATTTGAAAGCATATCGCCATTCCTTCATTATCGCTGGGTCAAAATCCTGGAACTCCCTCCCTAACAGTACTGTGGGAGTACCTTCACCACACGCACTGCAGCAGTTCAAGAAGATGGCTCCCCCCCCCCATCTTCTCAAGGGCAATTATGGATGGACAATAAATGCTGGCCTTACCAGCGACGCCCACATCCCGTGAACGAATAAAAAAAAGAATCAGAACCATCTGACCTCTCAAGTCGGCGTTAAAGATTCCATGACATTATTTCGAAGAAAAGAGAGATTTCCGGTGTCCTGGCTAACATTTATCCCTCAAGGAACATCACTAAAACAGAAGCCGTGAAAAGGCTCAAAAATGGGACAGTCGGTAACAGGACATCAATTAGCCTCCTCTTGAAGAAATCAAGGAATCGACTCACTGTATGTAGGAAACAAAGCTGATTTATTTGACAGTTGTTTGACAGAGGGTGCAGAAAAGATTTACAAGAATGATTCCAGGGATGAGGGACTTCAGTTACATGGATAGACTGGTGAAGCTGGGGTTGTTCTTCTTAGAACAGAGAAGGTTGAAAGGAGATTTGATAGAGGTGCTCTAAAATCATGAGGGGTCTGGACAGAGTAGAGAGAAAATATTCCCATTGGCGGAAGGGTTGAGAACCAGAGGACACAGATTCAAGGTGATTGGCAGAAGAACCAAAGGCGACATGAGAAAAAACTTTTCTTTAAGCAGCGAGTGGTTAGGATCTGGAATGCACGGCCTAAAAGGGTGGTGGAGGCAGATTCAATCGTGGCTTTCAAAAAGGGAATTGATAAGTACATGAAATAAAACATTTGCAGGGCCACGGGGAAAGGGCAGGGAGTGGGACTATTTACAATGTATATTAACGACTTGGAAGAAGGGACTGAGTGTAATGTAGCCAAGTTTGCTGATGATACAAAGATGAGAGGAAAAGCAATGTGTGAGAAGGACACAAAAAATTTGCAAAAGGAATAGACAGGCTAAGTGAGTGGGCAAAAATTTGGCAGATGGAGTGTAATGTTGGAAAGTCTGAGGTCATGCACTTTGGTAGAAAAAAAATCAAAGAGCAAGTTATTATTTAAATGGAGAAAGATTGCAAAGTGCTGCAGTACAGCAGGACCTGTGGGTACTTTGGTGGCAGTTCAGAGAAGTTTCACTAGGTTGATTCCGGAGATGAGGGGGTTGACTTATGAGGAAAGGTTGAGTAGGTTGGGTCTCTACTCATTGGAATTCAGAAGAATGAGACATGATCTTATCAAAACATATATGAGGGGGCTTGACAAGGTGGATGCAGAGAGGATGTTTCCACTGATGCGGGAGACTAGAACTAGAGGCCGCCCATTTAAAACAGAGATGAGGAGAAATTTCTTCTCTCAGAGGGTTGTAAATCTGTGGACTTCGCTGCCTCAGAGAGATGTGGAAGCTGGGACATTGAATAAATTTAAGACAGAAATAGACAGTTTCTTAAACGATAAAGGGTTATGGAGAGTGGGCAGGGAAGTGGAGCTGAGTCCATGATCAGACCAGCCATGATCTTATTGAATGGTGGAGCAGACTCGAGGGGTGGTGTGGCCTACTCCTGCTCCTATTTCTTATGTTCTTATGACTAGCTGAAGTGCTCTTGCAGAGAGCCGGCATGGGTTCGATGGTCCAAAAGGCCTCCTACTGTGCTGTGACCATTCTATGATTCAATGATATCCAGAAAATTAAACTCCAGCCCAGATATAGGGATTAATTACACCAGCGGCAACATGTTTCAGTCCTGGATGTGATTAACGGCAACAATAACAGCAGAGTCCAACCCCTGCAGTCACTAGTGAACTCGCTGGTGTGTCAGCAAGTTGGATGACTGAGTGAATCCCTTCCCACACTCAAAGCAGGTGAATGGCCTCTCCCCAGTGTGAACTCGCTGGTGTCTCAGCAGGTTGGATGATCGAGTGAAATGCTTCTCACACTCGGAGCAGGTGAATAGCCTCTCCCCAGTGTGAACTCGCTGGTGTGCTAGCAGGTAAGATGATCGAGTGAAAGCCTTCCCACACTCAAAGCAGATGAACGGCCTCTCCCCAGTATGAATGCGTTGGTGTGTCAGCAGGTGGGATGATCGAGTGAAACCCTTCCCACATTCAGAGCAGATGAATGGCCTCTCCCCAGTGTGAATGTGTTGGTGTGTCAACAGGTCAAATGATCGAGTGAATCCCTTCCCACACACTGGGCAGGTAAACGGCCTCTCCGCAGTGTGAACACGCTGGTGTTCAGTGAGGTCGGATGAACGAGTGGATCCCTTCTCACGCATGGAGCAGGTGAATGGCCTTTCCCCAGTGTGAATTCGCTTGTGTACCAGCAAGTTGGATGACTGAGTGAATCCCTTCCCACACACTGGGCAGGTGAACGGCCTCTCTCCGTTGTGATGCCGTCGATGAGTTTCCAGCGCAGAGGGGCAATTGAATGCCTTCCCACAGTCTCCACATTCCCATGGTTTCTCCATGGTGTGGGTGTCCTTGTGTCTCTCCAGGTTGGATGATCAATTGAAACTTCGTCCACATACACAATATTTCTCCCCTCTGTGAATGGTGCGATGTTTTTTCAGGCTGTGTAACTGGTTAAAGCTCTTTCCAGTCACTGCACTGGAACACTCTCACTCGAGTGTGTGTGTCTCGGTGCTTTACCAGTCACACTAATGTTTAATATCTTTTCTCACAGACAGAACAGACAACCGTTTCTCCTTCCACATTCAAAGGCTGATGATATACAGGTGAATCGAGTGACTGTGATTGGTTCGAGTTTCCCGTCTGTAAATCCTCCTTTTCTAATATCCTGTAAAAGGAGTTTACAAAAGTCAGCACTGAGGACAGACAATCCCAGTTTCTATGGAACATTCTTTCCTCTCTTGTTCCCCAAAGCTGTAAATTCCCATCCCACACACTCTCCCTCCACCCTGTGCTGAAATCCAAACTCATCGCACCACCTCCATCATTTCTTTCCTCCATCTGCAATTTTCTCACTCCCTCTTCTCTGGTTGGGTTCAGTTCTACATCCCTAGTGCGCAGACTGAGAAGAAACAAGGAAATTATTTTCTCTCCTGGTCACTGAAACCCTAAACCCCACCCACCCTCTGCTCCTGTACCAAGATGGCCGCGCAGGCGCCCTGATCCTGTCCAAGAATTCAGCTAGTTACCCCGAGCGGTCGGGTCTATCATCGCAGGTCAAACATGGAGCCTGCGGGCTCATATTCGGGACCTGAGGCCTACAGCAGGTGTTTATGAAGCTGCCCAGCCCACCCAGGGATCCAATTCCTCCGCTGAGCTCACAAGCTCCTACTGACTCGCGGAATGTCTCTTCCGCCTCAGACCACCTCCACCACTGGCACTGCGCCTGCTCAGAGCACAGCCCGGTCCCGTGTCTGGGCTCCTGGTGTCATTGATAGAGCACTTTACCCCTGCGCGGGGGATTCTAACTACAGAAGTAAACGTTGCAACATTTGTAGTGAAATGATTAAGTCAGGACAGACAGCAGGGATTATTGCAGGAAATAACACAATGCAGTGAGAAAGGAAATGCAATGGATGTTGTGCAGATGGATTGTCAAAAGGTGTTTGATAAGGTGCCGGACAGGAGGCTTGTTGATCAAATTAAGGCTCACAGTATTAAAGGGAGTGGGGCCGCGTGGAGAGGAAGTTGGGTAAAGGGCAGAAAACAGAGAGTAGTGGTAAATGGATGTTCTTCAGACTGGAGGGATGGAAACAGTGGTGTCCCCAGGGTCAGTGTTGGGACCATTGCTCTTAATATAGAGACAGGATCTGGGCTAGGGAATAAGCACATAAGAATTAGAAGCAGGAGTAGGCCATTTGGCCCCTCGAGCCTGCTCCGCCATTCAATAAGATCATATTGATTCATCAATTGATCCACCGCTACGAAAAACAATAATAAGAATAAAACCGGACGGACCACCCGGCATCGACCTCCGCACCGGCTACGGACCCGACAACGGCACACCCAGCCCAGTCTTTCTCACCAACATCTGGGGACTGGTGCCAAAATTCGAAGAGATGGCCCAGACTAGTCAAGCAACAGCCTGACATAGTCATACTCACAGAATCATACCTTTCAGCCAATGTCCCAGACTCCTCCATCACCATCCCTGGGTATGTCCTGTCCCACTGGTGGCGATACAGTAGTATACATTTGGGAGGGTGTGGCCCTGGGAGTTCTCAACACTGACTCCAGACCCCATGAAGTCTCCTGGCTTCAGGACAAGCATGGGCAAGGAAACCTCCTGCTGATTACCACCTACCGCCCTCCTTCAGCTGATGAATCAGTACTCCTCCATGTTGAACACCACTTGGAAGAAGCACTGAGAGTAGCAAGGTGCACAGAATGTACTTTGTGTGGGGGACTTCAATGTCCATCAAGACTGGCTCGGTAGCACCACTACTAATCGATCTGGCAAAGTCCTGAAGGACATAGCTGCCAGACTGGGCCTGCAGCAGGTGGTGAGAGAAGCAACGCGAGGGGAAAAACCTACTTGCGCCCATCCCTTCGGAAAGGGCACGAGAGCGGGAGCAGCGGCAAGCCTACAAAGGGCGTGAGTCAGCCGAGCAGACAGCCGAAACAGCACCACGTGACCTGGGAGGATAAGAAGTAAAAAGATTCAAAATGTGATGTCACAGGAAAGCAGGGAAGTGATTGTGTTATAGAAACATAGAAACATAGAAAATAGGTGCAGGAGTAGGCCATATGGCCCTTCGAGCCTGCACCGCCATTCAATAAGATCATGGCTGATCATTCCCTCAGTACCCCTTTCCTGAACGTATCTTCCATTGCTTGGCCTGGAGCAGGAGGAGGGAGTTCGGCTACAGTGGGTACACTCGTCCTCACAGCCAACCAAGTCCAGATGAATGGTAACAACCTCACTGCGTATTAACTAGGGGCCTTAACAAATTCAGGAAAACCCATTGTATCTTTACAGATCGCTTGTAACTGACCAGATCTTGATTAACCCGATGGCGACAATGCATACAAGACCGTAAGCACTGCCAAGCATCAGCCAGTAACGGGGGACCCCCTTCTTGGGGGACCCGCTGAAACCGTGCGCAGGGAGGCTGGAGAAATTAAAACCCCTGAAGAGGCTGCCACACAGAGACCCGGGAGTGGGGGGTATCACTTTTACCAAACTCGCCGGGCAGGAATCACCATAGGATGGGATGAGACGCCAGTATTACCCCACTCCCGATACTGACTCCGGGCTGTAAAGTCAGCGCTGGCCCCCCATCCGTCCATCCCGGCAGTTCCCTGCGGGGGTAGGGCGGCTCAGGATAAAATTGCCCCCCCCCCCCCCACCGTTCAAAGACTTGTCAGGCTATGTCACCAATTGCTTTGGTAATCAACATGAGAACAATTCATGGGAAAATACTCCAGCAGATCAAAGGGGCTGTATTAACTTTGGGGCAGTTTTTGGGATCGGCTCCTCTAAACAGTCTGTTGCCAAAACTGTTGGAGTCACAGTCGACATCTCTCCAGTTCCATCAAAGGTTAATAGTAAAGACAAATATGTCAGTATGGCACTGACTGGGTCATCAAGGACCCTTAGGTCGACACAGTGACAAACCTTAAATCTCTTACCTGGCATTGCTCAATTGGGCACATTCAAAGCCTTACTTCCAACTGGCAGGGTGGGGGGGGGGGGGGGGGGGGGGGAAAGAGAGCCAAACAGTGCTTTAGCTCAGAGTAAGTGCTACGCAAGCATTAACATTTGACACAGATCACACATGGCACAATTCTGTTCAGGAACTATGGTTACAAGCTGCCCAGGCTGTAAGTAGCTAGGTAACGCTAATGACCCCTCTCCTCAAACATTCACATTCTATCCTGGCCAAGTTTAGAACTGTTTCAAAAAAATTCATTCACGGGATGTGGGCGTCGCCGGCAAGGTTTCTCTCTTTTCTTGGGCATTGGTTTCAATTAAGAGCTGGGATTAAAAATCTAAACTTTCAAAATGTGAAAAATTAATTCAATACATTAGAGATGTCAGGGCAAGCGATGTATAAACATAGAAAATAGGTGCAGGAGTAGGCCAATCGGCCCTTCGAGCCTGCACCACCATTCAATAAGATCATGGCTGATCATTCCTTCAGTACCCCGTTCCTGCTTTCTCTCCATACCCCTTGATCCCTTTAGATGCAAGGGCCATATCTAACTCCCTCTTGAATATATCCAATGAACTGACATCAACAACTCTCTGCGGTAAGAAATTCCATAGGTTAACAATTCTCTGAGTGAAGAAGTTCCTCCTCATCTCAGTCCTAAATGGCTTACCCCTTATCCTTAAGACTGTGACCCCTGGTTCTGGACTTCACCAACATCGGGAACATTCTTCCTGCATCTAACCTGTCCAGTCCCGTCAGAATTTTATATGTTTCTAAGAGATCCCCTCTCATTCTTCTAAACTCCAGTGAATACAGGCCCAGTCGATCCAGTCTCTCCTCATGTGTCAGTCCTGCCATCCCAGGAATCAGTCTGGTGAACCTTCGCTGCACTCCCTCAATAGCAAGAATGTCCTTCCTCAGATTAGGAGACCAAAACTGAACACAATATTCCAGGTGGGGCCTCACCAAAGACCTGTACAACTGCAGTAAGACTTCCCTGCTCCTATACTCAAATCCCCTAGCTCTGAAGGCCACCATTTGCCTTCTTCACCGCCTGCTGTACCTGCATGCCAACCTTCAATGACTGATGAATCATGACACCCAGGTCTCGCTGCACCTCCCCTTTTCCTAATCTTCCGCCATTCAGATAATATTCTGCCTTCGTGTTTTTACCCCCAAAGTGGATAACCTCACATTTATCCACATTATATTGCATCTGCCATGTATTTGCCCACTCGCCTAACCTGTCCAAATCACCCTGCAGCCTCTTAGCATCCTCTTCACAGCTCACACCGCCATCTGCAAACTTGGAGATATTACACTCAATTCCATCATCCAAATCATTAATATATATTGTAAAGAGCTGGGGTCCCAGCACTGAGCCCTGCGGCACTCCACTAGTCACTGCCTGCCATTCTGAAAAGGACCCGTTAATCCCGACTCTCTGCTTCCTGTCTGCCAACCAGTTCTCTATCCACGTCAGTACATTACCCTGTGCTTTGATTTTTCACACCAATCTCTTGTGTGGGACCTTGTCAAAAGCCTTTTGAAAGTCCAAATACACCACATCCACTGGTTCTCCCCTGTCCACTCTACGAGTTACATCCTCAAAAAATTCCAGAAGATTTGTCAAACATGATTTCCCTTTCATAAATCCATGCTGACTTGGACCAATCCTATCACTGCTTTCCAAATGTGCTGCTATTTCATCCTTAATGATTGATTCCAACATTTTCCCCACTACTGATGTCAGGCTAACCGGTCTATAATTACCTGTTTTCTCTCTCCCTCCTTTTTTAAAAAGTGGTGTTACATTAGCTACCCTCCAATCCATAGGAACTGATCCAGAGTCGATAGACTGCTGGAAAATGATCACAAATGCATCCACTATTTCTAGGGCCACTTCCTTAAATACTCTGGGATGCAGACTATCAGGCCCTGGGGATTTATCGGCCTTCAATCCCATCAATTTCCCGATCACAATTTCCCACCTAATAAGGATATCCTTCAGTTCCTCCTTCTCACTAGACCTTCGGACCCCTAGTACATCCGGAAGGTTATTTGTGTCTTCCTTTGTGAAGACAGAACCAAAGTACTTGTTCAATTGGTCTGCCATTTCTTTGTTCCCCATTATAAATTCACCCGAATCTGACTGTGTTACTGCTGCTGCAGGTGGGAGCTGGTTGACCCCATTGAGGTCCACGGCGACCACATCTGCAGTAAATGTTGGTTTCTCGAGGAACTTCAGCTCCGCGTTGATGAGCTGGAGTCCGAGCTGCAGACACTGCGACACATCAGGGAGGGGGAGAGTTACCTGGACGCTGTGTTCCAGGAGGCAGTCACACCCCTTAGATTAATTAATTCAAATTTGGTCCATGGTTAGGGACAGGAGGGTGTGACTATGAGCGAGGCAGCTGTGGGGACCCTGGAGGTCGTGATGGAGGAGCTTCAGCTCTTGCAATTGTCCAACAGGTACGAGATTCGTGCTCCCTGCTTGGACGAGGGCAGGGACTGCAGGGAGGATGAGCAAACTGACCACAGCGCCGTGGTACAGGAGGACATTCAAGTGGGGGGAGTAAAAAGAAATGTTGTAGTGATAGGAAAGAGTATAGTTTCGGAGATATATACTGTTCTCTGCAGCCGAGAGCGTGAGTCCCGAAGGCTGTGATGCCTGCGACGTGCCAAGGTTCAGGACATCGCCTCTGGGCTGGAGAGGAACTTGGAGTGGGAGGGGGAAGATCCAGTTGTCGTGGGCCACGTAGGTACTAATGACATAGGTAGAACAAAGAAAGAGGTTCTGCTGAGGGAATTTGAGTAGCTAGGGGCTAAATTAAAAAGCAGAACCATGAAGGCAATAATCTCTGGATTACTACCTGAGCCACGTGCAAATGTGCATAGGATAAATAAGATCAGAGAGATGAACACGTGGCTCAAAGACTGGTGTGGGAAAAATGAGTTTCGATTCATGGGGCACTGGCACCAGTACCGGGGCAAGAGGGAGCTGTTCCGTTGGGATGGGCTTCACTTGAACCAGGCTGGTGCTAATGTCCTGGCGAAGCGAATAACTAGGGCTGTAAAGAGGGCTTTAAACTAAATAGGTCGGGGGGGGGGGGAGCGGTGGATGGGGGGGGGGGGGGGGGAGGGTTCAGGTGAGAGGAAATTTAAAATGTCAAAGAGCAAGGAGAAGGCAATAGAGCAGGGTAGCACTGTGGGAAATGAGAATCAGACTGTGACAGGAAAAGACAGAATGTATAAAAATAAGAGTGTAACAGAAAGTAGGGTCAAAGCAGGGGAAAATGGTAAAAAGTCAAAATTAAAAGTTCTTTATCTGAATGCACGCAGCATTCGTAACAAGATAGATGAGTTGACGGCACAAATAGATACAAATAGGTATGATCTGATAGCCATTACAGAGACGAGGTTGCAAGGTGACCAAGGCTGGGAACTAAATATTCAGGGGTATTTAACAATTCAGAAGGATAAGACAGAAAGGAAAAGGTGGGGTAGTTCTGTTAATAAACGATGGGATCAGTGCAGTGGTGAGAAATTATTTGGGTTCAGAAGATCAAGATGTAGAATCAATTTGGGTATAGATAATAAATAATAAGGGTAAGAAGTCACTGGTGGGCGTAGTCTATAGGCTCCCTAACAGTAGCTACACTGTTGGATGGAGTATAAATCAAGAAACAATGGAGGCTTGTAAGAAAGGTACGGCAATAATCACTGGCGATTTTAAGCTTCATATTGATTAGACAAATCAAATTGGCCAAGGTAGACTTGAGGAAGAGTTTATAAGAGTATTGGCCCAAGTTTCTTTTAGGAGCAACTGGTGGAGAACGGACTATCTTAGAAATCGCAATTCTCCACATTTTTTTTTCTGCAGTTCTAGTCAGGTAGAACAGTTCTACTTTGGAACAGAATTTTTTCTGCAAAAGGGGGCGTGTCCGGCCACTGACGCCTGATTTCAAAGTTTCCACAGTGAAAACGTACTCCAAACCAAGTTAGAATGGAGCAAGTGAAGATTTTTGTAGAACTGAAAAAACCTGTTCTACACATTAAAAAAATCAGGCGCAGGTTACAAATTAGGCGTCCAGAACGAGGTGGGGGGGGAGGAAGTGAAGTCATTAAATTCTACAATAAATCCTTATTTATACTTCTACAAATAAATCCAACCTGAATAAACATTTATAAGCAATAAGCAAAGAAAAGATTAAATAAACCATCTTCCGACCTATGTGAAAGTGCTTCTGGAGAATGCTGCAGTCAGCCTGAGGCGCCCGTTCTTCCCGTGGCGGGGGGGGGTGGAGGAGGAGGCGCCCGTTCTTCCCGCGGGGGGGGGGGGGGGGGGGGGGGAGGAGGGAGGAGGCGCCTGTTCCGGGGGGGGGGGGGGGGGGGCGCCCGTTCTTCCCGCAAGTGGGGGGGGAGGGGGGGACAGTGAAAAGGCTGCAAGTGCTGATGGCAATGTGCTTTTATTAAAAAAATGTTCAAAAATTAAACAGCTACAAAGAACTACAAAAATGGCCGAGTGCCAATGTTTTTTTCACACTGCGCGTGCGCGAACGCTCCAACGCGCATGAGCAGCGTTGCTGGCAGGAAAAGAACTAATTTAAATAGTACCCGCCCCCTCCCACTTACAAAATCGGCGCGAGTATAGACTCCGCCCCCCTGGGCGCCACGCCAAACAGACAAGGAGCTGCAAAGCGCTCCAGAATCGCAATTTTTTTTTTTAGGCGCCGTTTTAGGCGCGAAAAACGGGCGCCCAGCTCGGAGGGGCGCCCGTTTTTTATCGTGTGGAAACTTGGGCCCTGTATCTGGGATGGTCTCCTTGAACAGTACGTTGCAGAACCAACCAGGGAGCAGGCTATCTTAGATCTGGTATTGTGTAATGAGACAAGATTAATAAATGATCTCATAGTAAAGGATCCTCTGGGAAAAAGTGAACATAACATGGTTGAATTTCAAATTCAGTTGGAGAGTGAGAAAGTCAGATCTCAAACCAGTGTCCTGATTCTAAATAAAGGCGACTGCAAAGCTATGAAAGCAGAACTAGGGATGTTCGCTGATGACTGCACAGTATTCAGTTTCATTCGCAACTCCTCAGATAATGGAGCAGTCCATGCCCGCTTACAGCAAGACCTGGACAACATTCAGGCTGGGGCTGATAAGTGACACAGAAACATAGAAAATAGGTGCAGGAGTAGACCATTCGGCCCTTCGAGCCTGCACTACCATTCAATAAGATCATGGCTGATCATTCCCTCAGTACCCCTTTCCTGCTTTCTCTCCATACCCCTTGATCCCTTTAGCCGTAAGGGCCATATCTAACTCCCTCTTGAACATATCCAATGAACTGGAATCAACAACTCTTTGCGGTCGGGAATTCCACAGGTTAACAACTCTCTGAGTGAAGAAGTTTCGCCTCATCTCGGTCCTAAATGGCTTACCCCTTATCCTTAAGACTGTGACCCCTGGTTCTGGACTTCCCCAACATCGGGAACATTCTTCCTGCATCTAACCTATCCAATCGTCAGAATTGTATTTGCTTCAATGAGATCCCCTCTCATTCTTCTAAATTCCAGTGAATATAAGCCTAGTCGATACAGTCTTTTGTCATATGTCTTTCGTCCTACCATCCCGGTAATCAGTCTGGTGAACCTTCGCTGCACTCCCTCAATAGCAAGTGTAAAAGAAGATAGCCATCCGTGGCTAACTAAAGAAATAAAGGATGATATTCAATTAAAAACAAGGGTATACAAAGTAACTGAAACTAGTGGGAGGACAGAAGATTGGGAAGCTTTTAAAAGTCAGCAAAGAATGACTAAAAAAAATGATTAAGAAAGGGAAGATAGACTATGAAAGTAAACTAGCACAAACTATAAAAACAGTCTCTATTGGAATATAAAAAGGAAAAGAGTGGCTAAAGTAAATGTTGGTGCCTTAGAGGACGAGACCGGGGAATTAGTAATGGGGAACATGGAGATGGCAGAAACTCTGAACAGATATTTTCTATCAGTCTTTACGATAGAGGACACTAACAATATTCCAACAGTAGATAGTCAAGGGGCTATATGGGGGGAGGAACTTAACACAATCACAATCACTAAGAAGGTGGTAATCAGTAAGATAATGGGACTAAAGGCAGATAAATTCCCTGGACCTGAAGGCTTGCATCTGTGGGTCTTAAGAGAAGTAGCGGCAGGGATTGTGGATGCATTGGTTGTAATTTATCAAAATTCCCTGGATTCTGGGGAGGTCCCAGCAGATTGAAAAACTGCAAATGTAACACCCCTATTTGAAAAAGGAGGCAGACAAAAAGCAGGAAACTATAGACCAGTTAGCCTAACATCTGTGGTTGGGAAAATTTTGGAGTCCATTATTAAAGAAGCAGTAGCAGTTCATTTGGATGAGCAAAATTGGTCAGGCAGAATCAGCATGGATTTATGAAGGGGAAGTCATGTGTGACAAATTTGCTGGAGTTCTTTGAGGATGTAAGGAACAGGGTGGATAAAGGGGAACCAGTGGATGTGGTGTATTTGGACTTCCAGAAGGCATTTGACAAGGTGTCACGTAAAAGTGTCAAGATAAAAGTTCACGGTGTTGGGGGTAATATATTAGCATGGATAGAGGATTGGCTAACTAACAGAACAGAGTCAGGATAAATTGTTCATTCTCTGGTTGGCAACCAGTAACTAGTGGGGTGCCACAGGGATCAGTGCTGTGACCCCAACTATTTATAATTTATATTAACGACTTGGAGGAAGGGATCAAGTGTAACGTAGCCAAGTTTGCTGACGATACAAAGATGGGAGGAAAAGCAACGTGTGAGGAGGACACAAAAAAATCTGAGAAGGATATAGACAGGCAAAGTGAGTGGGCAAAAATTTGGCAGATGGAGTATAATGTTGGAAAGTGTGAGGTCATGCACTTTGGCAGAAAGAAAATCAAAGAGCAAGTTATTATTTAAATAGAGAAAGATTGCCAAGTGCCGCAGTACAGCGGGACCTGGGGATACTTGTGCATTAAACACAAAAGGGTAGTATGCAGGTACAGCAAGTGATCAGGAAGGCCAATGGTATCTTGGCCTTTATTGCAAAGGGGATGGAGTATAAAAGCAGGTAAGTCTTGCTACAGCTATACAAGGTATTGGTGAGGCCACAACTGGAATACTGTGTGCAGTTTTGGTTTCCATATTTACGAAAGGATATACTTGCTTTGGAGGCAGTTCAGAGAAGGTTGATTCCGGGGATGAGGGAGGGTTGACTTATGACGAAAGGTTGAGTAGGTTGGGCCTCTACTCATTGGAGTTCAGAAGAATGAGAGGCGATCTTATCGAAACGTGTAAGACTTTGAGGGGGCTCGACAAGGTGGATGCAGAGAGGATGTTTCCACTGATGGGGGAGACTAGAACTAGAGGTCATGATCTTAGAATAAGGGGCCGCCCATTTAAAAAGGAGATTAGGAGAAATTTGTTCTCTGAGGGTTGTAAATCTGTGGAATTCGCTGCCTCAGAGAGCTGTGGAAGCTGGGACAGTGAATAAATTTAAGACAGAAATAGACAGTTTCTTAAACGATAAGAGGATAAGGGGTTATGGGGAGTAGGCGGGGAAGTGGAGCTGAGTCCATGATCAGATCAGCCATAATCTTATTGAATGGCGGAGCAGGCTCGAGGGGCCGTATGGCCTACTCCTGTTCCTATTTCTTATGTACTGTCCAACGAATCGCTCCCAGGGCAGGTGCAGCATGCGTTAGATACAGAGTAAACCTCCAACTACACTGTCTCATTAGAGACTCCAAGGGCAGGTACAGCAAGTATTAAGTACAGAGCAAATCTCCCTCTACACTGTCCCATCAAACACTCCAAGGGCAGGTATGGAACATAAGAAATAGGAGCAGAGTAGACCATTTGACCCCTCGAGCCTGCTCCGCCATTCAATAAGATCATGGCTGATCAGATCCAGGCCTCAACTCCACTTCCCCGCCCACTCCCCATAACCCTTGACTCCCTTATCGTTCAAAAATCTGTCTATCCCCACCTTAAATACATTCAATGACCCAGCCCCCACAGCTCTCTGAGGTAGCGAATTCCAAAGATTCACGTCCCTCAGACAAGAAATTGCTCCCGATTTCCCTTTTAAATGAGCGAGCACTTATTCTGAAACTATGCCCCCCAGTGTTAGATTCCCCCACGTGGGGAAACATCCTCTCTGTATCTACCCTGTCAAGCCCCCTCAGAATCTTATACGTTTCAATAAGATCACCTCTAAGTCTTCTAAACTCCAATGCGTACAGGCCCAACCTGCTCAATCTTTCTCATTATGACAACCCCTTCAGCTCAGCAATGAACCTCGTGAACCTTCTCTGAACTGCCTCCAGTGCAAGTATATCCTTCCTGAAATAAGGAGACCAAAACTGTACGTAGTACTCCAGGTGTGGTCTTACCAATGCCATGTACATTTGCAGCAGGACTTACCTAATTTTATATTCCATCCCCCTTGCAATAAAGGCCACCATTCCATTTGCCTTCCTAATTAATTGCTGTAACTGCATGCTAAATTCTTGTGTTTCATGTACAAGGATCCCCAGATCCCGCTGTACACGGCATTTTGTATTCTCTCCCCATTTAAATAATAATTTGCTTTTTTATTTCTCCTACCAAAGTGAATAAGCTCACATTTTCCCACATTATACTCCATCTGCCAAAGTATTGGCCACTCACTGAGCCTATCTATATCCCTTTGTAGATTATTAGAGTCCTCATCACAACTTGCGAGGTTAGCAGTTTAGATACACAGTAAATCTCCGTCTACATTATCCCATCAAACACTCCCAGAGCAGGTACAGCACGGGTTAGTTACAGAGAAAAGCTCCCTCCAAACTGTTCCATCAAACACTCTCAGGGCAGGTAGAGCAAGGGTTAGATACAGTGTAAATCTCCCTCTAAACTGTCCCGTCAAACTCTGCCTGAACAGGTACAACATGGGTTAGATACCGCGTAAAGCTCCCTTTACATTGTCCCGTCAAAAACTCCCAGGGCAGGTACGGTACTGGTTAGATACAGAGTAAAGCTCCATCTACACTGACCCAACAAACACTCCCAGGGCAGGTACAGCATAGGTTAGATACAGAGTAAAGCTCCCTATCCATTGTCCCATCAAACAGTCCCAGGGGCAAGTACAGCACGGGATAGATAAAGAGGAAATCTTCCTCTACACTATCCCAACAAACACTCGCAGGGAAGGTACAGCATGGGTTAGATACAGCGTAAAGCTCCCTCTACACCGTCCCATCAAACACACCCAGGGCAGGTACAGCATGGGTTAGATACAAAGTAAAGTCCCCTCTGCACTGAGCCATCAAATACTTGCAGGACAGGTAAAGCACAGGTCAGATACAGAGTAAAACTCCATCGACATTATCCCATCAAACACTCCCAGGGCAGGTACAGCATGGGTCAGATGCAGAGTAAATCTCCTTTATTACAACAGTGACTACAATCCAAAAGTACTTCATTGGCTGTAAAGCACTTTGAGAGGTCCGGTGGTCGTGAAATGCACCAAATAAATCCAAGTCTTTCTCCCTCTACACTGTCCCATCAGACACTGCCAGCCCATAATGAGTTGGGGTCAGTGAGGTTAGTCGCTAGGCACTGCAGTGATGTCATAAAGCACTGCAGTGATGTCATAAAGCAGGGCCATTTAAAGGTGGAGAGCTGGGACATCCTGTCTCAACACACATCCCGCTGTTCATACTGAGAATCCCCGGGGAAGGGCCAGGGCCCAGAATGTGGAACACAACCAAGGGGGAAAGAGAAGGAGACGGTGCAGTGTGGGAGATGAGGGAGGAGTCTGCTCATTCCCAGGGGCAGATCAGACAAAGTGCTTTGAGTGCTGGGTCCAGAATGAAACTGAAAACAAACCAAAGGGAATAAATAAAGATCCAATCCAAGGGAACAAGCAACGGGTCATTGGGCAGAAATCACAACCGGCCTAAAGTTATTCAATGGGCGAACATCGATTGCTTATTGTGGGAAGTTCCACACTTCAACCATCCATTGAGTGAAGAAATGTTTCCTAACATCTCTCTTGAATGGCCTGGCTCTGATTTTAAGGTTATGTCCCCTCGTCCTAGACACCCCAAACTGCAGAATAAATTTCTCGCAGTTGCTTTCAAATTCACATTAAATTCCCAGAGACTAGGTGGAGTATGGGTTGGATACAGAGTAAAGTTCCCTCTACACTGCCACTGGACGAACTTCAGTGTCCACCCCAAGTGCACTGGGCAGCTTATCAACTAAAATTCAGCAGCAGTACGATCTATCACTGCACTGAAAACTTTCCACCCGCAGCTCCTGATCAGTTTCAGGTTAAAGCTCCCTTTAAACTGTCCCAGGGCAGGGACAGCACGAATTAGATACACAGTAAATCTGTGTCAGAGGAACTGTACCCCAGTGAGTCGGTGCCAGAGGAAACTGTACCCCAGTGAGAGTCGGTGCCAGAGGAAACTGTACCCTAGTGAGAGTCATTACAATTCGAAATATCTTCAGTTATCAGCAACAAATTGCATTAATATCGTACCTTAAAAGTAGAAAAATGTCCCAAGGCAATTCACAGGACCATTATCAAACAAAATTTGACATCCAGTCACGTAAGGAAATATTAGCACAAGTGACTAAAAGCTTGTTCAAAAGGGTAGATATTAAAGGAATATTATAGAGAGGTTTAGGGAGGGAATTCCAGAGCTTATGGCCTCAGCAGCTGAAGGTATGGCCACCAATATTGGAGGGATGAAAATTGGGGCTGCTCAAGAGGCCAGAATTGGAGGAATGGAAAGATCTCTGAGGGTTGTAGGGTTGAAGGGTTGGAGGAGGTTACAGCAATAGGGAGGGACAAGGTCCTGGTCGGATGTCAAAACAAGGATAAGAATTTTGAAATTGAGGCACTGATGGAGCAGGAGCCAATGTAGTTCAGCGAGCTCAGGGGTGATGGGTGAAGGGAAATTGATACAATTTGGATGAGAGGGCTGAGGACAGATTGAGTAGAATAGGCCTATATTCTCTGGAGTTTAGAAGAATGGAATGTGATATCATTGAAACATAGAATTCTTAGAAGAATTCACAAGGGCTGAATAGTCTTGAACTAGGGATCGATCCTAGTATTAGGATGAGATCGCCTATTTAAGACTGAGATGAGAAGATATTTCTTCACTTAGAGTTGTGAATCTTTGAAATTCTCTATTGAATATAGATCTTACTATATGGCAGAGTAGATGGGAGGGGTCATATGGCCTACGCCTGCTATTTCTTGTGTTCCTGAGTAAGGATACGGGCAGGAGTGTTTTTGATAAGATTAAGTTTACGGAGAGTGCGTGGTGTGATGCCGATCAGGAGAGCATTGGAATAGTCCAATGTCGTGGTAACAGAGGCATGGATGAGGAAGGGGCAGAGACCGGCGATGTTATGGAGCTGGAAGTAAGCGTACTCAGTGATTGAGGGAATATGGGTTCAGAAGCTCATCTTGGGGTCAAGTACGACGCCAATAAATAAATTGCAACTCTCCGTATCTCTGTTTCAGTATATTAGAAAACTACATATCTCTAGTGATCGATTAATCGGAAATGCTTCAATATTAGTAGTTATCAATATATTTTCTTATAGTTCTAAATGTTCATGAATGAATAATTGATTCTGTCAGTGATAGGCCGTGCTGGTATTTCAGATTGGTCTGTGCATCATGATCAGTGAATTGACGACGTGCTTCCGGTTCAATCTTTCCATTGGCTTTCTCACCAGATGGGAAATATTTGAACATTGAGATCTGATGGTGTCGGTGTAAGTTCAGCCCCACCGAATGTACAGAGACGGGTCCATCTGCTGGGCTCTGCCTCAAACTGGAATCACCTCTTAGATCAAAACCCTTTACTCTAAAACACACACAAGATTCACTGTGACTGTGTTCAGAGACAGAAAGTGATCTCACTTCACATCCCATTGCACGGCCTCATGCTGGATAATTGTGCTCGGTGGTCAGACTCTCCCAGTCTCATTTCCTGTCTTACCTTGTAACCTGTGTGTACTGTCTACAGGACAGTAAATGGCACTTTCTCTTACCTTTCTCCCCAGTCGATCTATTGAAGCGCTTTCAATCGGAAGGGGCTCACTGGTTGGTGCTCTCACAATCCTGTGCTGGTTCACCTGCTGTTGTTCCTCAGTCCACAATCCCGGTTTCCTTCCAGCTGTGGAACATTCGCAATCACTCTGCCATTCACCGGGAAATCTAATTATGGCAGGGCAGAAAATTAGAAGAATATTAATGTTGTGAAGTGGAATGTAGTGTAAAGTGTTTTTCCAATGTTTCAGAAAAGTATATGTCCAGTATTTCTGTTTGATTTTATCCTTTTCCTCAAGATTCCTGTCCCGCCCATTTGGACTTACAGAAAATCACCAGAATTCTCCCCGGGTTACACACTGTCTGATCTCACTGGGCCCCCGGGTTACACACTAACTGATCTCACTGGGCCCCCGGGTTACACACTGTCTGATCTCACCGGGCCTCCGGATTACACACTGTCTGAGCTCACTGGGCCCCCGGGTTACACGCTGTCTGATCTCACCGGGCCCCCGGGTTACACACTGTCTGATCTCACTGGGCCCCCGGGTTACACACTGTCTGATCTCACTGGGCCCCCGGGTTACACACTGTCTGATCTCACCGGGCCCCCGGGTTACACACTAACTGATCTCACCGGGCCCCCGGGTTACACACTAACTGATCTCACTGGGCCCCCGGGTTACACACTAACTGATCTCACTGGGCCCCCGGGTTACACACTAACTGATCTCACCGGGCCCCCGGGTTACACACTAACTGATCTCACCGGGCCCCCGGGTTACACACTGTCTGACCCCACTGGAAGTTTCAGTCTATCTCCCGCATGTCCCCAAACACTGAGCTGCAGGGCTGTGTGTTCAGTCCGGTGTTTTCCCTCACAGACTCACCGCGCCCGCTCTGCCCCGGCCCCAGCCGCCCACCATCAGTCCGGTTCCCTGCGGCCCCCGGTTCCTCACATTATCCAACCGTTGGTTGCAGCAAACTGCGCGGCATCCGGGGACTGAGGGTGGGGAGGGCGGTACCGAGAATGCGCACTGCCGCCACAGAGCGCGTTCGGTGCATAGTCCCGACAGTCTATTGGCTGCACGCAGCAGATTGCCAGCCACTCCCACCAATAGGAGCCGGCAGCGCCAAGGAGCCCTGCCCACTGTGTTGAAGGAACTCAGGGCAGCTCGGGGGTCACGTGGCTCCTGATTTGAAAACCGTTCAACCGCCTCACCGCGCGCCAGGCGGGGGATGTCACAGCCCTGCCCACATCGCTTGTGACGTCGCTGTTCGTATTGCGCCTGCGCCGGATTCCCAGGTTACTCAATCCTTCACTCCTGCAGTATTATTAATAACTTTTCTTTATAGAGCGCCTTTAACGTAGTAAAACGTCCCAAGGCGCTTCACAGCAGTGTTACAGGACACAACACATACATTTAACACCGAGCCACAAAAGAACAAATTGCTGCAGGTGACCAAAAGCTGGGTCAAAGAGGTAGGTTTTAAAGAGGGTCTGAAAGTAGGAAAGAGGCGGAGAGGTTTAGGGAGGGAGTTCCAGAGCTCGGGGCCCAGGCAGCTGAAGGCACGGCCACCGATGTTGAACAGTTTTAATCAGGAATGCTCAAGAGGGCTAATTTTGAGGAACACAGACATCACGTGGCATTGTGAGGCTGAAAGAGATTACAGAGATAGGGAGGGGCAAGGCCATGGAGGGATTTGAAAACAATTATGAGAATTTTGAAATCGAGGCGTTGCATAACTGGGAGCCAATGTAGGTCAGCGAGCACAGGGGTGATGGGTGATCAGGACTTGGTGCAAGCTAGGACATGGGGTGCCAAGTTTTGGATGACCTCAAATTTACATAAGAACATAAGAAATAGGAGCAAAAGTATGGCCATACGGCCCCTCGAGCCTGCTCCGCCATTTAATACGATCATGGCTGATCTGATCATGGACTCAAGTCCACTTCACTGCCTGCTCCCCATAACCCCCTATTCCCTTCTCGGTTAAGAAACTGTCTATCTCTGTTTTAAATTTATTCAATGTCCCAGCTTTCACAGCTCTCTGAGGCAGTGAATTCCACAGATTTACAACCATCTGAGAGAAGAAATTTCTCCTCATCTCAGTTTTAAATGGGTGGCCCCTTATTCTAAGATTATGCCCCCGAGTTCTAGTCTCTCCTATCAGTAGAAACATCCTCTCTGCATCCATCTTGTCAAGCCCCCTCATAATCTTATACGTTTCGATAAGATCACCTCTCAATCTTCTGAATTCCAATGAGTCGAGGCTCAACCTACTCATCCTTTCCTCATAAGTCAACCCCCTCATCTCCGGAATCAACCTCGTGAATCTTCTCTGAACAGCCTCCAAAGCAAGTATATCCTTTCATAAATAAGGAAACCAAAACTGTATGCAGTATTCCAGGTGTGGCCTCACCAATACCCTGTATAACTGTAGCAAGACTTCCCTGCTTTTATACTCCATCCCCTTTGCAATAAAGGCCAAGATTCCATTGGCCTTCCTGATTACTTGCTGTACCTGCATACTAACGTTTTGTGTTTCATGCACAAGTACCCCCAGGTCCTGCTGTACTGCAGCACTTTGCAATTTTTCTCCATTTATAAAATAACTTGCTCTTTTTGATTTTTTTTTCTGCCAAAGTGCATGACTTCACAATTTCCAACATTATACTCCATCTGCCAAATTTTTGCCCACTCACGTTTCCTCTCTATGTCCTTTTGCAGATTTTTTGTGTCCTCCTCACACATTGCTTTTCCCTCCCATCTTTGTATCATCAGCAAACCTGGCTACGTTACACTTGGTCCTTTCTTCCAAGTTGTTAATATAGATTATAAATAGTTGGGGTCCCAGCACTGACCCCTACGGCACGCCACTGGTTACTGATTGCCAACCAGAGCATGAACCATTTATCCCAGCTCTCTGTTTTCTGTTAGTTAGCTAAGCCTCTATCCATGCTAATATATTACCCCAACCCCGTGAACTTTTATCTTGTGCAGTAATGTTTTATGTGGCACCTTGTCAAATGCCTTCTGGAAGTCCAAATACATCACATCCACTGGTTCCCCTTAATCCACCCTTCTCATTACATCCTCAAAGAATTCTAGCAAATTTGTCAAACATTACTTCCCCTTCATATATGCAAATATGTTTGATTAACGTGAAAATATAAATTGTGTTCACCGCCCAACCAGCCTTTCTTTGTCTGTCTCTCTCTCCTCCTAAACTGAGGGACATTTAACAGTGATCTATCCATCCCATCCTCATCACCCAGAGATGGCTATCAGAGTGAGCGGCAGAGAGACGGGCCTTAAACACCCGAACTGTGTCTGCATATTAGGGTCAACACTAGTATCACACATTCATGTATAACACCAGTTGGGGGGAGAGAGCACACACATTATCAGTCTTACACTTGGCATCAGTGTCTCCATATTACACTCAGTAACAGTGCCACACTGTCATGTATAGCACCAGAGAGAGAAACAGTGTCTGACATATCAAGAAAGACTGGATCAACTGGGCTTGTATTCACTGGAGTTCAGAAGAATGAGAAGGGATCTCATAGAAACGTTGAAAATTCTGACCGGTTTAGACAGGTTAGATGCAGGAAGAATGTTCCCAATGTTGGGGAAGTCGAGAGCCAGGGGTCACAGTCTAAGGATAAGGGGTAAGCCATTTAGGACCGAGATGAGGAGAAACTTCTTCACCCAGAGAGTGGTGAACCTGTGGAATTCTCTACCACAGAAAGTTGTTGAGGCCAATTCACTAAATATATTCAAAAAGGAGTTAGATGTAGTCCTTATTACCAGGGGGATCAAGGGGTATGGCGAGAAAGCAGGAATGGGGTACTGAAGTTGCATGTTCAGTCATAAACTCATTGAATGGCGGTGAAGGCTCGAAGGGCCGAATGGCCTACTCCTGCACCTATTTTCTTTGTTTCTATGTGCCAGTGTTGTACTCACAAGTGTGTCCACATCACGTGAAATAACAGTATCCCGCCTTCACAAACAGTACGAGATCGAGAGGGAGAGAGAGATCGAGATCAAGGCAGGACGGTGAGACACAGAAACATGCACAGTATCAGTTCGAGACTGACCTGTGAAGTTTACTTTTATCCTGAATGTTCCCATTGGAGGGACAGAAGTTAAAGTCTCTCACTGATATTGTACCACAGACAGACACATTATTAATCCCACACTGCGGGACAGTGTCAGAGAGTGAGAGAAACAACGTCCCACATTTAACCCTCACTTGCCTGTTGTACTCTCTGTAATCTTGCAGCTAAGGGCCGTTCGGTATTACTCTGTGACCCAGTGTTTCACTCTGATTAAACTAAACTGGGACAGTTTCTGTCAGATATTAACTCCTGCACAGTCCCAGCAAACACTCCTACTTCCCCTGTCCCTCTGATGTTTCTGCAGGATTGCTTTGTGAGGACAGGCTCATGAATAGAAAAACAATGTGCACGGAATGATCCCAAATTGAGCATCTCAGAGGGAATTTAAACATTTTCTGTCCTTTTCCCCCAGGCCCAGTTCCTTTGCTCATACTCTGATTAAAGTGAATTGGGAAAGTTCACTTTGCTGATTCTAGACTGCGCATGCGTGGATAAGCCCCGCCCCCTGTGTCGATTTCCAGTGAGCAGAAGAGCACATGCGCCCTCCCCTTCCCCCAGCCCTGCCTGTAATCGTCATTCACTCTGAGCGGAAGAAGATGCTTTAAACAGCCGGGAATAGAGACACCGCGGCCCCGGGGTAAGACAGCGAGCAGCAGCCTCCTTTTTGCAGCACATCGCTATGGGAGCGTGTCCGCAGATGGGCTCCGAGATCAGCACTGAGTCCGGGGGAAGTTCAGGGGGAGTCGGAGGCTGTGTGTAACAGGTGGAGTGGATCAAGAACTGGTCTCAGTGCGTGGAGTGAGTGGGGGAAGGGAGAGGCTATTCTCGGGCTGTGTGTGGATAGCGTGTGTCCCGGGTAAGGGAGACAGAATGGGAAGGATCTGCTGTTTACAATCATTGCTGCTTTCTCCCTCCAAACCAGTAGTGAACGTTCCTGCTTTAGTTCCAGTCTCACCGTGTTTGTTGTCCGAGACTCCCAAAGCAAGTGCTCCACTCGGAACTCCTTCACCCCAAACGAACCAAAGGTGGGCAGCGGAAACATTACAAGGACACCCTCAAAGCCTCCCTGATAAAGTACGACATCCCCACTGACACCTGGGAGGCCCTGGCCCAAGACCGCCCTAAGTGAAGGAAGTGCATCCAGGTGGGCGCTGAGCACCTCGACTCTCATCGCCGAGAGCATTCAGAAATCACGCGCAAGCAGCGGAAAGAGTGTGCGACAAACCGGTCTCGCCCCCCCACCCCACTTCCCTCAACGACTATCTGCCCCATCTGTGACAGGGACTCTGGCTCTCGTATTGGACTGTTCAGCAACCAAAGAACTCACTTCATGAGTGGAAGCAAGTCTTCCTCGATTCCGAGGGACTGCCTATGATGATGATCATTGGACAGTGAGCGGTGGAAGCAGAGCCGGACACTGAGGATTTATACAAGGAGCATCTATTGCAGGCACTGGGTGAGAAATGTAAAGGACACGTTTTAAACAGTGGCTCTTTGTTTTTGGTTGAACGGTTAGTGCCCTGGGAGAGGGGAGCAGCAATCTGAGTTGTGTAAAAGTCCGTGCTCCATCGGGTCGTCCCATTCCTGAAGCAGGGGTTGGGTTGTGTCTGGATGTCAGTAAATTGCTGTAAATCTGCCCAACACACTTGGTGTGTAGAAGCTGAGTGCTGCAATACTGCAGTGGAGTCAGACACTGACACTGTTTGTATCGCTGGCTTCCCTTTGTGAATGTTCATAATGATTACTAATTGAACGATTACATTCATCACTTTAGTCTTTTCTACCTCTCCTATTCTTGAATGATCAGAGATACCTTCTCCTCCTACAGGCAAGGAATTGAAGGAACCAGAACAAATGTGAAGTTTCCACCACCTGAGACATAAGGAACAGTGCAACCAGCTCCTCCTCACATACAGTAGGTACAGAAGGGATGATTTGCCTTTTTTTTATTTGTTTACTGGATGTCGGTGTTGCTGGTAAGGCCAGCATTTATCGCCCATCCCTAATTGCCCTGGAGAAGATGGTGGTGAGCCACCTTCATCAACGGCTGCCATCCGTGTGATGATGGTACTCCCACAGTGCTGTTAGGGAGGGAGTTCTGTTTCTCTAACAGGTTCCATGTGCTGAAAGGCCTCCTCAAGTTCCTAGATCCAGGGACTGTTCTTCTCCGTTGTTTTGGAAATAGCATCGGCAGTAAACTGGAGCTCAATGCTTCTTGCCCACCAGCTCTCTGATCGGGCTCCTCACGCTGATTATGTTTTCTCATCTCGCTCAAACGTCTCAAAATGTTGCTTTCTTTTCCATCACCTCTAGGGTTATTAGCCAAGTTTGCATCAAGCAAATCGTGATCTCACCAGTAACAGCACTTTCCCGACTGTTATCCAAGAGGCTGCTTCTGACATTTTCTTCTGCGTAAATGTTAACCACGTAAGTAACTGAAAATCTTCATTTCTACAGCAACAACAAACACTTGCATTTATGACACATACAGAGTGAATCCCACACTCACTCACTGTACCACAAACTGACAGATACAGAATGCAATAAAGGTGCAGCAGTTATAATGGGTGACTTTAATATGCACATAGATTGGGCTAGCCAAACTGGAAGCAATACGGTGGAGGAGGATTTCCTGGAATGCATAAGGGATGGTTTTCTAGACCAATATGTCGAGGAACCAACTAGGGGGGAGGCCATCTTAGACTGGGTGTTGTGTAATGAGAGAGGATTAATTAGCAATCTCATTGTGCGAGGCCCCTTGGGGAAGAGTGACCATAATATGGTGGAATTCTGCATTAGGATGGAGAATGAAACAGTTAATTCAGAGACCATGGTCCAGAACTTAAAGAAGGGTAACTTTGAAGGTATGAGGCATGAATTGGCTAAGATAGATTGGCTAATGATACTTAAGGGGTTGACTGTGGATGGGCAATGGCAGACATTTAGAGAACGCATGGATGAATTACAACAACTGTACATTCCTGTCTGGCGTAAAAATAAAAAAGGGAAGGTGGCTCAACCGTGGCTATCTAGGGAAATCAGGGATAGTATTAAAGCCAAGGAAGTGGCATACAAATTGGCCAGAAATAGCAGCGAACCTGAGGACTGGGAGAAATTTAGAACTCAGCAGAGGAGGACAAAGGGTTTGATTAGGGTAGGGAAAATGGAGTACGAGAAGAAGCTTGCAGGGAACATTAAGGCGGATTGCAAAAGTTTCTATAGGTATGTAAAGAGAAAGAGGTTAGTAAAGACAAACGTAGGTCCCCTGCAGTCAGAATCAGGGGAAGTCATAACGGGGAACAAAGAAATGGCAGACCAATTGAACAAGTACTTTGGTTCAGTATTCACTAAGGAGGACACAAACAACCTTCCGGATATAAAAGTGGTCAGAGGGTCTATTAAAGAGGAGGAACTGAGGGAAATCTTTATTAGTCGGGAAATTGTGTTGGGGAAATTGATGGGATTGAAGGCCGATAAATCCCCAGGGCCTGATGGACTGCATCCCAGAGTACTTAAGGAGGTGGCCTTGGAAATAGCGGATGCATTGACAGTCATTTTCCAACATTCCATTGACTCTGGATCAGTTCCTATCGAGTGGAGGGTAGCCAATGTAACCCCACTTTTTAAAAAAGGAGGGAGAGAGAAAGCAGGGAATTATAGACCGGTCAGCCTGACCTCAGTAGTGGGTAAAATGATGGAATCAATTATTAAGGATGTCATAGCAGCGCATTTGGAAAATGGTGACATGATAGGTCCAAGTCAGCATGGATTTGTAAAAGGGAGATCATGCTTGACAAATCTTCTGGAATTTTTTGAGGATGTTTCCAATAAAGTGGACAAAGGAGTACCAGTTGATGTGGTATATTTGGACTTTCAGAAGGCTTTCGACAAGGTCCCACACAGGAGATTAATGTGCAAAGTTAAAGCACATGGGATTGGGGGTAGTGTGCTGACGTGGATTGAGAACTGGTTGTCAGACAGGAAGCAAAGAGTAGGAGTAAATGGGTACTTTTCGGAATGGCAGGCAGTGACTAGTGGGGTACCGCAGGGTTCTGTGCTGGGGCCCCAGCTGTTTACATTATACATTAATGATTTAGACGAAGGGATTAAATGTAGTATCTCCAAATTTGCGGATGACACTAAGTTGGGTGGCAGTGTGAGCTGCGAGGAGGATGCTATGAGGCTACAGAGTGACTTGGATAGGTTAGGTGAGTGGGCAAATGCGTGGCAGATGAAGTATAATGTGGATAAATGTGAGGTTATCCACTTTGGTGGTAAAAACAGAGAGACAGACTATTATCTGAATGGTGACAGATTAGGAAAAGGGAAGGTGCAACGAGACCTGGGTGTCATGATACATCAGTCATTGAAGGTTGGCATGCAGGTACAGCAGGCGGTTAAGAAAGCAAATGGCATGTTGGCCTTCATAGCGAGGGGATTTGAGTACAGGGGCAGGGAGGTGTTGCTACAGTTGTACAGGGCCTTGGTGAGGCCACACCTGGAGTATTGTGTACAGTTTTGGTCTCCTAACTTGAGGAAGGACATACTTGCTGTTGAGGGAGTGCAGCGAAGATTCACCAGACTGATTCCCGGGATGGTGGGACTGACCTATCAAGAAAGACTGAATCAACTGGGCTTGTATTCACTGGAGTTCAGAAGAGTGAGAGGGGACCTCATAGAAACGTTTAAAATTCTGACGGGTTTGGACAGGTTGGATGCAGGAAGAATGTTCCCAATGTTGGGGAAGTCCAGAACCAGGGGTCACAGTCTAAGGATAAGAGGTAAGCCATTTAGGACCGAGATAAGGAGAAACTTCTTCACCCAGAGAGTGGTGAACCTGTGGAATTCTCTACCACAGGAAGTAGTTGAGGCCAATTCACTAAATATATTCAAAAGGGAGTTAGATGAAGTCCTTAGTACTCGGGGGATCAAGGGGTATGGCGTGAAAGCAGGAAGTGGGTACTGAAGTTTCATGTTCAGCCATGAACTCGTTGAATGGCGGTGCAGGCTAGAAGGGCTGAATGGCCTGCTCCTGCACCTATTTTCTATGTTTCTATGTTTCTATGAATCCCACACTCACTGCATCACTGACAGATATGGTTTATGTAATGTACTAATAGCTCGTCTCTACTCCAAATATTTCTGAATCGCATTCGTCCAATATAATGTGCAAAACTATTGTCTGTTGGGGTCATCTCTGATCTGTAAATTTCACAAATATAGGATAAAACCCACTCTCTCATACCAGAAAATGACAGGTACAGAATAAATCCCACACTCTCATACCAGAAACTAACAGGTACAGAGGAACCACACACTCGCTTACCCCAGAATGAGAGATCTAGAATGAATCCCACATTCACATTGCACAAACTGACATATAAAGGTAAAAATCCACACTCAGATACCAGAAACTGACACCCCACACATCTACTACAAACTGACGGTACAGAAAAAAAAACACAATCACATCCCAGAAACTGACAGGTACATATTCATTCCTACACTCACAGCAGGAACTGACAAGTACAGAATAAAACCCACATTCACAAAGCAGAAACTGACAGGTACAGAATACAATCAACACCCAGATTCCAGAAACTGACAGGTATAGAATGCAATCCACACTTAGATACCAGAAAGTGACTGGTACAGGTTAAAACCACAGTCACATATCAGAAACTGACAGGTACCTATTCAACCCCATACTCTCATACCGGAATCTGAAAGCTACAGAATAAAATCCATACTCCGATCCGAAAAACTGACATACTGGTCAATATCCACTCACATACCAGAAGCTGATGATATAGGTTAAAGTACACACTCACATAACAGAAACTGACAGGTATATGATAAAACACACGCTCACATAACAGAAACTGACAGGTACAGATAAAGATTCGCTTAGATACCAGAAACTGACAGATACAGAATAAAACCTACACTCACATCAAAACTTGACAGGTACAGAATAAATCCCACATTCACATAGCAGAAACTGACAGGTACAGTATGAAACCCACACCCACGTATCTGAGCAATAATATGCAAGTAAAACCCATACTCGCCTATTGGAAACTGACCGGGAAACACACACACACCAGCGACTGATGGAACGAGTAGAACAGTTTAGGCACCCTTTCTCCAGTGTCAGGCTCACACAATCGTTTTTTTCAATGTGGCCCATTTAATTAGTGATAAAAGCAACTTGTGAAACAATCCCATTTTTGCTAATTTAATTTGTGACAAAAAGATGGTCTGAGCATGCGCTAAATACATGCTGCTCCTCCCCTCCGCACACAGTGTTTAAACTGACAGGAAGGGCCCATGCGAGCTCCCCTCCTCCAGCTCTGTCAGCGGCTGCCGTTTCCTCTGTGCCGGGCTGATGATCGTTGAACACATCAGGGAGCGGAGATATCCCAGGCCCGAGTAAGGGAGCAAACAGCAGCCACCTTACAGCAGCTCATCACATTGGGACTGTGTCCGCAGATGGGCTTTGAGTCGGGGTAAGTTCAGCGGCAGTCGGGGGCTGTCTGTAAGAGGCAGAGTGGAGTAGGAACTAGTTTTGGAGCATGGAGTGAGTGGGGGAAGGAGGAGCCCATTCTCGGGCTGTGTGTGTACGGTGCAAGGTAACAGAGAAAGCAAATCACCTCGCTCTTTCAAATCAGTGCTGCTTTCTTTCCCCAAATCAGTAGTGAATGTTCCTGATTCAGTTCCAATCTCACCGTGTCTGTTGTTCTTGGACATTGAACACTGGAAACACAGCCTGAGAGTGAGGATGTGAGGAGTGTCACAAAGTGCATCTATTGCAGGCACCAGAAGAGGAATGTGATTGGAGTCATTTCAAAAATGGGTTATTTTGTTTTGGTGCATTGAATTCTTCAGAACCATGTTGCTGGTGATCGAGCGATACATTGTCGCCCCCTCAGATACATCAGCATCTGGTAACTGTGACAATCTGTTAATGACACAGGCCATTAACTCTGTTTCAATAGACTGAGAACAATTGTTGTACAGGTACCTGTGGTTATATTCCAGGAAGCAATTCAGAATTTTACAGGTAGTCCCATGGAAGCGGGAGATATCAACCTGAACTGTGCCAATCGGGTGGTCCCATTCATGGACCAGTGCTGGGTTTGTGTTGTGTCTGGATGCTGATAACTTACTATAGAACCGTCCTATGCAAAGTCCCTTACTCACCTGAGTGCTGCTGTACTGCAGTGAGATCAGACAAGGACACTGTTTGTATCGCAGATTCCTCTCTCCAGATACTTTACTTTATTGAACACAAACACATGAATTATAACTTTATTTTTATATTCTCTCCATTGGCTGTCCATATCATAACTAATAGTGTTTTCCTATTATTATTCTCAGAGCAAAATACTTCACCAAGCCAGAATAAATTTGATCTTTCCTCAACCCAGAACACAAGGAACAGTGCAGGCAGCTCCTTCTCGCACACAGTAAGTACATTATCACTCTCAGAATGCAGAGACACAGAACTGACCTCAATCCTATTGTTACAGGCAGCAGAAGCTGTCAGTCCCACAGTGATCCAAATTTCCAGAGTTATATTATGAATCCCACAGTCACTTGGAGCAGTACAATAATGTGTTGTTTCAAAGTCCAATCATATCGCATTGAAAGGCAGATCCAATTTCACTCCCTTACTCACACACACGAACAGATAGACACTGACAGTGTCAATTCACACTCGTGTCTGTACAATGACTCTCAAACCCAACAGCTAACATACAAGAGCAGAGAAATGGAGGTAATGGACTGAACCAAACCTCCTCCTGAGACAGTCATCGATAATCGCAAACTATCATCCGCCTACAGCAGGTGGAGAAGGAACCAAATCCAACAGTCACACAGAGCAAGAATAGCTCAGTACAAGAGACTGTCAATTACATAATAAATCTCACACTCACACACATCACCAGTCTAACAGATACATTATCAATCCCACACTCTCACACATCACCAGTCTAACAGATACATAATCAATCCCACACTCTCAAACAGTACCAGAGACTGAGAGAAACATAATGATTTATACACTCAGACACATTGAATGACAGATTGTGATTCTTTTTCAATCATTTCCAGTACCTGAGATTGACTGACTGACTGACAGTGAAACCCACACTCCCGTACCAGGCACTTACAGCTACAGACAAATACTCACACTCACATACCAGAGACAGATAGTTAGAGAGTGAACTCCACAGTCACTCACCAGAAACTGACAGGTACAGAAAAAAAACATTTTTGCATTCCAGAGACCGATAGATACAGAGTAATACCCACACTCACATTCCAGAGACTGATAGATACAGAGTAATACCCACACCCCTGTAACAGAATCTTACAGGTACTGATTAAAACCCTAACTCAAATATCAGACACCGATAGATACAGAATGAAACCAACACTCATTTCTCAGAGACGTACAGATACAGAATAAAACACATATCAGAGAGTGACAGAGCAAAATCAACACTCACCTGAAAGTGACTGATTGATTTAATGTCAAACCCACAATACCACAGCTGTACCAGACACTTAAAGGCACAGAATGAAATCAACATTCATATAATAGCAACTGATGGGTACAGAAAACATACACATATTAACATACCAGTGACAGACAGGTAGAATGTAGTAAACTGCACACTCACATAACAGAAACTGTGACATATAGACTATAACCCCACTCATAACAGAAACAGACAGGTACAGCTAAAAAGTGCCACACTCACACACAAGAGACTGACCGGTACAGAGTGAAATCCACATTCACACACTTGAATAAAACACACGTTCGCATAGCAGAAACTGACAGGAGGAAAACCCACATACACATACCATAGACTGACATTCACAGAATAATACCCACACTCACATACCATAGACTGATGGATACAGAGTAAACCCCATACTCACACCAAAGACTAATAGATACAGAGTGAAGATCACACTCACATCCCAGAGAATGACCACTGTAGAGTAAAATCCACACACACATAAAAGTGAGTGACAGATAAAGAATAAAATCTGCACTCACATCCCAGAGAGTGAAAGATTGACAAAAATACACAATCATGTTACCGAGATTGATACATACAGATAATACCCAAATACATATACCAGAAACTGACAGATACAGAGAAAAACCCACACTCAAATCCCAGAGACTGACCGATAAAGAATAAAACTCACACACACATCCTCGAGAGTAATAGATACAGACTGAAATATGCACTCCCTTACCAGAAACTGGGAGTTATTGTACTGATTGAACACTTACTCATGTAACACAAACTGACAGGTACAGTGTAAAACCCCACACTCCCATTCCTGAAACTGACAGGTACAGCGCTAAAACCCACATTCACATCAGAGAAACTGAAAGTTGCAGAATGAAGCCCCACTCAAATACCAGAAATAGACAGATACAGACAAAAGCCCACATTACCTGAAACTAACCGAGAGTAAAACCCACACACGCCTACCAGAGATTGAAATTTACAGATACAATCCACACATATACCAGAGAGTGAAAGCCACACACACACACACACCAGTAACTGATGGATACAGATTACAACCCACACTCACATATCAAACACTGACAAATAAAGAGTAAAACCACACTCACAAAGAAAATCAACACTCAAATTCCAAAAATTGACAGTGCCGGAGGAAAACCCACAATCACAGAGTAGAAACAGACATGAACAGAGTAAAATGCACACTCGCATTTCAGAAACTGATGGGTACAGAATACATAACAGAAACTGACTGGGATAGAGGAATCGCAAACTAACATACCAGAGACTGACCAGTATAGAGTGAAATCCACACACACACACACACACTAAAAACTGTTATATACAGAGTAAAATTCACACTCATATACCAGAGAATGAAAGATACAGAATGAAACCCACACTCACTTACCAGTAAGTGACAGGTACAGAGTGAAAATCTCTCTTCCATACCATAAACTTACAGGTATAAAGGAAAAGCCACACTCGCTAACCAGAGACTGACAGATACAACATAAATACTACACTCACTGGTGGGTGTAGTCGAAAGTCCCCCTAACAGTAGCTACACTGTTGGATGGAATATAAATTAAGAAATAATGGAGGCTTGTAAAAAATTAACAGGAATAATCATGGGCAATTTTAATCTTCATATTGATTGAACAAATCAAATTGGCCAAGGTAGCCTTGAGGAAGAATTCACAGTGTGTATCCGGGATAATTTCCTTTAACAGTACTTTGCAGAACCAACCAGGGAGCAGGCTATCTTAGATCTGGTACTGTGTAATGAGAACATAAGAAATAGGAGCACGCCATTTGGCCCCTCGAGCCTGCTCTGCCATTTAGTAAGAACGTAGCTGGTCTGATCATGGACTCACCTCCACTTCCCTGCCCGCTCCCCATAATCCTTTATTCCCTTAACGCTCAAAAGTCTGTATATCTCCACCTTAAGTATATTTAATGGCCCAGCCGCCACTGCTCTCTGGGACAGAGAATTCCACAGATTTACAACCACCTGAGAGAATAAATTCCTCTCATCTCAGTTTTAAATGGGTGACCCCTTATTCGGAAACTATGTCCCCTAGTTCTAGTTTCCCCCTATGAGTGGAAATATCCTTATTGCATCTACCTTGTCGCGCCCCCTCGTAATCTTTTATGTTTCAATAAGACCGCCTCTCATTCTTCTGAATTCTAATGAGTATAGGCTCAACCTATCTTCATAATTAACCCCCTCATCTCCGGAATCAACCTAGTGAACCTTCTCTGAACTGCCTCCAATGCAAGTATATCCTTCCTTAAATACAGAGGTTAAAACTGTATACAATACTCCAGGTGTGACCTCACCAATACTCTGTACAGTTGTAGCAGGACTTCTCTGCTTTTATACTTCAACCCCTTGCAATAAAGGTCAACATTCCATTTGCCTTCCTGATTACTTGCTGTACCTGCATGCTAACTTTTTGTGTTTCATGCACAAGGACTCCCAGGTCTCTGTACTGCAGCACTTTGCAATTTTTCTCCGTTTAAATTATAATTTGCTTTTCTATTATTTCTGCCAAAGTGGATAACCTCACATTTTCCTACATTATACTCCAGCTGCCAAATTTTTTCCCACTCACTTAGCCTGTCTATATCACTTTGCAGATTTTTTGTGACCTCCTCACAATTTGCTTTCCCACCCTTCTTTGTATCATCAGCAAACTTGGCTACATTACACTCGGTCCCTTCATCCAAGTCAGTAATATAGATTGTAAATAGTTGAGGACCCAGCACTGATCCCTGCAGAACATCACTAGTCACTATTTGCCAATCCTCTATCCATGCTAATTATATTACCCCCAACCCCGTGAGCTTTTATCTTGTGCAGTAACTTTTTATGTGGCACCTTATCGAATGCCTTCTGGAAATCCAAATACACCACATCCACTGGTTCCCCCTTATCCACTCTGCTCGTTACATCCTCAAAGAACTGTAGCAAATTTGTCAAACATGATTACCTTTGTCATGCTCTTCCTGTGCTCTGTGGGAAATCGGGGACTCTTCCAGTGTTCCTGACTACTATGTGTGCAGGAAGTATGTCCAACTGCAGCTCCTGACAGACCGCATTGCGGCACTGGAGCTGCGCATGGATTCACTTTGGAGCATCCGCGATGCTGAGGATGTCATGAATAGCATGTTGAGTGAGTTGGTCACACCGCAGGTAAAGGTTACACAGGCAGATAGGGAATGGGTGACCAGCAGGAAGAGCAGTGGAAGGAAGATAGTGCAGGGATTCCCTGCGGTCATCTCCCTCCAAAACAGATATACCGTTTTGGGTACTGTTGGGGGAGATGGGGGGCTCATCAGGGGAAGGCAGCAGCAGCCAAGTTCATGGCACCATGGGTGGCTCTGCTGCACAGGAGGGCAAGAAAAAGAGTGGGAGAGCTATAGTGATTGGGGATTCTATTGTAAGGGGAATAGATAGGCGTTTCTGCGGCCACAATCGAGACTCCAGGATGGTATGTTGCCTCCCTGGTGCAAGGGTCAAAGATGTCTTGGAGCGGCTGCAGGGCATTCTGGAGGGAGAGGGTGAACAGCCAGTTGTCGTGGTGCATATAGGTACCGATATAGGTAAAAAACGGGATGAGGTCCTACAAGCTGAATTTAGGGAGCTAGGAGTTAAATTTTAAAAGTAGGACCTCGAAGGTAGTAATCTCAGGATTGCTACCGGTGCCACGTGCTAGTCAGAGTAGGAATTACAGGATAGTTAAGATGAATACGTGGCTTGAGGAATGGTGCAAGAGGGAGTGATTCAAATTCCTGAGACATTGGAACTGGTTCTGGGGGAGGTGAGACCAGTACAAACCGGACGGTCTGCACCTGGGCAGGACTGGAACCAATGTCCTAGGGGGGAGTGTTTGCTAGTGCTGTTGGGGAGGGTTTAAACTAATATGGTAGGGGGAATGGGAACCTATGCAGGGAGACAGAGGGAAGTAAAATGGGGGCAGAACCAAAAGGTAAAAAGGAGATAAGGAAAAGTGGAGGGCAGAGAAATCAAAGGCAAAAATCAAAAAGGGTCACATTACAACATAATTCTAAAAGGACAAAGAGTGTTTAAAAAAAACAAGCCTGTAGGCTGTGTGTCTCAATGTGAGGAGCATTCGTAATAAGGTGGATGAATTAACTGCGCAGATAGCTGTTAACGGATATGATGTAATTGGAATTACGGAGACGTGGCTCCAGGGAGACCAAGGCTGGGAACTCAGCATCCAGGGGTATTCAATATTCAGGAAGGATAGACAGAAAGGAAAAGGAGGTGGGGTAGCGTTGCTGGTTAAAAAGGAGATTAACACAAGAGTAAGGAAGGACATTAGCTTGGATGATGTGGAATCTGTATGGGTAGAGCTGTGGAACGCCAAAGGGCAGAAAACGCTAGTGGGAGTTGTGAACAGACTACCAAACAGTAGTAGTGAGGTTGGGGATGGCATCAAACAGGAAATTTGGGATGCGTGCAATAAAGCTACAG
The DNA here is from genome assembly GCF_044704955.1 of Pristiophorus japonicus. Lineage (NCBI taxonomy): Eukaryota > Metazoa > Chordata > Chondrichthyes > Pristiophoridae > Pristiophorus > Pristiophorus japonicus. The sequence goes on along the minus strand of NW_027254447.1, from coordinate 163,020 downwards.
CAGTTATCATGGGTGGCTTTAATCTACATATAGATTGGGCTAACCAAACTGATAGCAATACGGTGGAGGAGGATTTCCTGGAGTGTATAAGGGATAGTTTTCAAGACGAATATGTCAAAGAGCTGGCCATCCTGGACTGGGTGTTGTGTAATGAGAGAGGATTAATTAGCAATCTTGTTGTGCGAGGTCCCTTGGGGAAGAGTCACCATAATATCGTAGAATTCTTCATTAAGATGGAGAGTGACACAGTTAATTCAGAGACTAGGATCCTGAAGTTAAGGAAAAGTAACTTCGATGGTATGAGATGTGAATTGGCTAGGATAGACTGATGAATGATACTTAAAGGGTTAACGGCGGATGGCAGTGGCAGACATTTAAAGATCACATGGATGAACTTCAACAACTGTACATCTCTGTCTGGCGTAAAAGTAAAACGGGGAAGGTGGTTCAACCGTGGCTAACAAGGGAACTTAGGGATAGTGTTAAATCCAAAGAATAGGCATATAAATTGGCCAGAAAAAGCAGCAATCCTGAGGACTGGGAGAAATTTAGAATTCATTATAGGCGAACAAAGGGTTTAATTAGGAGAGGGAAAATAGAGTATGGGAGTAGGTTTGCAGGGAACATAAAAACTGACTGCAAAAGCTTCTATAGATATGTGAAGAGAAAAAGATTAGTCCCTTGCAGTCACAATCAAGTGAATTTATAATGGGGAACAAAGAAATGGCAGACCAATTGAACAAATACTTTGGTTCTGTCTTCATTAACAAAGACACAAATAACCCTTCCGGAATACTAGGGGACCGAGGGTCTAGCGAGAAGGAGGCACTGAAGGAAATCCTTATTAGTCAGGAAATTGTGTTTGGGAAATTGATGGGATTGAAGGCTGATAAATCCCCAGGGTCTGATAGTCTGCATCCCAGAGAAGTTAAGGAAGTGGCCCTAGAAATAGCACTGGTGGTCATTTTCCAACATTTTATAGACTCTGGATCAGTTCCTATGGATTGGAGGGTAGCTAATGTAACCCCACTTTTTAAAAAAGGAGGGAGAAAGAAAACAGGGAATTATAGACCGGTTAACCTGATACCACTAGTGGGGAAAATGTTGGAATCAATTATTAAAGATGTAATAGCAGCGCATTTGGAAAGCAGTGACAGAATCGGTCCAAGTCAGCATGGATTTATGAAAGGGAAATCACGCTTGACAAATATTCTGAAATTTTTTGAGGATGTAACTAGTAGAGTGGACAAGGGAGAGCCAGTGGATTAGTGTGCAAAATTAAAGCACATGGTATTGGGGTTAATGTATTGATGTGGATAGAGAACTGGTTGGCAGACAGGAAACAAAGAGTAGGAATAAATGGGTGCTTTTCAGAATGGCAGGCAGTGACTAGTGGGGTACCGCAAGATTCGATGCTGGGATCCCAGCTATTTACAATATACATTAATGATTTGGATGAAGGAATTGAGTGTAATATCTCCAAGTTTGCAGATAACACTAAGCTGGGTGGCAGAGTGAGCTGTGAGGAGGATGTTAAGAGGCTGCAGGGTGACTTGGACAGGTTAGGTGAGTGGGCAAATGCATGGCGGACGCAGTATAATGTGGATAAATGTAAGGTTATCCACTTTGGTGGCAAAAACAGGAAGGCAGAATATTATCTGAATGGTAACAGATTACGAAAAGGGGAGGTGCAATGAGATCTGGGTGTCATGGTTCATCAGTCATTGAAAGTAGGCATGCAGGTTCAGCAGGCGGTGAAGTAGGCAAATGGTATGTTGGCCTTCATAGCGAGAGGATTTGAGTAGAAGAGCAGGGAGGTCTTACTGCAGTCGTACAGAGCCTTGGTGAGGCCACACCTTGAATATTGTGTACAGTTTTGGTCTCCTAATCTGGGGAAAGACATTCTTGCTGTTGAGGGAGTGCAGCGAAGGTTCACCAGACTGATTCCTGGGATAGCTGAACTGACATATGAGGAGAGACTGGATCGACTGGGCCTGTATTCACTGGAGTTTAGAAGGATGAGAGGGGATCTCATAGAAACTTATAAAATTCTGATGGGATGGGACAGGTTCGATGCAGGAAGAATGTTCCCGAAGGGCCATATCCAACTTCCTCTTGAATATATCCAATGAACTGGCATCAACAACTCTCTGCGATAGGGAATTCCACAAGTTAACAACTCTCTGAGTGAAGAGTTTTCTCCTCATCTCAGTCCGAAATGGCTTACCCCTTATCCTTAGACTGTGTCTCCTGGTTCTGGACTTCCCCAATATCAGGAACATTCTTCCTGCATCGAACCTATCCAGTCCCGTCAGAATTTTATATGTTTCAATGAGATCCCCTCTCATTCTTCTAAACTCCAGTGAATAAAGGCCCAGTCGATCAAGTCTCTCCTCATATGTCAGTCCCGTCATCCCAGGAATCAGTCTGGTGAACCTTCGCTGCACTCCCTCAATAGCAAGAACGACCTTCCTCAGATTTGGAGACCAAAACTGAACACACTATTCCAGGTGAGCCCTCACCAAGGCCCTGTACAACTGCAGTAAGACCTCCCTGCTCCTATACTCAAATCCCCTAGCTATGAAAGCCAACATACCATTTGCCGCCTTCACCGCCTGCTGTACCTGTATGCAACTTTCAATGACTGATGTACCATGACACTCAGGTCTCGTTGCACCTCCCCTTTTCCTAATCTGCCGCCATTCAGATAATATTCTGCCTTTGTGTTTTTGCCCCCAAACTGGAAAACCTCACACTTATCCACATTATACTGCATCTGCCATGCATTTTCCCATTCACCTAACCTGTCCAAGTCACTCTGCAGCCTCTTAGCATCCTCCTCACAGCTCACACCACCACCTAGTTTAGTGTCATCTGCAAATTTGGAGATATTACACTCAGTTCCTTCATTCAAATTCTTAATATATATTGTAAATAGCTGTGGCCCCAGCACTGAGCCCTACGGCACCCCACTAGTCACTGTCTGCTATTCTGAAAAGGACCCGTTTATCCCGACTCTCTGCTTCCTGTCTGCCAACCAGTTCTTTATCCACGTCAGTACATTACCCCCAATACCATGTGCTTTAATTTTGCACACCAATCTCTTGTGTGGAACCTTGTCAAAAGCCTGTTCTCCCTTGTCCACTCTACTAGTTACATCCTCAAAAAATTACAGAAGATTTGTCAAGCATGATTTCCCTTTCATAAATCCATGCTGACTTGGACCGATCATGTCACTGCTTTCCAAATGCGCTGTTATTTCATCTTTAATAATTGATTCCAACATTTTCCCCACTAGTGATGTCAGGCTAACCAGTCTATAATTACCTGTTTTCTCTCCCTCCTTCTTTAAAAAGTGGTGTTACATTAGCTACCCTCCAGTCCATAGGAACTGATCCAGTGTCGATAGACTGTTGGAAAATGATTACCAATGCATCCACTATTTCTAGGGCCACTTTCCCTAAGTACTCTGGGATGCAGACTATCAGACCCTGGGAATTTATCGGCCTTTAATCCCATCAATTTCCCTAACACAATTTCCTGACTAATAAGGATTTAATTCAGTTCCTCCTTCTCGCTAGACCCTCGGTCCCCTAGTACTTCCAGAAGGTTATTTGTGTCTTCCTTCGTGAAGACAGAACCAAAGTATTTATTCAACTAGTCTGTCATTTCTTTGTTCCCCATTATAAATTCACCTGAATCTGACTGCAAGGGACCTATATTTGTCTTCACTAATCTTTTTCTCTTCACATATCTATAGAAGCTTTTGCAGTCAGTTTTTATGTTCCCGGCAAGCTTCCTCTCATACTTTATTTTCCCCCTCCTAATTAAACCCTTTGTCCTCCTCTGCTGAATTATAAATGTCTCCCAGTCCTCAGGTTTGCTGCTTTTACAGGCCAATTTATATGTCTCTTCCTTGGATTTAACAATATCCTTAATTTCCCTTGTTAGCCAAGGTTGAGCCACCTTCCCCGTTTTATTTTTACTCCAGACAGGGATGTACAATTGTTGAAGTTCATCCATGTGATATTTAAATGTTTGCCATTGCCTATCCACCGTCAACACTTTAAGTATCATTTGCCCGTCTATTCTAGCCAATTCACGTCTCATACCATCGAAATTATCTTTCCTTAAGTTCGGGATCCTAGTCTCTGAATTAACTGTGTCACTCTCCATCTTAATAAAGAATTCTACCATATTATGATCACTCTTCCCCAAGAGACCTCGCACAGCAAGATTGCTAATTAGTCCTCTCTCATTACACAACACCCAGTCTAGGATGGCCAACCCTCTAGTTGGTTCCTCGACATATTGGCCCAGAAAACCATCCCTAATACACTCCAGGAAATCCTCCTCCATCATATTGCTACCAGTTTGGTTAGCCCAATCTGTATGTAGATTAATGTTGTCCATGATTACTGCTGTACCTTTATTGCATGCATCCCTAATTTCTTGTTTGATGCTGTCCCTAACCTCACTACTACTGTTTGATGGTCTGTACACAACTCCCACTAGCGTTTTCTGCCCTTTGGTATTCCGCAGTCCCATTCTTTTCTCTCCACTTTTACTTTTCTTCTTTCTATCTTTTGCTTCTGCCCCCATTCTACTTCTCTCTCTCCCTGCAGAGGTTTCCATCCACCTGTCATATTTGTTTAACCCCTCCCCAACTTCATTAGTACCTATAAGCCCCTTGATTATCCACTATTGGGATGTTCTTCGTGTCTTCTACCATGAAGACTGATACAAAATATTTGTTCAACATCATTTCCCTGTTCCCCATTATTAATTCCCCAATCTTATTCATTTATGGAATGAGGACATCGCTGGCAAGGCCAGCATTTATTGGCCATCCCTAATTGCCTGTTGTTGTGTATAGAAGAACTCCACGAGGCTGAGTACTGTGAGCTAAACTTAGTGTGACCTTAGTCTTCTTTATTACAACTCCAGAGTGTTTAAACAGTATGGCAGACAAGCCTTTATACTGGCCCTGCACGTGTGCGCAGGTGACCATTAGAACTCCAACAGTCGCACCCTCTGATGGCAAGTATTATATTTACATACATAACATCACTTCCCCCCCCCCCCCCCCCCCCTCCAAAAGTCTTCAGTCAAGTTATATACAAGTTGAGGCGATCCGGAGCTCTTCACTCCCTGGTTAATCATCTAAGTTCAAACCATGGCGTGTTGTGAGTTGGTTGGACCATTAATGCACTGCACTGTAGCTGGTCTGACCGGACTGTCAGGAATCCTTGTGATTGACAGAGAGGTCGATTGCTGGTTGGGTGTGTGTTGGTGGAACTTCGCTGGTGATGTCCTCTTCAAGTCGTTCCTGGTTGTCAGTAAATCGCAATTTGATCTGATCTAAATGCTTTCTGCACATTTGGCCATTTAACAGTTTGATTATAAACACCCTATTCCCTTCCTTGACCAAAACAGTGTAAGCAACCCACTTGGGTGCATGACTGTAATTCAGGACAAACACAGGATCGTTAACATCAATGTCACGTGAAACAGCTGCGCGATCGTGGTACATGTTCTGCTGGTATCGCTGGGTTTCCACATGATCATTAAGATCCGGGAGAACGAGAGAGAGCCTGGTTTTGAGGGCTCTCTTCATTAACAATTCTGCTGGGGGAGCCCCGGTAAGTGACTGATGTCGCATCTGGTAACTGAATAGAATGCGAGACAAGCGGGTCTGCAGGGAGCTGTCTGTCACGCGTTTCATGCTATGCTTGATTGTTTGGACTGCCCGCTCCGCTTGACCATTAGACGCGGGCTTAAATGGAGCAGACCTGACATGGTTGATGCCATTGCGGGTCATAAACTCGTTGAATTCCAAGCTGGTGAAACATGGTCCATTGTCGCTGACAAGGACGTCGGGCAAGCCATGGGTGGCGATCATGGCCCAGAGGCTTTCAATGGTGGCTGTGGACGTGCTGGGTGACATGATTACGCATTCAATCCATTTGGAGTAAGCGTACACTACTACTAAAAACATCTTTCCTTGAAAGGGGCCGGCAAAATCTATGTGGGTTCTGGACCACGGTTTGGAGGGCCATGATCACAGACTCAATGGAGCCACCCTTGCTGCATTGCTCAGTTGCGAGCAAGTGTTGCACTGATGCATGCATGACTCCAAGTCCAAGTCAATGCCGGGCCACCAAACATGCGACCTGGCAATTGACTTCATCATGACAATGTCTGGGTGGGGACTGTGTAGGTCACGTATAAACGTTTCTCTGCCTTTTTTTGGCAAAATCACGCGATTACTCCATACGAGACAATCCGACTGGCTTAATTTCATCTTGCATTTCCCTGGGAACGGCCGACCAGTTCCCATTTAGGATGCAACTCTTTACTAACGATAGCACAGGATCCTGGCTGGTCCAGGTCCTGACCTGGCGAGCCGTGACGGGTGACCTCTCGCTCTCAAAAGCATCCATGACCAGTAGTAAGTCTGTGGGCTGCGCCATTTCAACCCCAGTGGGGGGTAATGGTAGCCGGCTGAGAGCATCGGCACAGTTTTCAGTGCCTGGTCTGTGGCGGATTAACATAGTCATAAGCAAACAATGTTAGTGCCCATCTTTGGAAGCGGGACGAAGCATTGGTGTTTATACCTTTGCTCTCTGAAAACAGGGAAATGAGCAGCTTGTGGTCAGTTTCAAGCTCAAACCGAAGTCCAAATGGGTATTGATGCATTTTCTTAACCCCATATACACATGCTAACACCTCTTTCTCGACCATACTATAGGCTCTCTCAGCCTTAAACGGAGTTCTAAACGTGTATGCAACCGGTTGGAGGTTGCCTGATATATTGGCTTCCTGTAACACACAGCCGACCCTGTACGATGAGGCGTCACAAGCTAGCACTAAACGTTTACATGGCTCATAGTGTACAAGTAACTTATTTGAACATAGCAGGTTCCTGGCCTTCTCAAAAGCTGTGTCTTAATTTTTGCGCCAAACCCAGTCATCACCCTTACATAGCAACATGTGCAAAGGCTCTAACAACGTGCTCAAGCCAGGTAGAAAGTTACTGAAATAGTTGAGGAGTCCCAGGAACGAACGCAGCTCCATCACATTCTGTGGTCTGGGTGCATTCTTGATGACCTCTGTCTTTGAGTCTGTGGGTCTGATGCCGTCTGCTGCAATCTTTCTCCCAAAAATTCGACTTCTGGCGCTAGGAAAACAAACTTGGAGCGTTTCAGCCTGAGTCCCACTCTGTCTAGGCGACTCAGAACATCTTCCAGGTTGTGTAGGTGTTCGATGGTGTCACGATCGGTGATCAGGATTTCATCTTGAAATACAACGGTGCGCAAAACAGATTTCAGCAAACTCTCCATGTTTCTCTAGAAAATGGCTGCAGCCGAGCGAATCCTGAAAGGGCATCTGTGGTATATACACAGCCCTTTGTGTGTGTTGATGCACGTCAGTCTTTTCGAAGATTTAGCCAGCTCCTGTGTCATGTCGGCGGAGGTTAGGTCCAACTTGGTGAACGAATTCCCCTCCCCCCCGCCCCCCCGCTTAAGTTGCAAACAGGCCATCCGCCTAGGGCAGCGGCTACTGGTCCTGGAGTGAGATTCAGTTAATCGTTACCTTGTAGTCTCCGCAGATTCTGACCGTGCCATTGCTTTTCAACACAGGAACAATTGGACTGGCTCACTCATTGAACTCGACTGGCGATATGATTCTTTCGTGTTCGATCTCGACTTTCTCCCTCATCATGGATGGAACTGCCCGAGCCTTGTGATGGATGGGCCGTGCATCGGGGCCTGGATGGATCTGTACCTTGGAGCCAGTGAAGTTGCCGATGCCTGGTTCGAATAGCGAGGGAAACTTGCTCAGCACTTGAGCACACGAGGCGTCATCCACTCAAGATAGTGCTTTGATGTCGTTCCAATTCCATCTAATCTTTTCTAGCCAGCTTCTGCCGAACAGCGTTGGGCCATTGCCTGGAATAATCCACAGTGATACGTCATGCACAGCTCCATCATACGATACCTTCACTGCCGCACTTCCAATGGCTGGTATGAGCTCTTTGGTGTAGGTACGCAGCTTTACATTAATCAGGCTCAGTTTGGGCCTTTGTGCCTTATTGTCCCACAGTTTCTCGAAAGCCTACTGGCTCATTATTGACTGACTTGCACCCGTGTCCAACTCCATTGATACTGGAACTCCATTTAATTTGACTTCCAGCATTATAGGAGGGCTCTTGGTGGTGAAGGTATGAACTCCATACACTTATTCCTTGGGTTGAGTTGCCTGTGCTGCATGATCGGTGCCGGATCAATCATCATCTGCCACGTGGTGTGTCGCAGCACGTTTGTTCATTTGCTGGAGGTGCCCCATTGTTGCGCAGCCTTTGCACACATAGTGCTTGAATCGACATTGATGGGCCCGATGATTACCCCCGCAGCACCAACACGGTGCTAATGGATTCACATTCACCCCCGATGGCAGACTCTGAGTCATCACGGGTGTTGCAGCCGCAGACGTATAGGCCCTGCCATATGCAGTTCAGCCTGCTGGCAACGTCATTTTATGCACTTGTCGGTGAGCTTCGATGTTGAGAAGATATCTGTTTGGTGTTATCGTCCATGGCCATGCATGCCTGGGCGATCGCGAAGGCCCTGCTCAGGTCTAGGGTTTCGGCAGCCAGCAGCTTTCGAAGAATGACCTCGTGGCTGGTGCCCAGCATGAAAAAGTCCCGCAGCATTTCCCCCAACGCAGCTCCAAAATCGCACGGTCCCGCGATGCATCTCAGGTCGGCGACATAATCCACCACGTCCTGGCCCCCGGAGCGGTGGTGCATGTAAAAACGATACCTGGCCATGAGGATACCCTCCTTCGACTTGAGGTGCACAACTCTGTATATTCCTTCTCTATGGGTTTTGTCCGTGCGAGCAGATTCTTGATGAGGCCGTATATTTTAGGCCCACAGCTGGTGAGGAGAACCGCCCTGCACTTGACCGCATCAGTGTCTCCTTCCAGCTCGTTGGCCATGAAGTATTGGTCGAGATGCTCGACGAGGGCTTCCCGATCATCACCCTCTACGAATCTCTCTAATATTCCAACGGCAGCCATGGTTGCGTGAAGGTTCGTATTCTGTTACTTGTCACCAATTGTTGTGTAGAAGAACTCCACGAGGGTGAGTACTGTGACCTAAACTTAGTGTGACCTTAGTCTTCTTTATTACAACTCCAGAGTGCCTAAACAACATGGCAGCCAACCTTTTATACTGGCCCTACACATGTGTGCAGGTGACCATTAGGACTCCAACAGTCGCGCCCTCTGGTGGCAAGTATTACATAGTTACATACATAACACCGGTGAGAAGATGGTGGTGAGCTGCCTCCTTGAACAACTGCAGTCCGTTTAGTGAATATATTCCCACAGTGCTGTTAGATAGGGAGTTACAGGATTTTGAACCAGCAACTATGAAGGAACAGTGATATATTTCCCAGTCAGGATGATGTGAAACTTGGAGATGATGGTATTCCCATGCGCCTGCTGCCCTTGTCCTTCTAGGTGCTGGAAGCCTTGGCGAGTTTCTGCATCTTGTAGATGGTACACACTGCAGCCACGGTGCACTGGTGGAATGTTACTGAATAGAAAAACTGGTCTGTTAAAACATATAAACAGCAACCAGCAGCAATCCCAGTCTAACAGTCCACATTAAGGACATACATGAGATAATAACAAGGCATTGTTGTGTGTATTGTGCCACATTATAATGCCAGAGTCCTGGAGAGTTTGGAGGGAACTTGATGAATGGTCTCAGAATAATTGTGTTATGGGCAGGAGGGTAAAACTGACCAATGGCTGTGCTCCCGAAAGTGCAAATACATCCCACTCATACAGCTATGCGGGGCAGAGGAAACAGACAGAAGGGCGGATATAGAATGACAGACTTTCCAATCTGCTGTCCATTCCATTATAACCATGGACCGTGACTGCTGCTGCAGACCCGGAATACCAGGATGGGGAAAATAACAACCGTCGCAAAGAAATGAAGGGACACCTGATCAGTGAACTCCTGGTAAACTAGGGGAGGGAGTAGGAGCTGGAACTCCAAATAGAGAAATGCCACTGATTAAATAGGATTACATTCCAGAACTTACTGTCCATAGAGTTAAACCTGTGGGGCTGAGGGCACAGGACTTAATCTATCAGTAAATCTTTGATGGTTGTGGTGGCTCCTGAGACACCACAGTGGATCCCAGCAGAGGATCCGGCTGTCAATCCATACAGACCATGCAGGGAGTGCAAGGTACGGAAGGATTCTTTCATGGCTCTTTAAAGAGAGGAAACATCCCCCTATCACAGAGGACTTGTCGTGTTGTAATTATCTTTTTCTGTTGCATAGTATCAGAAACAGAAATCAACGGGAGATGATGCCCTACTCTGTAAATGAACTCTTTGACACATTTCCATGCATTTCCTTTCTTAATTTACAAAGATCACAACTCCATTAGTTAACAATGGATTGCCAGTCTGCCAGTTTTTAGTGAGGCTTGAAAGGTTTCGCTGTGAAGCTACACTTGCCCATCTCTCTGTGTGTCACTGTGTTTGGATTGTGTTAGACAACAGTCCTAATATCTCGCCTACATCCATTATAATATTTGAAATGTTAGATTGTACTTGGAAAAAGTTGAGTTTGAATCTGACAATTCTGAAATTGGGAGCTGTTAAATGATTTTTGTTTTGCACATAACTATATAGTAATGTGATCAGTCAAAGCAAATCAAAAGATGCTGCTATTTACTTAACACAACTAAATAATTCTACAAGGATGCTATCGCAGTCTTCCTCAGTATTAACTACACCACCCAATGTTGTGCCATCTTCAAATTTTGAAATTGTACCTCTGGTTCTCAAGTCCAAATCAATTATGTAAATGGTGAACAGTGGTCCCACAAGCGATCCCTGTGGAACACCACTTCCCACCACCCGCCCATCTGAGTAAATACCTTTAACTCATCCCGTTACTTTGACTGGACATGTCTCCATTCCCAGCCAACAGGATTGCTGTACCAGACGGGAGGGGCAACACTTAAGGGTCTCTAATTCCCATTCCCCTTTTTTCTGGTGGATAATGGAAGTGCCACTGTGTGTAATGTGCACGTCAGTAAGAATTGTCTGCAAAGGATTAATCAGCACTTTCTCATTGGAGATGTTAATCAATGGAACCTTTCAGGCACAGAATTGTAGATTTTGTACCAAAGATCAATTTAGGATTGAAGTAAAAGGTCATAATTTTATTGTAAAATAATTCAGGGACTCTCATCAGAAATTACGGGGATAGATCAGACAGTGGTTCTTAAATGAACACAGCAGCCCGACAAGTCAATCAGCTTTTTATCCAGAATATTAAACTCTAATCCAGTTATAGGGTTATTAATATCAGCAAAAACAAAGCCCAACTGTCAAAATGAAGATGGTTCAGTCTTAGATGTGACGAAGAGCAGAATCCAACCCTGCAGACACATGTAAACTCGCTGGTATGTCAATAGGTTGTATGATCGATTAAATCCCTTTTCACACACGGAGCAGGTGAATGGCCTCTCCCCAGTGTGAACTCGATGGTGTGTCAGAAGGTCGGATGAATTAGTGAATCCCTTCTGACACACGAAGCATCATCATAGGCAGTCGCTCGGAATCGATGAGGACTTGCTTCCACTCCCAAAGTGAGTTCTTTGATGGTTGAACACTCCAATACGAGAACCACAGACCCGTTACAGCTGGGACAGACATTCATCGGGGAAAGGGGTCGGTAGGGCTGGTTTGCCGCGCGCTCCTTCCGCTGCCTGCGCCTGGCATCTTCATGCTCCTTGCGTCGAGGCTCTCCCAGATGTCAGTGGTGATGTCGCACTTTACCAGGGAGGCTTTGAGGGTGTCCTTATAACGTTTCCGCTGTCCTCCTTTGGCTCGTTTACCATGGAGGAGCTCCGCATAAAGCATTTGCTTAGGGAGTCTCGTATCTGGCATGTGGACTATGTGGCCTGCCCAGCGAAGCTGATCAAGTGTGGTCAGTGCTTCAATACAGGGATTGTTAGCCTGGTTGAGGACACTGATGTTGGTGCGCCTGTCCTCCCAGGGGATTTGCAGGATCTTGCAGGGACATCGTTGATGATATTGCCTCTCCCCGGTGTGACTGCGTTGGTGATTTTTCAGCTCAGACGAGAAATTAAATGCCTTTGCACAGTCCCCACATTTCCACGGTTTCGCCATGGTGCGGGTGTCCTTGTGTCTCTTCAGGTTCACGATCAGTTGAAGCCTCGTCCACACACAGAACACGTGTACAGTTTCTCCCCGCTGTGAATGGTGCAATGTTTTTTCAGGCTGTATAACTGGTTCAAGCTCTTTCCACAGTCAGTGCACTGGAACACTCTCACTCGGGTGTGTGTGTCTCGCTGCTTTTCCAGTCACACTGATGTTTGTAATCTTTTCCCACAGACAGAACAAACATTTCTCCTTCCACATTGAAAGGCCGATGATATTGGGTCCCTGATGAATGGAGTGAGTGTGTCAGACCTGGATGTGATATTGGGTGTGAGTTTACAGCCTGTAAATGCTGCCCCCCTTCTCTCACAGCCTGGAACAGCAGTTTACAAAAGCCCTGACTGAGAGTCCAGGATAGAAATTCACAACATTCTCTCCTCCTGGTTCCTGGCCCAGGGAAAGGCCGCGCATGTGCCCTGCTGCCCCCTCAGCCTGCCAAGATGGTGGCCGTTTCCCGGGCCTGTCACCGGGAGAAAGACCCGCAGCTGCCCCCCGGGGGCCCCGCTCGGGGAAAGGCCGGAGCCGCAGGCTCTTATTCGGGGCCTGAGGCTTTCACCGCCCACGGCATGCTCAGCTCACACTGCCCGGATGATTGACAGCAGCTCCGGACCAATAGGAAGAGCAGGGGCGGGGCTGGAGGACCGAACGGGCAGTTGGTCCTCCAACCAATTAGAGTGTGAGGGGCGGAGCTTGTGGCCCCAGTGTCATCATCACAGGCAGACCCTCGGAGCGAGGGAGACTTGGTCCACTCAGTGTGTTCTCAGGTGACTAAACAGTCCAATCCGGGAATTTCAATCTGTGTTACAGGTGGGACAGACAGTGGTTGGAGGAAAGGGTGGGTGGGACTGGTTTGCCACATGTTCCTTCTGCTGCCTGCGCTTGTTTTCTGCATGCTCTCGGCGACGAGACTCAAGGTGTTGAGCGCCCTCCCGGATGCACTTCCTCTACTTAGGGCAGTCTTTGGCCAGGGACTCCCAGGTGTCGGTGGGGATGTTGCACTTTATCAAGGAGGCTTTGAGGGTGTCTTTGAAATGTCCTCCCACCTGGGGCTCGCTTGCCGTGTACAAGTTCTGAGTAGATTCTTGTGTCGTGCGTGCGGACAATGTGGCCCGCCCAACGGAGCTGGTCGAGTGTGGTCAGTGCTTCGATGCTGGGGATGTTGGCCTGATGGAGAACACTGACATTGGTGCATCTATCCTCCCAGGAGATTTGCAGGATTCTGGAATGGGGGCAATGTCCTATGAGGAGAGATTGAGTAGATTCGGCCTATATTCTCTGGAATTTAGAAGAATGAGAGGTGATATCATTGAAACATAAGATTCTGAGGGGGATTGGCAGGGTAGATGCTGAGAGGTTTTTTCCTCTGGCTGGCAAGTCTAGTACTAGTGGGCTTAGTCTCAGGATAAGGGGTCGGCTATGTAAGACTGAGATGAGATGGAATTTCTTCACTCAGAGGGTTGTGAATCTCTGGAATTCTCTACCCCAACTCTCTGGATACTGAGGAGTTGGGTATATTCAAGGCTGAGATAGATAGATTTTTGGACTCGAGGAGAATCAATGATTATGGAGACAGGGTGGGAAAGTGGAGTTGAGGTTGAAGATCAGCCATGATCTTATTAAATGGTGAAGCAGGCTCGATGGGCCGTATGGCCTACTCCTACTCCTCATTCTTATGTTCTTATAGAAAGTAGAATTGTCTGTTCTGAATTTCTATCCTGTACTTAGTGATTACTTTTGTAAACTGCTTTTGCAGGATATTAGAAGGGGAAAATACATACATGCAAAACGCAAACCAAACATCATGTCAAGATCTGTAGTCACTCAGTTCATCAGGACCTGAATATCATCACCCCTTGAATGTGGAAGGAGAAATGCTTGCCTATTCTGTCTGATGAAGAAGATTTCAAACATCAGTGTGACTGGAGAAGCACCGAGACACACACCCGAGGGAGAGTGTTCCAGCGCACTGCCTGTGGAAAGAGCTTTAACCAGTTACACAGCCCGAAAATTCACAGCGGGGAGAAACCGGACATGTGTTCAGGCTTCGACTGATCGTTCAACCTGGAGAGAGACAAGGACACCCCCACCATGGAGAAATGTGCCGACTGTGGGAAGGGATTCAATTAACCATCCCGGCTGGAAATTGGGGAGAGGCTGTTCACCTGCTCCTTCTGTTGGAAAGGATTCACTCAGTTGTCCAACATGCTGACATGCCAGCGAGTTGGCAATAGAGAGAGGCCGTTCACCTGCTCCATGTGTGGGAAGGGATTCACCTGTTCATCCAATCAACTACACACCAACTTGATCACGCTAATGAGAGACCTTTTAAATGTTCTGACTGTGGGAACAGCTTTACAACCTCTGAGGACCTGATTAAACACCATCGAGTTCACACTGACGAGAGACCGTTGTGTTGCTCTCACTGCGGGAAGAGGTTCCGGCAGTCATTCTGTCTGGCTGAACACCAGCTCCTTCACACTCATGAGAGTCCATTCAGTTGCTCTCACTATGGGGAGAAGTTCACCCGGTCATTGCAACTCGCTGAACACCAGCGAGTTCACAGCAAGGAGAGACCATTTAACTGCTCCGTGTGTGGGAAAGGATTCACTCGTTCAGTTCACCTTTTGAGACACAAACGAGTTCACACAAGGGAGAGGCCATTCCCATGTTCCGTGTGTGGGAAGCGATTCACCCGTTCAAACGACCTTTTGACACACCAGTGAGTTCACACTGGGGTGAGGCCATTCATCTGCTCCGTCTGTGGAAAGCGATTCATTTATTCATCCAACCTCACTACGAACCAGCGAGTTCACACTGGGGAGAGGCCACTCACGTGCTCCGAGTGTGGGAAGAGATTCACTCAGTCATCCGGCCTCCAGCGACACCAACTCACTCACAGTGGAGAGGGACCATTCACCTGCTCCGTGTGTGGGAAGAGATTTGCTCAGTCATCAACCCTGCTGCCACACCAGCAAGTTCACTCTGATAAGAGATCTTTTAAATGTTCTGACTGTGAGAAGACCTTTAAAAGAAATAATGTTCTGCTGATTTACCAGTGCACTCACACTGGGGAGAAACCGTTCACCTGCTCTGTGTGCGAGAAAAGATTTGCTACATCATCCCACCTGCTGAGACACCAGTGCACTCACACTGGGGAGAGACCGTTCACCTGCTCCGTGTGTGGGAAGAGATTCACTGATTCATCCAACCTGTTGAGACACCAGCGAGTTCACACTGGGGAGAGGCCGTTCACCTGCTCCGTGCGTGGGAAGAGATTCCCTCTATCACACCACCTACTGAGACACCAGCGAGTTCACACGTAATTGCCGAAGTTGAATTCTGCTGTTATTGCTGCTGATGATCAAATCCAGGACTGAATAATGTTCATTCTGACAGTCGGGCATTGTTTCTCTTGATGTTAATAACCCCTATGGTTGGCTGGAGATTAATATTCTGGATCAATGCAAAATAAGTCGGCCTTGTTTCAAACAGTGTGTGTCAAGTATTTGATGTCGCCAAGATAAAAGCAGACTAATTGATGTCCTGTTGCAGATTGCTGTATTTTTGGCCCTTTTCTCCTTTCTAACTCCAGATAATTTGATTCTCAGTCCCAGCTCCTCATACCTTCGAGTGCCTCTCCTAGCCTTGGTATCCAGGGAAGGTATCGGTAACACGCCTGGGATCACTAAACACAAAACCCAGACTGTTGATCACTTTCAGCGACTGGACTTAACGTGTGCCCTACAGAATCGCTCTTATCTTTGAAGTGTGAATCGTGCCTCATGCTGCAAACTTGGTTTTAAATTTAAATGCACTCAGGAAATGTAGTGAGCAAGACATGAACAAGTAAACAGATCACGGCCCAATCCTACAGCTCTATATTGTAGGCCGATGGGACTCTGTTAAGGTGCCAGTGAGTTGCTCTGTATTGTGCCTGTAATGAAAATGGACTGAACATTTACCCCAGAGTAACTTGTGTTGTTATGAAATGTGTGTGTTTAAATGAGCCTCACGTCCTTGCTCATGTCGGCTGTAATTATATAGAAAGGGGATGTGTAAAGAGACGGTCTGTGTATGGAGATGTGAAACAAGGAAACGGTATCTGTGTGTGATTGAGACACAGCCTTGTGGCCACAGTCAGAACAATGCACCGATATCCTGGTTATGGTTTGAAGAGGGTCAGATCATGAATGTAGTAAACAAGTTAAATAGAAATATCACCAGTGTAGCCGCAGCTTGTTGGAACAGACCTGGGGAGCAGAGAGCTCTGAATCCACTGTATTATCCCCGTTCGTCGGATCAGGTAACTATACAGTCTGTATTTTGCAATGCTGTTAATAACGTTAGTAAAAGACCATCTGTTATGAGCTTTAATATCTTGTGGCTGAAACCACAAGATTAAATATTTAGAGATAATAAGATGAACAAGTAAACACATCATGGCCCAATACTCCAGCTTTTTATTCACAGGAGAAAGTTGTTTATCGAACGCCTCGCGTGGACAGAATAAAGAAAGATCCAAACTCTTAAAAACCCCTCGATGCATTTGTAAATATCTTTCAAATCCTGACACATCAATTGGCAGTATACGATCAATGGAAGACGAGAGAGGAATTGGGGTGAGGGGATTGGAGAGTAGGGGTGAATGAGTATGGGTGAGGGGAGTTAGAGAGTAGGGGTGAAAGAGGAGTTGGGGTGAGGGGGGTGTTGGAGAGTTGGGGTGAAAGAGGAGTTGGGGTGAGGGGAGTTGGAGAGTAGGGGTGAAAGGGGAGTTGGGGTGAGGGGGGGTTGGAGAGTAGGGGTGAAAGAGGAGTTGGGGTGAGGGGGGTTTGGAGAGTAGGGGTGAGGGGGTTGGAGAGTAGGGGTGAAAGGGGAGTTGGGGTGAGGGGGGATTGGAGAGTAGGGGTGAAAGAGGAGTTGGGGTGAGGGGGCTCACTGCTTATGAATAGACTGTTGAACTATAATGGGGTTTGTTTTCTCTTTACAATGTTTTGAGTTGTATGTTTAACTGAAGTCAGACACAGGGCTGCAGTTACTCACGGGCACTGGGCTGTTTCTGGTGAATGAATGTGGACAGTGTTAGTGGGAATAGATTTGTGTAGGATCATTCTGTGCTGAACACATTGCTGGGCTGTGGGTTTTTTTTAAATTCGTTCATGGGCGTCGCTGGCAAGGCCAGCATTTATTGCCCATCCCTAATTGCCCTTGAGAAGATGATGGTGAGCCTCCTTCTTGAACGACTGCAGTCCATGTGGTGAAGGTACTCCCACAGTGCTGTTTAGGAGGGAGTTCCAGGATTTTGACCCAGTGACAATGAAGGAATGGCGATATACTTCCACGTCAGGATGGTGTATGACTTGGAGGGGAACGTGAGATGGTGTTGTTCCCATGCGCCTGCTGCCCTTGTCCTTCTAGGTGGTAGAGGTCGTGGGTTTTGGAGGTGCTGCCGAAGAAGCCTTGGCGAATTACTGCACTGTATCTTGTAGATGGTACACACTGCAGCCACGGTGGTGGATGGGGTGCCAATCAAGCGGGTTGCTTTGCCCTGGATGCTGTTGAGCTAGTTGAGTGTTGTTGGAGCTGCATTCATCCAGGCAAGTGGGGAGTATTCCCATCACACTCCTGACTTGTGCCTTGTAGATAGTGGAAAGGCTTTGGGGAGTCAGGAGGTGAGACACTCACCGCAGAATACCCAGTCTCTGACCTGCTCTTGTTGCCAAAGTATTTGTGTGGCTGATCCAGTTAAGCTTCTGGTCAATGGTGACCCCCGGGATGTAGAGGATTCGTTGAGGGTAATGCCATTGAATATTAAGGGGCGGTGGTTAGATTCTTGCTTGTTGGAGATAGTCATTGCCTGACATTTAATCAGCCCAAGCCTGAATGTTGTCCAGGTCTTGCTGCATGTGGGCATGGACTGCTCCATTATCTGAGTAGTTGCGAATGGAACTGAACACTGTGCAATCATCAGCGAACATCCCCACTTCTGAAATTATGATGGAAGGAAGGTCATCGATGAAGCAACTGAAGATGGTTGGGCCTAGGACATTGTCCTGAGGAACCCCTGCAGCGATGTCTTGGGGCTGTGATGATTGACCTCAAACCACCACAACCATCTTCCTTTGTGCTCGGTATGATTCCAGCCTGTGGAGAGTTTTCCCACTGATTCCCATTGACTTCGGTTTTACTAGGGCTCCTTAATGCCACACTCGATCAATTGCTGTCTTGATGTCGAGGGCAGTCACTCTCACCTCACCTCTGGAATTCAGTTCTTTTGTCCATGTTTGGACCAAGGTTGTAATGAGGTCTGGAGCAGAGTGGTCCTGGGGGAACCCAAACTGGGTATCGGTGAGCAGGTTATTGGTGAGTAAGTGCCGCTTGATAGCACTGTTGACGGACACCTTCCATCACTTTGCTGATGATTGAGAGTAGACTGATGGAGCAGTAATTGGCCGGATTGGATTTGTCCTGCTTTTTGTGGACAGGACATACCTGGGTAGTTTTCTATATTGTTGGCTAGATGCCAGTGTGTAGCTGTACTGGAACAGCTTGGCTAGAGGCACGGCTAGTTCTGGAGCACAAGTCTTCAGCACAACAGCCGGGATGTTGTCGGGGCCCATAGCCTTTGCTGTATCCAGAGCATTCAGCCGTTTCTTGATATCACGTGGAGTGAATCAAATCGGCTGAAGACTGGCTTCTGTGATGGTGGGGACCTCAGGAGGAGACCGATGTGGATCATCCACTTGGCACTTCTGGCTTAAGATGGTTGTAAACACTTCTGCCTTTTCTTTTGCACTCACGTGCTGGACTCCGTCATCGTTGAGGATGGGGATATTCATGGAGCCTATTCCTCCCGTTAACAGTTTAATGGTCCACCGCTATTCATGACTGGATGTGGCAGGACTACAGAGCTTTTATCTGATCCGTTGGTTGTGGCATCGTTTAGCCTTGTCTATAGTATGCTGCTTCCGCTTTTTAGCATGCATATAGTCCTGTGTTGCAGCTTCCCCATTTTCAGCTATGCCTGGTGCTGCTCCTGGCATACTCCTCTACACTCTTCATTGAACCAGGGTTGGTCCCCAGGCTTGATGGTAATGGTAGAGTGAGGGACATGCCGGGCCATGAGGTAACAGATTGTGATGGAATACAATTCTGCTGTTGCTGATGGCCCACATTGGCTCCTGGATGTCCAGTTTTGAACTGCTAGATTTATTCTGAATATATCCCATTTAGCACGGTGGTAGTGCCACACAACACAATGGAGGGTGTCCTCCGTGTGAAGACGAGACTTCATCTCCACAATGATTGTGCAGTGGTCGCTGCTACCAATGCCGTCATGGACAGATGCATCTGCAACAGGTAGATTGGTGAGGACGAGGTCAAATAGGTTTTTACTTCATGTTGGTGTGCTACCGAGCCACTCTTAATGATGGACACTGAAGTCCCCCACCCAGAGTACATTCTGTATCCTTGCTACTCTCAGTACTTCTTCCAAGTGGTGTTCAACATGGGGGAGCACTGATTCATCATGAGGGAGGGCGGTAGGTGGGAATCAGCAGGAGATTTCCTTATCCTATGCTTGACCTGAAGCCATGAGACTTCGTGGTGTCTGGAATTTTACCTATTACTGATGGGCCTATAGCTACCCGGGTCTGCATTGTCACCTTTTTTAAAAATGGGGACTGCATTAGTCTCCTTCCAATCTGTAGGAACCATTCCAGAGTGCAGTGAGCAATTAAAAATACAGGCAATTACCGATAATTAATCCCTGCCCGTCAGCTTGGTCCACTTGAACCCAGATAGCTTCAGCTGTGCCTAATGAGGCAATATCCAGTCTCTCTCTAGCTGTTAGATTCTCACTGATAAAAATAGCAACCCCACCTCCCCTTTGACCTATCCTATCCTTTCTCAAATCCTTGTAGCCCTTTCGGTGAATTTCTGTGCCATCGTTGTCATCTAGTCATGTCTGACAAATACACAATACGTCTAGATTCTCCAACACAGCATCGGTTGCAATTCTAACACTTTGCTTCTAACATTCCTTGCATTTACATGCAAGCAATTTAAAGATCTCCCGTCTACTTCTTAGTTATTAATTATTGTTTGCTTATAGCTGGTTTATCTTCATGCTTCTATGTAATTATCACGTGGAGTAAGCCTAACTTTGAACTTATCTACACTAACCCCTTGCTGAAGTCGGGGATAATTCAGCACCCTCTGCCAGCTTTTAAACTCCCAAGAAGTTAAGATGGAGGCTGTCCTTCCTAAACAACTTACCTTGTCCAGCGAACACCTCCCAATTATCGATGAAGTGAAGTTTCTTCTTGCAGAGGTCCTGAAGCTAATGTTGAATCCTGCGATTCGGCTATTCCTCTCCATCGAGCTGAATATGACTGGTAATAGCTCGGAGACTACTATCCTTGCACCCTTTTGCTGAAGGACATCTATGAGGCTTTTGTAGGAATCCTGCAAATCAAATGGACTTCTATCCATGATATCGTTAGTTCCAATATCTAAACCTACACTGATTTCTTAACACTCACCTTTCATTAGTTCATCCACATGATCCCGGAGATCAGCTATCTTGGCCCCTGGAAAGCAAAAGACTGCAATTGACAGGGCCTTACCTCTATATAGGGTGTTCTCTGTGTGCCTGATGATAGAGTCCCCAATGAGGATTGCCCCTTGCCTCTTGCTCTTCCTTGGCTGTTCAAACGACGTCCTCTTGGACTTTGCAGCCTTCCTCTTATCTTTTCCAAGATGGTGATATGAGCATTGAGGTTTGGTGTCACTGCTGACATCACTGCCTGTTGTGTTCTCCAAATCACAAAGCAGGGCATACCTGTTTGAAGTAATAAGAGAATCCAAAGAAACTGTCCCTTTAAATGGGCACAGAGACTCTCTCCCTTTTAAACAGGCACAGAGACTATGTGAAACTAAGAAAGAAGCATTATTGGCTGACTAAAAGTAAACCAGAAGCTGGTGCCTGTAAGTCATCATAGGCAGTCCGTCGGAATCGAGGAAGACTTGCTTCCACTCTTAGCATGAGTTCTTGGGTGGCTGAACAGTCCAATATGAGAACCACAGTCCCTGTCACAGGTGGGACAGACAGTGGTTGAAGGAAAGGGTGAGCGGGGAGTCTGGTGTGCTGCATGCTCCTTTCACTGCCTACGCTTGATTTCTGCATGCTCTCGGCGACGAGACCCGAGGAGCTCGGCGCCCTCCCGGATGCACTTCCTCCACTTAGGATGGTCTTTGACCAGGGATTCCCCAATGTCAGTGGGGATGTTGCACTTTAGCAGGGAGGCTTTGAGGGTGTCCTTGTAACATTCCTGCTGCCCACCTTTGGCTTGTTTGCCGTGGGTGAGTTCCGAGTAGAGCGCTTGCTTTGGGAGTCTCGTGTCTGGCATGTGAACTATGTGGCCTGCCCAGCAGAACTGATCAAGTGTGCTCAGTGCTTCAATGCTGGGGATGTTGGCCTGGACGAGGACGCTAATGTTGCTGCGAATGTCCTCCCAGGGGATTTGTAGGATCTTGCGGAGACATCGTTGGTGGTATTTGTCCAGCGAGGTGTCTAATGTACATGGCCCACATCTCTGAGCCATACAGGAGGGCAGGTATTACTACGCCACCAGTAAGTAGTGCTCCACCAGCCGACATCCGACTGAAACCCAACTGCTGAAGCTGTGGTTGTCAGTGCCAGGCACAGGACCAGCGTGTGAGGGCCAATTCTTGGTCTGGGGCGCTGTCCATGGTGATGACTTCAGCATCGCGGAATGCAGCAGAGCGAGGTGCAACGTCTTACTGTCGCTGCAAAGTTCCTGTCAACTTTAGCGGAAAGCGCTGTTCTCACCACGCCCAGTCACAAACTCATTTTCACCCCATTTCGCGAGCTGGGGGCATTAACAGGAGATGCAAAGTAGCAAAATGTCACCCCCTCTCCCTTTAAACATGGACAGAGACACTGCTCATTTAAACAGGCACAGGGACACTGTCCATTTAAACAGGCACAGGGACTGCCCATTTAAACAGGCACAGGGACACTGCCCCTTTAAACTGTCCCAGAGACACTGCCCCTTTAAACAGGCAATGACACTCTCAAAGCCTCCTTGAAAAAGTGCAACATCCCCACCGACACCTGGTAGTCCCTGGCCTAAGCTCAACCTAAGTGGAGGAAAAGCATCCAGGAAGGCGCTGGACACCTTGCATCTCTTCGCTGCGAGCAACCAGAGATCAAGCGTCAACAGTGGAAGGAGCACACAGCAACCCAGGCTCTCCACCACCCGTTCCTTCAACCACCGTCTGCCCCACCTGTGACATAGACTGTAAGTCCCCCGATGGACTGTACAGCCGCCTGAGAACTCATTTTTACTGTGGAAGCAAGTCATCCTCGATCCGAGGGACTTCTTCAGAGGATGCTGCCCCTTTAAACAGGCACGGTGACCTTGCCCCTTTAAGAAGAGCGCGCCCTGTATTTTTCGCCGTTTGATTGATTGGTGCCGTAGCCCCGCCTCCTGCCGCTGATTGGCGCAGAGCAGCGCGTGTGGAGTGGGCGGAATAGTGGCGCGGCCTCGCCATTGGCTGCGGGCTGAGTGGCGGCGGCGCGCGGGAGGGCGGTTGCAGTTTGTCGGCGGGCTCCGAGAGCAGCAGCGGGGGAGGGGCCAGCCCATTGTCGAGGTTCGGGCCGCCGCGTGGTCGGTCACGTGGCGGTTGCTGGAGAGCTTCGGGCGGCGACGGGCCTTGGTTCCTGGTGGGGGTGGGAGGGATGGCGGTTTGTGGGGAAAGAGTTCGGCCGCCCGCGGGGAGCAGGGAGCCAGAGGGGCGGGGCTTGCTCAACGTCACAGCGCTTCCCATTGTTCCGCTGCAGGGCAGGGAGCATGCGCGGTGGCCAGCTTGGTACAGGAAGGCCATCAGGTACAGGATAGAAACATAGAAAATATGTGCAGGAGTAGGCCATTCGGCCCTTCACCACCATTCAATATAATCATGGCTGATCATTCACCTCAGTACCACTTTCCCGCTTTCTCTCCATACCCCTTGATCCCTTTAGCCATAAGGGCCATATCTAACTCCCTCTTGAATATATCCAATGAACTGACATCAACAAGTCTCTGCGGCAGGGAATTCCACAGGTTAACAACTCTCTGAGTGAAGAAGTTTCTCCTCATCTCAGTTCTAAATGGCCTACCCCTTATTCTAAGACTGTGTCCCCTGTTTCTGGACTTCCCCAACATCGGGAACGTTCTTCCCGCATCTAACCTGTCCCATCCCGTCAGGATCTTATACGTTTCTATGAGATCCCCTCTCATCCTTCTAAACTCCAGTGAATAAAGGCCCAGTTGATCCAGTCTCTCCTCATGTGACAGTCGAGCCATCCCTGGAATCAGTCTAGTGAACCTTCGCTGCACTCCCTCAATAGCAAGAACGTCCTTCCACAGATTAGGAGACCAAAACTGAACACAATATTCCAGGTGTGGCCTCACCAAGGCCCTGTACAACTGCAGTAAGGCCTCCCTGCTCCTATACTCAAATCCCCTAGCTATGAAGGCCAACATGCCATTTTCCTTCTTCACCACCTGCTGCACCTGCATGCCAACTTTCAATGACTGATGAACCATGACACCCAGGTCTCGTTGCACCTCCCCTTTTCCTAATCTGCCACCATTCAGGTAATACTCTGCCCTCGTGTTTCTGCCACCAAAGTGGATAACCTCACATTTATCCACATTATACTGCATCTGCCATGCATTTGCCCACTCAGCCAATCTGTCCAAATCACTCTGAAGCCTCTTAGCCTCCTCCTCACAGCTCACACCACCACCCAGTTTAGTGTCATCTGCAAACTTGGAGATATTACACTCAATTTCTTCATCCAAATCATTAATGTATAATGTAAAGAGCTGGGGTCCCAGCACTAAGCTCTGTGGCACTCCACTAGTCACTGCCTCCCATTCGAAAAAGGACCCGTTTATCCCGACTCTCTGCTTCCTGTCTGCCAAACAATTCTCTATCCACGCCAGTACATTACCCCCAATACCATGTGCTTTGATTTTGCACACCAATCTCTTATGTGGGACCTTGTCAAATGCCTTTTGAAAGTCCAAATGCACCACATCCACTGGTTGTCCCTTGTCCACTCTACTAGTTACATCCTCAAAAAATTCCAGAAGATGTGTCAAGCATGATTTTCCTTTCACAAATCCATGCTGACTTGGACCGATCCTGTCACTGCTCTCCAAATGCGCTGCTATTTCATCCTTAATAATTGACTCCAACATTTTCCCCACTACTGATGTCAGACTAACCAGTCTATAATTACCCGTTTTCTCTCTCCCTCCTTTTTTACCCTCATTTGCTACCCTCCAGTCCATAGGAACTGATCCAGAGTCGATAGACTGTTGGAAAATGATCACCAATGCATCCACTATTTCTAGGGCCACCTCCTTAAGTACTCTGGGATGCAGACAATCAGGCCCCGGGGATTTATCGGCCTTCAATCCCATTAATTTCCCCAACACAATTTCCCGCCTAATAAGGATATCCATCAGTTTCTCCTTCTCACTCAACCCTCGGTCCCCTAGTACATCCAGACCAGTGGTGACCAGTGACATGAATAAAACTGCAGCAGCTGAAGTGGTTATACTTGGAGCAGTCACAGTCACTTTAGATTGAGTTAGATTGAGAATGATTCTGCTCACAGAATCAGAGAATGGTTACAAAATGGAAGAAGCCTATTCGGCCCGTCGGGGCCATGCCGGCTCCCAGCTCGTGCCACTCCCCCACCCTTTCCCCCAAGCCCTTCAAATGTTTTTCTTTCAGATACTTATCCATTCCCTTTTGAAAGCTGTGATTGAATCTGCCTCCACTGCCCTTTGAGGCCATGCATTCCGGATCCTAACCATTCGCTGCATAAAAACGCTTTTGCTTGCGTCACCTTTCGATTCTTCTGCCAATCGCCTTAAATCTATCTCCTCTGGTTCTTGACCCTTCTACCAATGGGAACAGTTTCTCCCTATCCACTCTGTCCAGACTCCTCATGATTTGGAACACTTCTATCAAATCTCCTCAACTTTCTCTTCTCCAAGGTGAACAACTCCACCTTTTCCAGTCTATCCATGTAACTGAAGTCCCTCATCTCATGAATCATTCTTGTAAATCTTTTCCGCACCCTCTCTAAGGCCTTCGGATCCTAATGTGCGGTGCCCAGCATTGGACACAATACTCCAGTTGAGGCCGAACCAGTGTTTTATAAAGGTTCATCATAACTTCCGTGCTTTTGTACTCTATGCCTTTTTGGTGCCCAGGATCCCGTAAGCTTGTTTAACTGCTTTCTCAACCTGCCCTGCCACCTTCAACGATTTGTGCACATATACCCGCAGGTCTCAATGTTCATGCAGCCCCTTTCGGATTGTACCCTTTAGTTTATATTGCCTCTCCTTGTTCATTTAATCATACTTCTCCAATTTTATTTCTTAACTCAGATTCACTGCCTCATTTTATTTCTCCCTCTGAGCCCCTCAACTTCATCTGGAAGCGTAATGTTGGCGAGTGGTGATTGATTGCCCTGGGAACCAACAGGAAGAGAGCTCAGAGGCCGGTTGGCCCAGGGATCAGCGTGTTCTACAACCAATCGCGGTGTTTGAGGGTTGGATCCTGAGTCGGCCTGTCGGGTGAGTCAGTGTGAACCCCTGTTGAACAATTTATCTTTTAAAAGTTAAATCGAGATTTGTCTCGTCAACAAAAAAGTTTAACATTTGTCAGTATTTTGTTTCCCTGGAGTTCTTATGAGTTTCAGACACTTCAGTGCCAAGTGAACCAGGTGTTTAAAGATCATTCAATTTCCTCTTTCCATGTCATTGTTAGTTAAAGCCACAGAGATTGATTTCCTCTCATAATTCATCTGTAGTATTTAAAATAATATCCTTCCTGTTGGTAGTGAGTCACATTCTGTGCTGAGTGAGATGCCTGATGGCATCAGCCTTTAAAATACTCATCCTCTTGTTCAAATCCCACCAGGGCCTCACCCCTCCCAATCTCTGTAACCTCCGCCAACCCACCAACCCTCTGAATAGGCTGGGTTTATTTTCTTTGGAACAGAGGTGGTTCAGGCGAGACCTTAATGAGGTGTATAAAATTATGAGGGACCTAGATATAGTGGATAGGAAGGACCTATTTCCTTTCGCAGAGATGTCAACAACCAGAGAGCATAGATTTAAAGTAATTGGTAGGAGGTTTAGAGGCGATTTGAGGGGAAATTTCTTCATGCGGAGGGTGGTGAGGGTCTGGAACTCATTGCCTGAAAGGGCAGTAGAGATAGAAACCCTCACCACATTTAAAAAGTACTGAGATGTGCACTTGAAGTGCCGTAACATACAAAGCCATGGATCAAGAGCTGGAAAATGAGATTAGGCTGGATAGCTCTTTGTTGGCCGGCGCGGACACGATGGGCTGAAATGACCTCCTTTCGTGCTGTAAATTTCTATGATTCTATAATAAGGAGAAACAATTTTCAGTGTCAAAAGGGTCGGTAACCAGAGGACACCGATTTAAGGTGATTGGCAAATGAACCAAATGCAACATGAGGGAAAAATATTAAGCAGTTAGTTGTTATGACCTGGAATACACTGCCTGAAAGGGTGGTGGAAGCAGATTCACTAGTTAGTTTCAAAAGAGATAAATATTTGAGTTAGAAATACTTGCAGGCTTATGAGGCAAGAGCAGGGGAGTGGGACAAATTCTACATACTTAAGAGGGGCAAGAGAGGAAAGAATGTTCCAGAGAAACTAGAACTGTCTGCTCAGAATTTCTATCATGGCAGGGCAACTCGGTCCCAAGGAATGCACATCCTGTGCCATGTGGGAAGTCCTGGACATTTCCCGTGACCTGGACAATCACCTGAAATACTGCGTGCAGTTGTGGTTTCCATATTTATGAAAGGATATACATTGGAGGCAGTTCAGAGAAGGTTCACAAGGTTGATTCTGGAGATGAGGGGGTGATTTAGGAGGAAAGGTTGAGTAGGTTGGGCCTCTACTCATTGGAATTCAGAAGGCTGAGAGGTGATCTTATCGAAACGTATAAGATTATGAGGGGGCTTGACTAGGTGGATGCAGAGAGGATGTTTCCACTGATAGGGGAGACTAGAACTAGGGGGCATGATCTTAGAATAAGGGGCCGCCCATTTAAAACTGAGATGAGGAGAAATTTCTTTTCTCAGAGGGTTGTGGATCTGTGGAATTCGCTGCCTCAGAGAGCTGTGTAAGCTGGGTCATTGAATAAATTTAAGACAGAGCTAGACAGTTTCTTAACCGATAAGGGGTTATGGGAGCGGGCAGGGAAGTGGACCTGAGTCCATGATCGGATCAGCCATGATCATATTAAATGGCAGAGCATGCTCGAGGGGCCGTATGGCCTACTCCTGCTCCTATTTCTTATGTTGTGGGACGTGTCGCCAGCTAAAGCAGCTTGAGCCTCCGGGTTTCGGAGCTTGAGCAGCGGCTGGCCTCACTGCAGTGCATCCGCGAGGCTGAGAACTTCGTGGATAGCACGTTTCAGGAGGTGTTCACTCCGCAGCTTAAGAGTGTGCAGGCATAGAGGGAATGGGTGACCATCAGGCAGACAAGGAGGACCAGGCAGGTAGGGCAGGAGTCCCCTGACTCTCGAACCGATTTTCAGTCTGGAAAGTACTGGTGAGCACGATGGTTGCTCTGGGAAGTGCAGCTGCACAGGAGGGAAGGAAGAAGAGTGGAAGAGCAATAGTGGTAGAGGATTCGATAGTTAGGGGAACCGACAGATGCTTCTACGGCCGCAGACGTGACTCCAGGGATGGTATGTTGCCTCTCTGATGCCAGGGTCAAGGTTGTCACTGAACGGCTGCAGGACATTCTGAGGGGGTGGAGGCTGAATAGTCAGAGGTCGTGGTCCATATCGGCAGCAATGACTTAGGTAGAAAGCGGGATGAGGTCATACAGACAGATTTTAGGGAGCTAGGAAAGAAATTAAAAAGCTGGACCTCAAAGGTCGTAATGTCCTGATTATACCCGGTGCCACGTGCTAGTGAGGACAGAAATAGGAAGATAGAGCAGATGAATGCATGGCTGGAGAGATTGTACAGGAGGAAAGGCTTTAGATTCCTGAGGCTTTGGGACCATTTCTGGGGAAGGTGAGACCTGTACAAGCTGGGGGTTGCACCTCAACCGGACTGGGACCAATATCCTCACTGTGGGGTTTGCGACTGCTGTTGGGGAGGGTTTAAACTAGCTTGGCAGGGAGCTGGGAACCTGAGAGTAGATTCAAAAGGGAGAGAAGAAAAGCTGGATTAGGAGTCAGAAATTTGAAAGCGAGTTTGGATGGCAGAGGAAACGGCAGCTAGAAAATAGACAACAAGGCAGTTTGGCAGTGCTAAATGGTATATTCTTCAATGCAAGGAGTCTAGGGAATAAGGCAGATGAGCTGAGGGCACAGACAGACACATGGGAGTATGATATTATAGCTATTATTCATCATTATCATCGTCATCAGAAGCAAGAACTCCTCGATATGAGGACCGTCTATGATGATAGAGGCAGTCCCTCGAAATCGAGAAAGACTTGCTTCCACTCTCAAAGTGAGTTCTTTGGTGGCTGAACAGTCCAATACGAGAGCCACAGACCCTGTTACAGGTGGGACAGACATTCGTCGAGGGAAGGGGTAGTTGGGGCTGGTTTGCCGCGCACTCCTTCCGCTGCCTGCGCTTGATCTCTTCACGCTCTTTGCATTGAGACTCGAAGTGCTCAACGCCCTCCCGGATGCACTTTCTCCACCTCGGGCGGTCTTCGGCCAGGGTCTCCCAGATGTCAGTGGTGATGTCGCACTTTACCAGGGAGGCTTTGAGGGTGTCCTTGTAACGTTTCTGCTACCTACCTTTGGCTCGTTTGCCATGAGGGAGCTCCGCATAAAGCATTTGCTTAGAGAGTCTCGTATCTGGCATGCGAACTATGTGGCCTGCCCAGCAAAGCTGATCAAACGTGGTCAGTGCTCAATACAGGGGATGTTAGCCTGGATGAGGACACTGATGTTGGTGCGCCTGTCCTCCCTGGGGATTTGCAGGATCTTGCGGAGACATCGTTGGTGATATATCTCCAGCGACTTGAGGTGCCTTCTGTACATCGTCCATGCCTCTGATCCATACAGGAGGGCGAGTATTACTACAGCCCTGTAGACCATAAGCTTGGTGGTAGATTTGAGGGCCTGGTCTTCAAACACTCTTTTCCTCAGACGGCCGAAGGCTGCACTGGCACACTGAAGGCAATGTTGAATTTCCGCATCAATGTCTACCTTTGTTGATAAAAGGCTCCCGAGATATGGGAAATGGTCCATGTTGTCGAGGGCTGCGTGGTGAATCTTGATGATTGGAGGGCAGTGCTGTGCAGCGGTGACAGGCTGGTAGAGGAGCTTTGTCTTACAGATGTTAAGCGTAAGGCCCATGCTTTCATATGCCTCAGTGAATACATTGACTGTATCCTGGAGGTCAGCTTCAGAATGTGCGCAGACGCAGGCGTCATCCGCGTACTGCATCTCAACGACAACGTGATCCTTACCGACAAATCCATTACAGACCCAATTCACATCTGGATCGGGGTCAAGCAAGGCTGTGTCATCGCTCGATCCCTCCTCAATCTTCCTTGCTGCCATGCTCCAACTCACAGTCAACAAGCTCCCCGCTGGAATGGAACTAAACTACAGAACTAGTGGGAAGCTGTTTATAGCTATTAGTGAGACATGGCTGAAAGAAGGGCAGGAATGGCAGCTCAGCATTCCTGGTTACAGGGTTTTAAGACCAGATAGAGAGGAGGGGTGGGGGAAAGGGAGGGTGTGTTGCAGTATTGATTAAAGAAACAATGGCAGCTCTGAGGAGGGATGATAAGTTAGAGGGGTCATCAAAGGAGGCCATGTGGGATCAACTGAAGAACAAAAAAGGGGCAATCACACTGCTAGGGATGTACTATAGACCCCCAGTCAGAGGGAGATAGAAGAGCAAATATGTAGGCACATTTCTGACAGATGCATAAACAATAAGGCAGTAATAGTAGGGGATTTCAATTACTCTAATATTAACTGGGATAGATTTAGTGTGAAATGTGTAGAGGGAGAAGAATTCTTAAAATGCATTCAGGTGAACTTTTCTACCCAATACGTACCAAGCCCAACAAGAGATGGGCAGTGCAAGGGTCAAGGATGTCTCGGAGCGGCTGCAGGGCATTTTGGAGGGGAAGGGTGAACATTCAGTTGTCGTGGTGCATATAGGTACCAATGATAAAGGTAAAAAACGGGATGAGGTCCTACAAGCTGAACTTAGAGAGCTAGGAGTTAAAATAAAAAGTAGCACCTCAAAGGTAGTAATCTCAGGATTGTTACCAGTGCCACGTGCTAGTCAGAGTAGAAATAGCAGGATAGTTAAGATGAATATGTGGCTTGAGGAATGGTGCAAGAGGGAGGTATTCAAATTCCTGGGACATTGGAATCAGTTCTGGGGGACCAGCACAAACCAGATGGTCTGCACCTGGGCAGGACCGGAACCAATGTACTAGGGAGAGTGTTTGCTAGTGCTGTTGGGGAGAGTTTAAACTAATATGGCAGGGGGATGGGAACCTATGCAGGGAGACAGAGGGAAGTAAAATGGGAGCAGAAGCAAAAGGTAGAAAGGAGATAAGGAAAGGTGGAGGGCAGAGAAATCAAAGGCAAAAATCAAAAAGGGCCACATTACAACATAATTCTGAAAAGACAAAGTGTGTTTAAAAAAAACAAGTCTGAAGGCTCCATGTCTCAATGCGAGGAGCATTCGTAATCAGGTGGATGAATTAACTGTGCACATAGCTGTAACGGATATGATGTAATTGGGATTATGTAGACATGGCTCCAGGGTGACCAAGGCTGGGAACTCAACATCCAGGGGTATTCAATATTCAGGAAGGATAGACAGAAAGGAAAAGGAGATGGGGGTAGCATTGCTGGTTGAAGAGGAGATTAACGCAATAGTAAGGAAGGACATTAGTTTGGATGATGTGGAATCTGTATGGGTAGAGCTGCGGAATACAAAAGGGCAGAAAACGCTAGTGGGAGTTGTGTACAGACCATCAAACAGTAGTAGTGAGGTTGGGGACAGCATCAAACAAGAAATTAGGGATGCGTGTAATAAAAGTACAGCAATTACCATGGGTGATTTTAATCTACATATAGATTGGGCTAACAAAACTGGTAACAATACAGTGGAGGAGGATTTCCTGGAGTGTATAAGGGATGGTTTTCTCGACCAATGTGTCGAGGAACCAACTAGAGAGCAGGCCATCCTAGACTGGGTGTTGTGTAATGAGAGAGGATTAATTGGCAATCTTGTTGTGCGAGGCCCCTTGGGGAAGAGTGACCATAATATGGAGAATTCTTCATTAAGATGGAGAGTGACACAGTTAATTCAGAGACTAGGATCCTGAACTTAAAGAAAGGTAACTTCGATGGCATGAGACATGAATTGGCTAGGATAGACTGGCGAATGATACTTAAAGGGTTGACGGTGGATAGACAATGGCAGACATTTAAAGATCACATGGATGAACTTCAACAATTGTGCATCCCTGTCTGGCGTAAAAATAAAACGGGGAAGGCGGCTCAACCGTGGCTAACAAGAGAAATTAGGAATAGTGTTAAATCCAAGGAAGAGGCATATAAATTGGCCTGAAAAAACAGCAAACCTGAGGACCAGGAGAAATTTAGAATTCAGCAGAGGAGGACAAAGGGTTTAATTAGGAAGGGGAAAATAGATTATGAGAGGAAGCTTGCAGGGAACACAAAAACTGACTGCAAAAGCTTCTATAGATATGTAAAGAGAAAATGATTAGTGAAGACAAATGTAGGTCGCTTGCAGTCAGAATCAGGTGAATTTATAATGGGGAACAAAGAAATGGCAGACCAATTGAACAAATACTTTGGTTCTGTCTTCACTAAGGAAGACACAAATAACCAATAACCTTCCTGAAATACTAGGGGACGGAGGGTCTAGCGAGAAGGAGGAACTGAAGGAAATCATTATTAGTCAGGAAATTGTGTTGGGGAAATTGATGGGATTGAAGGCCGATAAATCCCCAGGGCCTGATAGTCTGTATCCCAGAGTACTTAAGGAAGTGGCGCTAGAAATAGTGGGTGTATTGGTGCTCATTTTCCAACATTCTTTGGACTCTGGATCAGTTCCTCTGGATTGGAGGGTAGCTAATGTAACCCCA
The DNA here is from genome assembly GCF_044704955.1 of Pristiophorus japonicus. NCBI lineage: Eukaryota > Metazoa > Chordata > Chondrichthyes > Pristiophoridae > Pristiophorus > Pristiophorus japonicus. The sequence goes on along the minus strand of NW_027254447.1, from coordinate 130,486 downwards.
CGTTTTAAAAAAAAGGAGTGAGAGAGAAAACAGGGAATTATAGACCGGTTCGCCTGACATCAGTAGTGGGGAAAATGTTGGAATCAATTATTAAAGACGGAATAGCAGCGCATTTGGAAAGCAGTGACAGGATCGGTCCAAGTCAGCATGGATTTATGAAAGGGAAATCATGCTTGACAAATCTTATAGAATTTTTTGAGGATGTAACTAGCAGAGTGGACAAGGGAGAACCAGTGGATGTGGTGTATTTGGATTTTCAACAGGCTTTTGACAAGGTCCCATACAAGAGATTAGTGTGCAAAATTAAAGCACATGGTATTGGGGGTAATGTATTGACGTGGCTAGAGAACTGGTTGGCAGACAGGAAGCAAAGAGTAGGAATAAACGGGTCCTTTTCAGAATGGCAGGCAGTGACTAGTGGGGTACCGCAAGGTTCAGTGCTGAGACCCCAGCTATTTACAATATATATTAATGATTTGGATGAAGGAATTGAATGTAATATCTCCAAGTTTGCAGATGATACTAAGCTGGGTGGCAGTGTGAGCTGTGAGGAGGACGCTAAAAGGCTGCAGGGTGACTGAAATTATAACAATAGGCCCTGACTTGCACACACTATTAGATGAGACCCAATCTTGGTTTGAGTGCACTAGATACTGGCTGTGTGACCATCACACTCGATCCAGCATTGTGTTCAGTATGACACTAGAGTCTGCCTCTATTATTATTGGATCCAGCACTGTCGATGTTACTCACAGTGGGCTATGCATTTGCTGTTATTACTCGGGATCCTGTCTCCACTCTGATTATATGGGATCCTGTCTCTGGAATTGTTACACTAGACCTGGCCTCTGCTATGATTGGAAAATAACCTGCCCCTGTTATTCCCATTCTAGTGCACATCTCTATTATTATAATTCTGAACCATGTCACTACTGTATTCAATCGAGTATGTTTCTGGTATTCTGGTAAAATAGTGTCACACTAACAGAAGCCGGGTCTATCATCTTTCAGTTATTGCAAAAAAACTGTTTCAATTATTAAAGATTTGTTTCTAGTGTAAAACTAGACCCTGTCTCAGTTATTACTGTACTATACCCTGTCTCTGTTTATATTACACTAGACCCTGTCTCTGTTTATATTACACTAGACCCTGTCTCTGTTTATATTACACTAGACCCTGTCTCTGTTTATATTAGACTAGACCCTGTCTCTGTTTATATTAGACTAGACCCTGTCTCTGTTTATATTACACTATACCCGGTCTCTGTTTATATTACACCAGACCCTGTCTCTGTTTATATTACACTAGGCCCTGTCTCTGTTTATATTACACTAGGCCCGGTCTCTGTTTATATTACACTAGGCCCGGTCTCTGTTTATATTACACCAGACCCTGTCTTAGTTATTACTGTGCTGGATGATGCCTACAAGCTTGCAAGTGGTTGGGGAGGTAACAGTCAGAAAAATGGTTATGGAAAGAGAGTTGCAAGTGGTTCATTCCTTTCCAAACTAACCTCATGTCAGTTTCAGTTTTACCAGCACTGGCACCAATCATCACACACTGGAGCTAAAGATCAGGAGCTTCTATATGATGGTGAGGTGATTACTGGACAATAAAGTGCAGAGACTGGTGGGTAGCTGCTCATTATCCTCGGTGTGATTTAATCCCCTTTTCAACGGAATACTGGGGACACATTAATTTTTACCTGGGGAAGCTCAGGGCCAGACACAGAACATACTGCATCTCACAACGGCCTCACACACTGCCCCCTCCCTGGGGCAACTCAGGGTCAGACACTGAACACTCTGCACCCCACAGGGACATCACACACTGTCCCTTCCTGGGGCAGCTGAGGGTCAGACACTGAACATACTGCACCCCACAGGGACATCACACACTGCCCCCTCCCTGGGGCAGCTCAGGGTCAGACACTGAACACACTGCACCCCACAGGGACATCACACACTGCATCCTCCCTGGGGCAGCTCAGGGTCAGACACTGAACATTCTGACCCCACAGGGAACTTCACACACTGGCTCCTTCCTGTGAACTCGCCGGTAAATACAGGATAGATATTAAGACCAGATAATTCTAGTTTCTACGTAAAACCATTTCCTCGCTAGTTGCCCCAAAGCTGTAAATCCCCACCCAATACACTCTTCCCTCCTCCCAGTACTGAAATCCAAACCCATCGCACCTTCTCCATCATTTTCTCCCCCGCTCCCAGTTTTACCGTTCCCTCTGCTCAGGTTGGGTTTGGTTCTGCACCCGCTGTGCCCAGAGTGAGAAGAAAATCAATGGACTGCTGATTTTCTCTGCTCGCCACTAGGCCAATAGGGTGAGCCCCAGGCTGGCCCACGAGGGTGAGCTGCGGGCTGGCACAATAGGGTAAGCCCCGGGCTGGCACAATAGGATGAGCCCCGGGCTGGCTCAATAGGGGGAGCCTGGGCCCAGGGTCACCAGACAACAATCAGCACAACAAGGCTCCCTCTCAGGGGTCACTGACCTGGGCACAAACAGGTGTCCAATCAAACTCACAGCCACCCTGAAACCCCGCCCACCCTTTGTTCCTGCCCAAAGGAGTACGCATGTGCGGCGAGACCCGCCCTGACCAAGATGGCGGTCGGTGATTCCCCCTTCCCCCGAGCGCTCACCGACCGGGCCTGGAATCAGAGGGCAAACACAGAGCCTGGTGCCGAGCCCGGGAGTGTGTGAAGCGGATAATGCGGAGTGTTTTTTTTTTTAATTCGTAGCCAATCGTTCCAATTCTTTGTCAAATCACAAACGCCAGAGGTCACCTTGCACATGCCAAGGATCACTCTGCGCCAATGCTCTTAGCCAAAAGGCCTAGAGCCACTGCACCGTTCCTGGAAGTACTGCAATACCAGGTTCGTGCCATGGAGGTGGATGGGTCAGGTCCCCCACACACCTCCGTGGAGGTGGATGGGTCAACCCTCCCCACCCACCTCCTGAATGCGGAGTGTTGTCTCTCGGGCAGGCGGGGCTTTCGTCCGCAGTTGAAGCCAGCAGCACTCCCCCGGGTTTATTAACCCACTCCCTCTCTCCGCCCATCTCTCAACCGGGTGATTGATGGCAGCTCCGGACCGATAGGAAGAGCGGGGGCGGGGCTGGAGGTTCTGGCAGGCGGTTGGTCCTCCAACCAGAGTGGGCGAGGGGCAGGGCTGGGCCCCACCCAGTGGGACCGCAGTGGTTCCCCCGGGATTGCAGCAGCTTCTCACCCCCGGGACGCGGGCCCTCAATGAACTGCTAACCAGTCCCTCTGTTTCAGACCTGCGGGATTATGGTCACATCCGGCTGGAGAAAAGTTGCAGAACAAACCGCCTCAAACTGAAACGAATGGAGCGGATGCGGATTCGGCCCCGCCCAGCACCACGTGGGCCCGGCCTGACTGACGGGAGATCAGACAGAAGAACATAAGAAATAGGAGCGGGAGTAGGCCATTTGGCACTCGAGCCTGCTCTGCCATTCAACAAGATCATGGACTCAGCTCCACTTCCCTGCCCGCTCCCCATAACCCTTTACTCCCTTATCGCTCACAAATCTGTCCATCTCCGCCTTAACTATCTTCAATCACCCAGCCTTCACAGCTCTCTGGGGCAGAGAATTCCACAGGTTTACAACCCTCTGAGAGAAGAAATTCCTACTCATCTCCGTTTTAAATGAGCGACCCCTTATTCTGAGACTATGTCCCCTAGTTTTAGTTTCCCCTATGAGTGGAAATATCCTCTCTGCATCCATCTTGTCCAGCCCCCTCGTTATCTTATATGTTTCAATAAGATCACCTCTCATTCTTCTGAACTCCAGTGTGTATAGGCCCAACCTACTCAAGCTATCCTCATAAGTCAACCCCCTCCTCTCCGGAATCAATCTAGTGAACCTTCTCTTCACAGCCTCCAATGCAAGTATATCCTTCCTTAAATACGGAGATTTGCCCAATAGGAAGAGCCTGGGCGGAGGTCGGCAGAGCGAGCTGGCGGTGGGCCCTCCAACCAAGTCAAGAAGCTCCAGGAGGGATAGTTTACCTTTGTCACAGTCACAGAAACTTTGGGCTGGGGAAGGAAGGGAAGTGGCAGAGGCAGCTGATCGGCCCATCGTGCTGGTGCCGGCTCTTTGAAAGAAGTCCATAAGTTCTTCATATTGTTGTCAGTGGTGAGGGTGGAAGGGAGAGGGGTTTAAGAAGAAGGTTAGCATTGGAGAATAGCAGCTGGGGTTTATCTTTGCATTCCAGAATGACTGGAACAGAGTTGGCAGAATTAACCACAACACAGACAGAGACAGGGTTCCTTCAAATGTCCAGCTCACCTGCTCGGTGCCGCGCATTCTCAGGCGTCCCACAATCCGCCCTCTCCTGCGCCTGCACACCGGGCTCGAACATTCGCCAGTTATGACGAAGGGTCATTGACCTTAACTTTGTTTCTCTCCATAGATGCTGCCTGGTCTGCTGAGATTTCCAGCATTTTCTGTTTTTATTTCAGATTCCAGCATCCGTAGTATTTTGAATTTGTATTAGTGTCCTGGGAAAGGTCGGCCGTTTAGATGCCGAATCACCGACGGAAAGTGAGTTTTCGGAACCAATTTAACTCGAGGTGGGGGCAGAGAGAGAAAATAAAGTAAAATCCAAACCGGGGAGTTGGCTGGCAGCTCCCCGGACACCGAAGGGATCAGCCACACCGATCACCTGGTGTTGCGAGGGACGGAGTGAACTGGGGCATGTGATCCTGGGGCCGGCCTGACTCACGGGAGCACTGACCAATACGAAGAGCCCGGCGGAGATGAGTGAAGTGAGCTGGTGGCGGGTCCTCCAACCAATGGCGCTGCAGCAAGGAGGTGAGGCCTGGTGTCCAGCTCAGGTGCGTGTGGGCCGATTGTGACATGCTGACCCCAGGTGAGAGCAGCTGAGTGAGCACAGAGCTGGAGCTGGAATCTGGGAGAGGGGCCACAGTGAGCACAGAGCTAGGGCTGGAATCTGGGAGAGGGGCCACAGTGAGCACAGAGCTGGAGCTGGAATCTGGGAGAGGGGCCACAGTGAGCCCAGAGCTGGAGCTGGAATCTGGGAGAGGGGCCACAGTGAGCACAGAGCTAGGGCTGGAATCTGGGAGAGGGGCCACAGTGAGCACAGAGCTGGAGCTGGAATCTGGGAGAGGGGCCACAGTGAGCCCAGAGCTAGGGCTGGAATCTGGGAGAGGGGCCACAGTGAGCCCAGAGCTAGGGCTGGAATCTGGGAGAGGGGCCACAGTGAGCCCAGAGCTAGGGCTGGAATCTGGGAGAGGGGCCACAGTGAGCCCAGAGCTAGGGCTGGAATCTGGGAGAGGGGCCACAGTGAGCCCAGAGCTAGGGCTGGAATCTGGGAGAGGGGCCACAGTGAGCACAGAGCTGGAGCTGGAATCTGGGAGAGGGGCCACAGTGAGCACAGAGCTAGGGCTGGAATCTGGGAGACGGGCCACAGTGAGCAGCCTTTCAAAGGGCCAGATGGACAGCAGCTTCGCAACACAAGCTTATTTAAATACACGTACTGCTCACCACCTTCTGAAGGCAAGTAGGGATGAGCAATAAATGCTGGCCGTACAAACAACGCCCGCATCTCAGGAACAATTAACAAAAAGCTATTCCATGTCTCAGCAGTGGGAGAAGCAGGCGGTGGAAGTCTCGGACCCCCCGAATGGTTGGATGACCCGCCGCCACCTCAGTCCTCCAAGCCCCGCCCGCTCTCTCCCTATTGGTCAGAGCTCACGTCAGTCACCGCTGTGGTGTGGATCATGTGGCCCAGCCATGGTCCCTGCAGAAGACCCCATGCTGCACCCGCTCAATCCGCACCGCTCGGTGCCGAGGTGCACTCGGACTCTGCGCTCGGTGCCGGGGGGGCACTCAGTGCCGGGGTCACTCGGACTCGGTGCCGTGGGGGCACTCAGTGCCGGGGTCACTCAGACTCGGTGCCGTGGGGGCACTCAGTGCCGGGGTCACTCGGACTCGGTGCCGGGGGGCACTGAGTGCTGGGGTCACTTGGACTCGGTGCCGGGGGGGCGCTCAGTGCCAGGGTCACTTGGACTCAGTGCCGGGGGGCACTCGGACTTATGCCGGGGGGGCACTCGGTGCCGGGGGCCGCTCAGTGCCAGGGTCACTCAGACTCGGTGCCAGGGGCCGCTCAGTGCCAGGGTCACTCGGACTCGGTGCCGGGGGACACTCAATGCCGGGGTCACTCGGACTCAGTGCCGGAGGGCACTCAGTGCCGGGGTCACTGGGACTCGCTGCCAAGGGGGGCGCTCAGTGCCAGGGTCACTCGGATTCGGTGCCGGGGGGCACTCAGTGCCGGGGTCACTCGGACTCGGTGTCGGGGGCATTCAGTGCCGGGGTCACTGGGACTCGGTGCCGGGGGGCATTCAGTGCCAGGGTCACTGGGACTCGGTGCCTGGGGGCATTCAGTGCCGGGGTCACTGGGACTCGGTGCCGGGGGTGCACTCAGTGCCGGGTCATTGGGACTTGGTGCCTGGGGGACGCTCAGTGCCGGTGGGGCACTCGGTGGCGGGGGTCACTCGGACTCAGTGCTGGGGTCACCCGGACTCGGTGCCGGGGTCACCCGGACTTGGTGCCGGGGTCACTCGGACTCGGTGCTGGGGTTACTTGGACGCTGCACCCAGTGCCACTTAAACCATTGTCGGTTGGAACAGACTCAAGAAGATCGTGCATGAATCCAGTGTACTTCTGTTCTCCAGATTGAGCAAATTATCACCCACTCTGTCTTAGACAGCGCACTTAATAAACCCTGGAAAGAAAATTTGTGTTCTCGTGAGCTTTTTTAAAATTTGTTCACGGGATGCGGGTGTTGCTGGCATTGGCGGCATTTATTGCCCATCCCTAGAGCCCCCTGGATGTCAAGGGACATGCAGGATAGGATAAAGAAAAAAAAGGGAGGTTTATTGATAGATACCGGGGGTTCAATACTGCAGACACTCTAGAGGAGTATAGAAAGTGCAGGGGTGCAATTAAAAAGGAAATTAGGAAAGCAAAGAGAAAGCATGAAAACATTTTGGCAAGTAAAATCAAGGAAAACCCAAAGATGTTTTTCAAATACATTATGAGCAAGAGGATAACTAAAAAAAGAGTAGGGCCTCTGAGAGAACATAAAGGTAATCGGTGTGTGGAGGCGGAATGCATGAGGATGGTTCTTAATGAATACTTTGCATCTGTTTTCAATCAGGGAGGAGTGTGAAATATTAGATGAAATAAACATAGTGAGAGAGGAAGTATGAAGGAGTTTAGCAGCTTTGAAAGTGGATAAATTCTCAGGCCTGGATGAATTGAATATATTTAAGGTAGAGATATGGCAGATTTTTGAACGACAAGCGAGTGAAGAGTAATGGGGAGCGGGCAGGGAAGTGGAGCTGAGCCCAAGATTAAAGCAGTCGTGATCCTATTGAATGGTGGAGCAGGCTCGAGGGACCAAATGGCCGACTCCTGCTCCTATTTCTTATGTTCTTATGAACTGTATAAAACACTACTTTGGCCATAGCTAGAGTACTGCGTGCAATTGTGGTCACCACATTACAGGAAATATGTGATTGCACTAGACAGGGGACAGAGAAGAGTTATGAGGATGTTGCCTGGACTAGAGAATTTTAACAATGAGGAAAGATTGGATAGGCTGGGTTTTTTACTTTGGAACAGAGGCGGCTGAGGAGAGACCTTATTGAGATGTATAAAATTGGCTACAGGGCTGCAGTAATACCTGCCCTCCTATATGGCTCAGAGACGTGGGCCATATACAGTAGACACCTCCAAGTTGCTGGAGAAATACCACCAACGATGCCTCCGCAAGATCCTACAAATCCCCTCGGAGAACAGATGCAACAATGTCAGTGTTCTCGATCAGGTCAACATCCCCAGCATCGAAGCACTGGCCACACTTGATTAGCTCTGCTGGGCAGAGCACTTTGTCCGCATGCCAGACACGAGATTCCCAAAACAAGCGTTCTGCTCAGAACTCCTTCATGGCAAACGAGTCAAAGGTGGACAGAGAAAACATTACAAAGACACCCTCAAAGCCTCCCTGATAAAGTGCAACATCCTCACCGATACCTGGGAGACCCTGGCCAAAGACTGCCCTAAGTGGAGGAAGTGCATCCGGGAGGGTGCTGAGTGCCTCGAGTCTCATCGCCGAGTGCATGCAGAAAACAAGGGCAGGCAGTGGAAAGAATGTGTGGCAAACCTGTCCCACCCTCCCTTATCCTCAATGACTGTATGTCCCACCTATGGCAGGGGCTGTGGCTCTCGTGTTGGACTGTTCAGCCACCTAAGGACTCATTCTAAGAGTGGAAGCAAGTCTTCCTCGATTCCAAGGGATTGCCTATGATGATGAATAAAGGGTGCTGGGGAAGGGGTTACTGAGTGACAGTGTGAGGGAGCTGGATTAACATCAGTACAGATACAGTCAGTAAGGGCCCCAGATCACCGTGATCTCAGGTAAGCACCTCCCCCCCCCCCTCCCCCACCCCCTCCCTCCCTCAGGCAGCTTAAATGCAGCGGTGGTGCCTAGATACTCCAGGGAGCAGCGCGAGCAGGTTGGTGACTGAGACAAAGTGCAACTGGGCAACTACATTAGATGTAATAAGAAAACAGGGAAGTGATTGGTTGATGAGTTATCTCTCTCTTGCTTTTCTTGCTTAATTATTTAATCAACTGTTTACTAAATAGGTGTAGTATGTATTTTACTAAGGGTTAAAATTCTGTGGCATTGGGACTAAAAATAAAATATAATTAATTAATTAAATACATTAAGATGGCAGGATGGGTGATGTGTCAGTGCTGCAACATGTGGGAGCTTGTGGACCCCATTGAGATCCACGGTGGCCACGTCTGCGGTAAGTGTTGGCTGCTCGAGGAACTTCGGCTCCGCATTCATGAGCTGGAGTCCGAGCTACAGACACTGCGACACATCATGGATGGGGGATGATACCTGACACTGTGTTCCAGGGGATAGTCACACCCCTTAGGTTAACAAACTCAGATTTGGCCAGCGATCAAGGACAGGAGGGTGTGACTACGAGTGAGGAAGGTATGGGGATCCAGATAGTGATGGAGGAGCCTCGGCCCTTGCTCTTGTCCAACAGGTTCGAGGCTCTTACTCCCTGTGTGGGCAAGACTAGGGACTGCAGGGAAGATGAGCAAACTGACCACAGCGCCGTGGTACAGGAGCACATTCAAGCGGGGGAATAAAAAGAAACATTGTAGTAGTAGGGGACAGTATCATTAGGGGGTAGATATTGTTCTCTGCAGCCAAGAGCATGCGTCCCGAAGGCTGTGTTGCCTGCCCGGTGCCAGAGTTAAGGACATCTCCTCAGGACTGGAGAGGAATTTGAGTGGGAGGGGGTAGATCCAGTTGTCGTGGTCCACGTGGGTACCAATGACATAGATAGGACAGACAAGAAGGTTCTGCTAAGAGATTATGAGCAGCTAGGGGCCAAATTAAAAAGATGAACCACAAAGGTAATAATCTCTGGATTACTACCCGAGCCACGAGCAAATTTAAATAAGTCAAATAAGATCAGAGAGTTAGAAACATAGAAAATAGATGCAGGAGTAGGCCATTCGGCCCTTCGAGCCTGCACCACCATTCAATGAGTTAATGGCTGAACATGCAACTTCAGTACCCCATTCCTGCTTTCTCGCCATACCCCTTGATTCCCCTAGTAGTAAGGACTACATCTAACTCCCTCTTGAATATATTTAGTGAATTGGCCTCAACAACTTTCTGTGGTAGAGAATTCCACAGGTTCACCACTCTCTGGGTGAAGAAGTTTCTCCTCATCTCGGTCCTAAATGGCTTACCCCTTATCCTTAGACTGTGACCACTGGTTCTGGACTTCCCCAACATTGGGAACATTCTTCCTGCATCTAACCTGTCTAAACCCGTCAGAATTTTAAACGTTTCTCTGAGATCCCCTCTCATTCTTCTGAACTCCAGTGAATACAAGCCCAGTTGATCCAATCTTTCTTGATAGGTCAGTCCCGCCATCCCAGGAATCAATCTGGTGAACCTTCGCTCCCTCAATAGCAAGAATGTCCTTCCTCAAGTTAGGTGACCATAACTGTACACAATATTCCAGGTGTGGCCTCACCAAGGGCCTGTACAACAGCAGTGACACCTCCCTGCCCCTGTATGCAAATCCCCTCGCTATGAAGGCCAACATACCATTTGCTTTCTTAACCGCCTGCTGTACCTGCATGCCAACCTCCAATGACTGATGTACCATGACACCCAGGTCTCGTTGCACCTCCCTTTTTCCTAATCTGTCACCATTCAGATAATAGTCTGTCTCTCTGTTTTTACCACCAAAGTGGATAACCTCACATTTATCCACATTATACTTCATCTGCCCTGCATTTGCCCACTCACCTAACCTATCCAAGTCACTCTGGAGCCTCATAGCATCCTCCTCGCAGCTCACACTGCCACCCAACTTAGTGTCATCCGTAAATTTGGAGATACATCATTTAATCCCCTCGTCTAAATCATTAATGTACACTGTAAACAGCTGGGGCCCCAGCACGGAACCTTGCGGTACCCCACTAGTCACTGCCTGCCATTCTGAAAAGTATCCATTTACTCCTACTCTTTGCTTCCTGTCTGACAACCAGTTCTCAATCCACGTCAGCACACTACCCCCAATCCCATGTGCTTTAACATTGTACATTAATCTCTTGTGTGGGACCTTGTCGAAAGCCTTCTGAAAGTCTAAATACACCACATCAACTGGTTGTCCCTTGTCCACTCTACTGGAAACATCCTCAAAAAATTCAAGATGATTTGTCAAGCATGATTTCCCTTTCACAAATCCATGCTGACTTGGACCTATCATGTCACCTCTTTCCAAATGCGCTGCTATGACATCCTTAATAATTGATTCCATCATTTTACCCACTACCAATGTCAGGCTGACCGGTCTATAATTCCATGTTTTCTCTCTCCCTCCTTTTTTAAAAAGTGGGGTTACATTGGCTACCCTCCACTCCATAGGAACTGATCCAGAGTCAATGGAATGTTGGAAAATGACTGTCAATGCATCCGCTATTTCCAAGGCCACCTCCTTAAGTACTCTGGGATGCAGTCCATCAGGCCGTGGGGATTTATCGGCCTTCAATCCCATCAATTTCCCCAACACAATTTCCCGACTAATAAGAATTACCCTCAGTTCCTCCTTCATACTAGACCCTCTGATCCCTTTTATATACGGAAGGTTGTTTGAATCCTCCTTAGGAAGAGACACATGCACACAGACACCCCACCAAAATGACTGGGGAGGGAGGAGTCGGGGGGTTCCTGGGAAAGCTGAGGGACTCCTGTAACCGTCCTCCCCCCACCCCCCCGCCACCCGCCTCCCCCTGCCGCCTCCCGTGTGTAACCCGAAGGCCCAGTGAGATCAGACACTTTGTAACCCGGGGGCCCTGAGATAAGACAGTGTGTAACCCGGGGCCATGTGAGATCAGACAGTGTGTAACCCGGGGGCCCAGTGAGATCAGACACTGTGTAACCCGGGGGCCCAGTGAGATCAGATAGTGTGTAACCCGGGTGGCCCAGTGAAATCAGACAGTGTGTAACCCGGGGGCCATGTTAGATCAGACAGTGTGTAACCCGGGGGTGGGCCCAGTGAGATCAGACAGTGTGTAACCCGGGGGCCCAGTGAAATCAGACACTGTGTAACCCGGGGGCCATGTTAGATCAGACAGTGTGTAACCCGGGGGTGGACCCAGTGAGATCAGACAGTGTGTAACCCGGGGGCCCAGTGAGATCAGACACTGTGTAACCAGGAGCCCAGTGAAATCAGACAGTGTGTAACCAGGAGCCCAGTGAGATCAGATAGTGTGTAACCCGGGGGCCCGGTGAGATCAGACACTGTGTAACCCGGAGGCCCAGTGAGATCAGACACTGTGTAACCAGGAGCCCAGTGAAATCAGACAGTGTGTAACCCAGGGGCCCAGTGAGATCAGATAGTGTGTAACCCGGGGGCCCAGTGAGATCAGACACTGTGTAACCCGGGGGCTCGGTGAGATCAGACACTGTGTAACCAGGAGCCCAGTGAAATCAGACAGTGTGTAACCCAGGGGCCAAGTGAGATCAGATAGTGTGTAACCCGGTGGCCCAGTGAGATCAGACAGTGTGTAACCCGGGGGCCCAGTGAGATCAGACAGTGTGTAACCCGGGGGTGGGCCCAGTGAGATCAGACAGTGTGTAACCCGGGGGCCCGGTGAGATCAAACACTGTGTAACCCGGGGGCCATGTGAGATCAGACAGTGTGTAACCCGGGGGTGGGCCCAGTGAGATCAGACAGTGTTTAACCCGGGGGCCCAGTGAGATCAGACAGTGTGTAACCCGGGGGGCCCAGTGAAATCAGACACTGTGTAACCCGGCGGCCCAGTGAGATCAGATAGTATGTAACCCGGGGGCCCAGTGAGATCAGACACTGTGTAACCCGGGGGCCATGTGAGATCAGACAGTGTGTAACCCGGGGAGAATTCTGGTGTTTTTCTCTAAGCCCAGAAAAGCGGGACAGAGATCTGAGGAAAAGGATAAAATCAAATAAATACTTGACATGTACTTTGCTGAAATGTTGGGAATATACTTTACACTACATTCCACTTCACGATATTAATATTCTTCTCATTTTCTGCCCTGTCATAATTAGATCTCCCGGTGAATGGCGGAGTGATTGACAAAGTTCCACGGCTGGAAGGAAACAGGGATTGTGGACTGAGGAACAACAGCCGGTGAACCAGCACAGGATTGTGAGAGCACCAACCATGGAGCCCCTTCCGATTGAAAGCGCTTCAATAGATCGACTGGGGAGAAAGGTAAGAGAAAGTGCCATTTACTCAGATACACACCGGTCCTGTAGACAGTACACACAGGTTACAAGGTAAGTCAGGAAATGAGACTGGGAGAGTCTGACCACCGAGCACAATTATCCAGCATGAGGCCGTGCAATGGGATGTGAAGTGAGATCACTTTCTGTCTCTGAACACAGTCACAGTGAATCTTGTGTGTGTTTTAGAGAAAAGGGTTTTGATCTAAGAGGTGACTCCAGTTTGAGGCAGAGCCCAGCAGATGGACCCGTCTCTGTACATTCGGTGGGGCTGAACTCACACCGACACCATCAGATCTCAATGTTCAAATATTTCCCATCTGGTGAGAAAGCCAATGGAATGATTGAAGCAGAAGCACACAGACAATTCACTGATCACGATGCACAGACCCATCTGAAACACCAGCACGGCCTATCGCCCATAGAATCATTTATTCATTCATCAATATTTAGAATTATAAGTAAATATATTGATAACTACTAATATTGAAGCATTTCTGATTCATTGATCACTAGAGATATGTAGTACTCTAATATACTGAAACACAGATATGGAGAGTTCCAGTTTATTGATTGGCATCGTACTTGTTCCTGAGATGAGCTTCTGAACCCATATTCACTCAATCACCAAGTACACTTACTTCCACCTCAATAATATCGCCAGTCTCTGCCCCTTCCTCAGCTCATCTACTCAAACCCTCATCCATGCCTCTGTTACCGCTACATTGGACTATTCCAATGCTCTTCTGATCGTCCTCACACTCTCAGCAAACTTAAGCTCATCAAAAACACTCCTGCCCGTAATCCTTACTCAAGAACACAAGAAATAGCAGCAGGCGTAGGCCATACGACCCCTCCCGTCTACTCCACAATTCAGTAAGATCTCTATTCAATAGAGAATTTCAAAAATTCACAACTTTAGTGAAGAAATATCTCCTCATCTCAGTCTTAAATGGGCGATCTCTTATCCTAATACTAGGATCCCTACTTCGAGACTATACAGTCCTTGTCAATTCTACTAAGAATTTTAAGTTTCAATGATATCACCTTCCATTCTAAACTCCAGAGAATATAGGCCTATTCTAATCAATCTGTCCTCAGCCCTCGCATCCCAACTTGTACCAATTTCCGTTCACCCATCACCCCTGAGCTCGCTGAACTACATTGGCTCCTGCTCCATCAATGCCTCAATTTAAAAATTCTTATCCTTGTTTTGAAATCAGTCCAGGATCTTGCCCCTCCCTATTGCTGTAATATCCTCCAGCCCTACAACCCTCAGAGATCTTTGCATTCCTTGAGCAGCCCAAATTTTCATCCCTCCAATATTGATGGCCTTACCTTCAGCTGCCGAGGCTATAAGCTCTGGAATCCCCTCCCTAAACCTCTCGATCTTTATAATACTCCTTAATACCTACTATTTTGAACAAGCTTTTAGTCACTTGTGCTAATATTTCCTTATGTGACTGGGTGTCAAATTTTGTTTGATAACGGTCCTCTGAAGTGCCTTAGGACATTTTACTACGTTTAAGGCGCTTTACAAATGCAATTTGTTGCTGATAACTGAAGATATTTCGAATTGTAATGACTCTCTCTGGGGTACAGTTTCCTCTGGCACTGACTTCCCCTGGAGTACAGTTTCCTCTGGCACTGACTCTCACTGGGATTCAGTTTCCTCTGGCACTGACTCTCTCTGGGTATATTTTCCTCTGGCACTGACTCTCACTAGGGTAAAGTTTCCTCTGGCACTGACTCTCACTGGGGTACAGTTTCCTCTGGCACTGACTCTCACTGGGGTACAGTTTCCTCTGGCACTAGCTTTCACTGGGGTACAGTTTCCACTGGCACTGACTCTCACTGGGGTGCAGTTTCCTGTGGCACTGACTCTCACTAGGGTATAGTTTCCTCTGGCACTGACTCTCACTGGGGTACAGTTTCCTCTGACACTAACTCTCACTGGGGTGCAGTTTCCTCTGTGTTGTGGAAGAATTATCTCTTAGCTTATAATACTCTTGTTTTTGGTACTGTACTATGTAAACGTTCAAGCAACAAATTGCCTGCTTAAAACAAAAGACACATTTAGTCTCCAAAGTTCGTTGACCCTGAGTCATGAAGATAGGGGAAGTAGTGAAACGGACGGTTGGAGAGGCAAACAGATGTATAGCGCTTGTACTAATAACAGGAAGATAATTCCTTGTTTTTCTGCTGATGCGAGGAAAATAACCCCACTTGTGTGTGTGTATGCTAGTTAACCTTTGACTTACCACAATGTAAAGATAGATTGTCATAGCATTACCAAATCGGGTAAGACGTTCCAAAAATGTTAGATAATTGGACAATGGTGTAAGGGGGTGGGACCGCCCCCAAAGGTATAATTGTAACTTGGAAACTTCGCTCGGAGAGAAGGTGTGATGAAGCTGCGGAGTTTCCCCACTTCTCCGAGAGTGCTCTGTACGAATAAACTGTGACGTTTTCCTTCACCGTACTCGGACTTGGTGTGGAATTTATTTCCCGAACAGATTTGGCGCTGTGAGCAATGTGAATACGGTCGCTTTGGGTCGCCTAGCTGGTGGAGAGGGATGAGTAGTCAAGGTTTGACCATCCAGTCAATTGGGCCCCGGAACAGGGTGACCCCTGAGCCACGATTCACCAAAGAACAAAACATCCGTGAACGGTGAGAAAAACCACAGTTGAGCCGTGGGTTAGAGTCTAAGCTAGCTTGGTATGAGTGATGTGTGAAAGAAACGAGTGTTCCCCGCCACTTCGATTGTCACAAACTTTCTCAGTCACCTAACTTGAGCCGGAATTAAGAGGGCGAATGCCCCACGTGAAGACCAAGGATTAAGGTCGAAGGGAACAAACGAGAGGATAAAGTGGCGACGGAAAAGTGGAACAGTGAGTGAAGTAGGGACTAATCTCCTTGCGACTTTGAGTCACACAGGTCGGGACATTGGGGGTCGTGTGTAGAACAATTAATGTGGTTGTAGTAAGTTGCGGGTGCAGTTGGAAAAGATCATAGTGGGTCCCGGAGGCGCCATTTTTAACGAATCGCAAGTGTGTTGAAACACCTCTGACGATAGAGACTGCAAGTCCCGAACGGACCGCTGACAGTAGTAAGACCGTGACGTGTGGCTACGATGAGTGGTAAGAATCGCACTTGTAATCAGACACCTCTGACGATAAAGATTGCAAGTCCGCCTGGTCGAAGTGAGTAAGACCAGGCGTACCTCTGACAATCGTGAGACCATGACGTGAGACTACGATGAGTGGTAAGGAAACGGAGAGGGCCCCGCCTAGGGTCCCTCACCAGACTATACAGGACCGAAAGGAGGGATGGGCCCCGACGTGAAAAAAAAAAGTGTGAAAGAACAGAGAGAGTGGTGGGAGATGCAGAAGCAGAAAGAAAAACTGGGACATTTGAGAGGACGAAAAGCAGCCCTCAAAGCCTGCGTGCTAGACTCCATTCTAGTTATGAAAAGGAAGGATAAAGATGCAGCCTTGAAAGAAAAGAAATTGAACGAAATTGAACAATAAAGTGTCTTTGATTGTCTGAATTAACGAAGTTACCGAGAGATGAGCCCTCTGTGTAAAATACCAAAACCTAATTTGAAGAAAGGAGATTTTAAAAAAGGACATAACTTACTAAATACTCGTTGATATTGGCTGTGAAAAAAAAAGATATTGGTTTAATTGAAAAGATTTTTGGAAGAGGTAAAAGACACTCTCCATTGAAAATGATTTTAAATTACAAGAAAGTTTCATTGCAGTTTGAAAAGATTTCCAGAATAGACGTGTTTATCAAGAAAAGTCCCGAACAGTCTAAACAAGCAGGAGTTTTTCAAAATAACGAGAAGAGATCTAAGCTATGAGAACTCAGCACAGAAAGAAAAATTGGGAATTAGAAAATTTTACTGATTTTAAAATTCTTATAGGAAATGTTGGAATGTATACAGCTTGTGTGAAAATTGAAGTTCAGTAAACAAAATAACTATTGAAAATGTGTGGTATCGTTTTAAATGAATTTAAAAAAAAAATCTTTGGTAAGTACTTGAATTCGAAGTTAAGGAAAAAATTGAAATTTAATCTAAAATGCTGTCTGTCCTGATGAGAAGACTTCTGTTATGACGACTTTACTAATGATTTCTGCTGTTTTAACGGATTCCTAATTTCTAAGCAAGTTTTGAAAGCACAAAGACTTAAAAAAAATTAAATTCGGATGATTACGTGAAGTCACGTAATGACATCAGGCCTTCTTACAAACCTGTAAAGAAGTTAACCCTTTCCATTGACAACTGTTTTATATTGGACATTATTCATTTGAATTTCTTAATAGAATAAAGAAGACTCACCTGACAGATAAAGGAAATGGTGGGATAGTCAGAATAAAATAAAACAGAACTAGCCCATGTAATAATACTCGCCTGATACAAATAATGAAATAATTATTCTAGGAACAGACTTAATAAGGGAACTTAGACACCGAGCATAACAAAATAATCTGGCCACAAGCAGATGGACGTAAAAGCAAGTACTCCGCGCCCTTATGAAACATTGCGAAAATAGGCAGTGCTAAACCACTGGCCCGGGATTAGGGATAAGAGTCGGGGGTAGACGGGGTGATATGCGAGGCCCTAGAGCCGATATGGGCCAAAACAAAGCAGGACACGGGCCTCGTTGACATGACGCCGGTTAACGTCCCAGGGCCCGAACATGAGGGACATAGGAGAAAACCCGGCAGAAGGCCTCCTGGGGGCAGTGAAGCCGCAGCAGTGTGAGGAAGTGCATAGTGAGAATACAAAAGGTCGCCTAGCAGACGAACCCTTAACCGGGGCACAGATGACCCTCTACGTGGATGGGTCTAGAAAGTATGTCGAAGGGACACCACGGACCGGGTGGGCCGTGGTAAATAGCCAGTTACGAACCGTGGCATCTGGCAGATTAGATGGGGGACTCTCAGCCCAAGTTGATGAGATTGTGGCCTTAACCGAAGCCTTGAAGCTGGCAGGGGGCAAGACTGTTAATATCTATACAGATAGTCGCTATGCGTTTGGAGTTGTACATGATTATATGATAGCATGGGGACGCAGGGGGTCCGTCACAACGGGGAAAATGACATTGCTTAGTGGTAATAGGCCAGTTCACCCGATGGGTGGAAGCTTACCCAATAAGGAACTGTACGGCCACTGCGGTAGCTAGAATTCTGGCGGAAGAAATAATCCCTAGATGTGGGGGTGCCATTGCAAATGGACTCGGACCAAGGCACCCACTTCACCGGGAAGGTAATAAAGGTCGTATATCAACTAATGGGAATAAAACAGAAATTCCACATACCATACCATCCCCAAAGTTCAGGAATGGTAGAACGGATGAATCGAACCCTTAAGATAATGATCGCAAAGGCAATCCGAGAAACTGGTGACTACATGGGTTGATGTGTTACCCATCATTCTGATGAAACTAAAGGCGGTCCCTAATCGAACAACGGGCTTATCCCCTTATGAGTTAATGACGGGAAGGGCGATGCAACTCCCAGAAGGAATTTTTATGGGAGGAGCGGATGTAGGACCCCTACGGGATAGAATTCGGAGACATATATATTGGAGATTAGTAATAGTCTCCAGGAAATGTGAAAGCAAACCAGGGAAAGGCAGGCTCAATGTGATTTTAAAAAAAACTGGAGTCCGCCGCCTTCCCGGACATACCTCAAGCAGGAACGCACGTGATGGTGAAGGTTCTCCCAGGAAAACCCGGGTTCGCCCCGAAGTGGATAGGGCCGTACGAGGTTATGATTAGTGGAGATACATGCGCCTGTATTGATATTAGGGGAAAAGGACAATGGAAACATAGAACCCAGCTTAAGGTTTTTGAGCCGAAAAATTAATGCCTGTAGTATCCACCATTCTTTGATTCGCCCACAGGTCAATAGAGACACTACAAGCAACATATACGGCCATTTTGCCTTTGACTAGTTGTTAATATAAAGTGATAAGATGAAACTGTGTGCCACAGTCTGTATAGTAGCATTGGTGTACGTCAAGTGCAGCGCGTGGGAAGCGAGACGGAAGCGAGAGCTCCATGTAAACACCTTTTTGAATATGTCTTATGTTTATGCGCAAAATGGGAACTTTTCTAGTTGCTGGTTCTGCTCACATATCCCTATATATTCCAAAGGGGGAATTCCTTTCCGCCCCGTTCCACTGACCCTAACTGAGACTGTTAAGTGGCTTCTGAGCCAGAACGGCACAGATAGGAGGAGGACCATCATACCGCTACCGTGTGGACAACTACGGGGACGTCACCGAGTGGGAGAGTGCTGGGTACCCCATTAGTCAAACATTCCAGGGATGGTACCAACCACCCTATGACCTTAAAAGGGAACCCCCACACCTAGTTCTGACCAATACCTCGGGGATTGGGGGACCAACCGGGACCATATGTTTAACCCGAAATGACACCAGCGGAAGGGAACGTGTCGTAGGGTACAGCAATTGCCCACACAACCTCAATATCACAACAGGCGCACGGGTCACTATCCTCTCACGCCTTCCGAATAAAACAGGTGGAGGTCTGTGGGCCCAGTCTTGGGACCCCGACACAATATATGAAATGGCAGCGTATAACGCCACATATTATGGTTACCCAGGTGATGGACAGGGTCCTGTTATTTGGGATATGTGGTCCCCTTTGTCAGACAGGTATGTACCCTGGCAGAGGTGCGTACACCAGGTCGACGAAGACGAGCGATTACCCCGGTAAAAAGACTCTTTGGAGTTGTGATGTTCCCATACAGGATAGAGCGCACCATGGATGAACTAAGAAACGTAGAGAGGGTTCTGGAACAAATAGCTAACAACACTGCCGAGGTGATGGAGAGCATAACAGCTGAAATGGTAGCCATATGTACTACCGTACTTCAGAACCGAATGGCCCTAGATTACGAATTGGCCCAGAACGGAGGCACTTGCGCATTGATTGGGGCCGAATGTTACACTTATATTCCCGATAATTCGGAGAATATAACCAACCTAGCCGACCATATAAGGAGAGAAGTGAGGAAACTAACCACCCCGGATGGTGAAGTTGGCTGGCTGGGGGGATGGATGTCTGTAAGTTGGGACAGAGTATTATACAGGGGCTGATTTTGATTGTGGGCATATGCCTGGCCTTGTACCTTGCGGTAATGATGATTAAGATATGTATGTCCAAGTTATGTATCACGATACCCATAGCTGCCGGAATTTACATCAATGATACAACAACCCGACTTCCACCCGCAACATATCAGAAGCAGCACCTCCATTTGCAGCAGTAGCACCAGCTCCAGGCTTGCCCAAGGACCCTGTCACAAGACGATGAGGCAGCTCGGATATAAGATTGGATTGTTCTTATCCGCATGAGATGGGAAAAGATCAACAGAAGGGACTGTTGTGGAAGAATTATCTCTTAGTTTATAATACTCTTGTTTTTGGTACTGTACTATGTAAACGTTCAAGCAACAAATTGCCTGCTTAAAACAAAAGACACATTTAGTCTCCAAAGTTCGTTGACCCTGAGTCATGAAGATAGGGGAAGTAGGGAAATGGATGGTTGGAGAGGCAAACAGATGTATATCGCTTGTATTAATAACAGGAAGATAGTTCCTTGTTTTTCTGCTGATGCGAGGAAAATAACCCCATTTGTGTGTGCGTATGCTAGTTAACCTTTGACTTACCACAATGTAAAGATAGATTGTCATAGCATTACCATATACGGTAAGACGTTACAAAAATGTTAGATAATTGGACAATGGTGTAAGGGGGCGGGACCGCCGCCAAAGGTATAATTGTAACTTGGAAACTTCGCTCGGAGAGGAGGTGTGGCGAAGCTGCGGAGTTTCCCCACTTCTCCGAGAGCGCTCTGTACGAATAAACTGTGACGTTTTCCTTCACCGTACTTGGACTTGTTGTGGAATTTATTTCCCTAACACTCTGGCACTGACTCTCACTGGGGTACAGTTTCCTCTGGCACTGGCTCTCACTGGGGTAAAGTTTCCTCTGGCACTGACTCACTGGGATACAGTTTTCTCTGGCACTGACCCTCACTGGGGTACAGTTTCCTCTGGCACTGACTCTCACTGGGGTACAGTTTCCTCTGACACAGATTTACTGTGTATCTAATTCGTGCTGCCCCTGCCCCGGGAGTGCTTGATGGGACAGTTTAGAGGGAGCTTTAACCTGAAACTGATCAGGAGCTGCAGGTGGAAAGTTTTCAGTGCAGTGGCAGATCGTACTGCTGCTGAATTTTAATTGATAAGCTGCCAGCAGCGCAGTCGGGATGGACACCGAAGTTTGCCCTGCAGTAGTGTAGAGGGAACTTTACTCTGTATCAAATCATACTCTACCTAGTCTGTGGGAATTTAGTGGGATTTTGAAAGCAATTGCTAGGGTAGATAGAGAGAAATTGATTCTGCTGCGGTGGTTGTCTAGGACGAGGGAACATAACCTTAAAATCAGAGCCAGGCCATTCAGGAGAGATGTTAGCAAACACTTCTTCACTCAATGGATGGTTGGAGTGTAGAACTTCCCACAAAAAGCAATCGATGCTCGCCCATTGAATAATTCTGGGCCGGTTGTGATTTCTGCCCAATGACCCGTTGCTTGTTCCCTTGGATTGGATATTTATTTATTCCCGATGGTTTCATTTCAGTTTCACTGCTGGACTCACCACTCAAAGCACTTTGTCTAATCTGCCCTGGGAATGAGCAGACTCCTCCCTCATCTTCCACACTGCACCAGCTCTCCTCCTCTTTTCCCCTGGGTTGTGTTCCACACTCTGGGCCTTGGGCCTTTCCCGGGGATTCTCAGTATGAACAGGGGGATGTGTGTTGAGACAGGATGTCCCAGCTCTCCTCCGCTTTCCCCCTGGGTTGTGTTTCACACTCTAGGCCTTGGGCCTTCCCTGAGGATTCTCAGTATGAACAGGGGGATGTGTGTTGAGACAGGATGTCCCAGCTCTGCTCCTCTTTCCCTTTTGGTTGTGTTCAACACTCTGGGCCTTGGGCCTTTCCCGGGGATTCTCAGTATGAACAGGGGGCTGTGTGTTGAGACAGGATGTCCCAGCTCTCCTCCTCTTTCCCACTGGGTTGTGTTTCACACTCTGGGCCTTGGGCCTTGGGCCTTGGGCCTTCCCTGGGGATTCTCAGTATGAACAGGGGGGATTGTGTTGAGACAGGATGTCTCAGCTCTCCTCCTTTAAAGAGACACGGAGAGGACCCGCTGGGCTGAATGGCCCTTCTTTATGACATCACTACAGTGCCGAGCAACCGATCTCCTTGAGCCCTGCTTATTATGGGCTGGGTTGAGCTCAGTGCTGCTACAGGAAGGGAAACAGGAGCAGGACTCGGCCCGTGTGGAGTCCAAGATAAATGGGGAGAGGTACAGGATCAATTTATACCTTATTGAGTGAGAAATGTCAGTGTCCCGGACACTCCCTGTCCCTCAGTATCTGTGTCGGGGAGCGACCGATGAGTTCACTCTATATCTAGCCCGTGCTGTGCCTGACTGGAGAGTGTTTGATGCTGGCACGGGATGCTTAGCTCAATGAGCACAACATTTAATCCAAAGATGATCAGATAAACCCATCAGCTTCTCCCTTGGACACAGGTCCTGAAGGACAGGGAGTGTCTCTAATAATTTGGCTGGTGTCCTTGATCAAATTTAAACACCTCACATCTCTTTTTAAATTTGTTCATGGGATGTGGGCGTGGCCTCTCACCTCTCATTCTTCTAAATGCTAGAGAATATTGGCCTGGTCTACTCAATCTCTCATAGGACAATCCCGCCATCCCAGAAATCAGTCTGGTGAATCTTTGTGCACTCCCTCTATAGTAAGTTTATCTTTCCTTTAGTAAGGAGACCAAAACTGTGCACAGTACCCCAGGTATGGTCTCACCAGGGCCCTGTATAATTGCAGTAAGACGTCTTTACTCTTATACTCAAATCCTCTTGTAATAAAGGCCAACATACCATTTGCTTGCTTAATTGCTTGCTGTACCTGCATGTTAACTTTCAGTGATTTGTGTACAAGGACACCCAGGTCCCTCTGAACACCAACATTTCCCAATCTCTCACCATTTAAAAAAATACTCTGCATTTCTATTTCTACCATGTGTATAACTTAACATTTCTTCACACAATATTCCATTTGCCATCTTCCTGCCCAATCACTGAGCCTGTATATATCCCCTTGAAACATATATTTATCCTCCTCACAACTTACATTCCCAATTAGCTTTGTATCCTCAGCAATCTTCATTATATTACATTTGGTCCCCTCATCCAAATTATTGATATAGATTGTGAATAGCTGGGGCCCAAGCACCGATCCTCGCAGCACCCCACCAGTTACAGCCTGTCAACCTGAAAATGACCCGTTTATTCCTACTCTCTGTTTTCTGTCCGTTAACCAATCCTTAATCGTTGCTGGTAAATTACCTCAATCCCATGAGCCCTAATTTTGTTTAATAATCTTGTGTGGCACCTCATCGAATTCCTGCTGTAAATCTAAATACACCACATCCAGTGGTTCCCCCTTATCTATCCTGCTAGTTACAAGCTCAAAAAACACTAACAGATTTGTCAAGAACAATTTCCCTTTCTTAAATCCATGTTGTTTCTTCCCAATCCTGTTATTAGTTCCGAAGTGCCCTGTTACTATGTGCTTAATAATAGATTTTAGCATTTTCCCTACTACTGATGTCAGGACAACCGGTACTGCACGGGTTTGATACAGAGTAAATCTCACTCCATCCTGTCCCAAACACTACCAGGGTTGATAGAGTAAATCTCAGGTCTACAATATCCCAAACACTCCCAAGGCAGTTACACACGGGTTAGATACAGAGCAAAGCTCCCTCTACACTGTCCCATCAAACACTCCCAGGGCAGGTACGGCACGGGGTTAGATACAGAGTAAAGCTCCCTCTACACTGTCCCATCAACCAATCCCACGGCAGATACTGCATTGGTTAGATACTAAGTAAAGCTCCCTCTACAGTGTCCAAATAAACACTCCTAGGGCAGGGACAGCATAATTTAGATACAGTGTAATTCTCTCTCGAACTTCACTCCATAATTGTACAGGGCCTTGGTGAGACCACACCTGGAGTACTGTGCACAGTTTTGGTCTCCTTATCGAAGAAGGATATACTTGTCTTGCTTAGATACAGAGTAAAGCTCCATCAACATTGTCCCACCAGACATTCCAAGGGCAGGAGTAGGCCACTTGACCCCTCGAGCCTGCTCCTCCATTTAATAAGATCACGGCTGATCTGATCATGGACTCAGCTCCACTTCCCTGCCCGCTCCCCATAGCCCTTTATTCCCTTATCGCTCAAAAATGTGTCTATCTCCGCCTTAAATTTATTCAATGACCCAGCCTCCATAGCTCTCTGGGGCAGAGAATTCCACAGAATTACAATCCTCAGAGAAGAAATTCCTCCTCATCTCAGTTTTAAACGGGCGGCCTCTTATTCTGAGACTTGGTTTCCCCTATGAATGGAAATATCCTCTCTGCATCCATCTTATCGAGCCCCCTCATTTTCTTATCTGTTTCGATAAGATCACCTCTCATTCTTCTCTACTCCAATAGGTATAAGCCCAACCTACTCAACCTATCTTCATAAGTCAACCATCTCATCTCCGGAATCAACCTAGCGAACCTTCTCTGAACAGCCTCCAATGCAAGTAAATCCTTCCTTAAATACGGAGACCAAAACTGTAGGTAGTACTCTCGGTGTGGCCTCACCAATACCCTATACAGTTGTGGAAGTACTTCTCTGCTTTTATACTCTATCCCTCCTTGCAATAAAGGCCAACATTCCATTTGCCTTCCTGATTACTTGCTGTACCTACATACTAACTTTGTGTTTCATGTACAAGGAGGCCTAGGTCCCACTGTACTGTAGCACTTTGCAATTTTTCTCCATTTAAATTATAATTTGCTTTTCTATTTTTTCTGCCAAGGTGGATGACCTCACATTTTCCCACATTGTACACCATCTGCCAAAATTTTGGCCACTCACTTAACCTGTCTATATCCCTTTGCAGATATTTTGTGTCCTCACAATTTTCTTTCCCACCCATCTTTGTATCATCAGCAAACTTGGCTGCATTACACTTGATCCCTTCATCCAGGACATTAATGTAGATTGAGGACCCAGCACCAATCTCTGTGGCACCCCACTAGTCACTGTTTGCCAATAGAAAAATGAACCATTTATCCTGACTCAGATACAAAGTAAAGATCCATCTACACTGCCCCATCAAACACTCCCAGGGCAGATACAGTACAGGTTAACTACAGCATAATGCTCTCTCTCCACTGTCCCATCAAACACTCCCAGGGCAGGTACAGCACAGGTTAACTACAGAGTAAAGCTCCCTCTACACCGTCCCATCAAACACTCCCAGGGCAGGTACAGCACGGGTTCGATACAGAGTAAAGCTCCCTCAACACTGTCCCATCAAACTCTCCCAGGGCAGGTACAGCACGGGGTTGGATACAGAGTAATGCTCCCTCAACACTGCCCCCATCAAACACTCCCAGGGCAGGTACAGCATGGGTTAGATACAGAGTAAAGCTCTCTCTACACTGTCCCAACAAACAATCCCAGGGCAGGTACAGCACAGGGTAGATTATAATATAAAAAATAGGAGCAAGAGTAGGCCACTTGGCCCCTCGAGACTGCTCCACCATTTAATAAGATCATGGCTGATTGATCTAGGGCTGAGCTCCACTTCCCTGCCTGTTCCCCATAACACTATTCCCTTATTCCCTTATCGCTCAAAAATCTGTCTATCTCTGCCTTTAATATATTCAATGGCCCAGTCTCCACAGCTCTCTCGGGCAGAAATTCCACAGATTTACAACCATCAGAGAAGAAATTACATCTCATCTCAGTTTTAAATGGGCGGCCCCTTACTCTGAGACTATGAACCCTAGTTTTAGTTTCCCCTATGAGTGCAAATATCCTTTCTGCATTCACGTTGTCGAGCCCCCTCATTATCTTATATGTTTCGATAAGATCGCCTCTCATTCTTCTGAACTCCAATGGGTATAGGCTCAACCTACTCAACCTATCTTCATAAGTCAACTCCCTCATCTCCAGAATCAAACTAGTGAGCCTTCTCTGAACAGCCTCCAATGCAAGTATATAATTCCTTAAATACAGAGACCAAAACTGTATGCAGTATTTGAGGTGTGGCCTCACCAATATCCTGTACAGTTGTAGCAGGACTTGCCGGCTTTTATACTCCATCCCCTTTGCAATGAAGGCCAACATTCCATTTGCCTTCCTGATTACTTGCTGTACCTGCATACTAACTTTTTGTGTTTCATGCACAAGGACCCCAAGGTGCGACTCTGCTGTAGCACTTTGCAATTTTACTCCATTTAAATTATAATTTGTTTTTCTATTTTTTCTTCCCCAGTGGATAACCTCACATTTTCCCACATTATACTCCATCTGCCAAATGTTTGCTCACTCACTTAGCCTGCCTATATCCTTTTGCAGATTTTTGTGTTCACTTGACAATTTTCTTTCCCATCCATCTTTGTATCATCAGCAAGCTTTGCTAGATTACACTTGGTCCCTTCATCCAAGTCATTAATATAGATTGTAAATAGTTGAGGACCGAGCACCAAGGCTTACGGCACCCCTCCAGCTACTGTTTGCCAACAGAAAAATGACCCATTTATCCCGACTCACATACAAAGTAAAGCTCCGTCTACACTGTACCATCAAACTCTCCCAGGGCAGGTGCAGCACGGGGTTAGATACAGAGTAAAGCTCCCTCTACACTGTCCCATCAAACACTCCCAGGGCAGGTACAGCCAGGTTAGACACAGAGTATATCTCCCCCAAAGACTCCAGGGCAGGGACAGCACAGAATAATTACAGAGTAATTTCTTCCTCTACACTATCCCAACAAACAATCCCAGGGCAGGTATAGCACAGGTTAGATACAGAGTAAAGCTCCCTCTACACTGTCCCATCAAGTATTCCCAGGGCAGGTGCAACACAGGTTAGATGCAGAGTAAAGGTCCCTCTACGCTGTCTCACCGGACATTCTTAGGGCAGGTACAGCATGGGTAACACAAAGATTAAATCTCCCTCTAGCCTGTCCCAAACACTCCCAGGTTAGTTACTGCATTGGTTAGATACAGAGTTAATTTCCCTGTACGCTGTCCCATCAGACACTGTAGAACAGATACAGCACGGGGTTAGATACAGGGTAAAGCTCCCTCTACAGTTCATTGGATATATTCAAAAGGGAGTTAGATATGGCCCTTAAGGCTAAGGGGATCAAGGGGTATGGAGAGAAAGCAGGAAAGGGGTACTGAGGGAATGATCAGCCATGATCTTATTGAATGGTGGTGCAGGCTCGAAGGGCCAAATGGCCTACTCCTGTACCTATTTTCTATGTTTCTACACTGTCCCTTCAAATCTTATTGAATGGGGAGCAGGCTCTGGGGGTCGGGTGGCCCACTCCTGCTCCGATTTCTCATGGTCTTATGTACCCAGCATGCTCCGCGGGGAGAATGTGCCTCCCCAAGACTACAGGAGCTCAGTGCGCAGGCACAGGCCCTGGCTGTGTTTGGAGCATGCGCGGTGCGTGTAATGGCGGAGGCGACACGTTTTGGACAGGCTCCACAGAGTGTCTCTTTCAGCGGGACGGAGCGGAGTAATGGACCAGCGGGGAGCCGGGGAGGCTTCATAAACAGCCGGTGCGCACCGCAAGCCTGGAATAATAACCGGAATATCGGGGGTTGCAACTTCGGGGCTTTCTCCAGGTCACTGGCCCAGGCTAACGGCGGCCATCTTGGTATAGGAAGGCAGGTTCAGCACTCTGCCATCTTGATTCAGTGATTAGCACAGCGCATGTGCGCCCATTTTGGTACTGGAATTGAACCCAGCCAGAGTCAGCACCTTCAAGGGAGGGGAACCAGTGAGTGTAGAACTGAACCCAGCCAGAGTCAGCACCTTCAAGGGAGGGGAACCAGTGAGTGTAGAACTGAATCCAGCCAGAGCAGTACCTTCAGGGGAGCGGAACCAGTGAGTGTAGAACTGAACCCAGTCAGAGTCAGCACCTTCAAGGGAGGGGAACCAGTGAGTGTAGAACTGAACCCAGCCAGAGTCAGTATCTTCAGGGGAGGGGAACCAGTGCGTATAGAACTGAACTCAAACAGAGTCAGCATCTTCAGCGGGGGAGAGGGGAACCAGTGAGTCAAACTGAATCCAGCTAGAATCAGCACTTAAGGGAAAGAGAGGGAAGGGAACATAAGAACATAATAGGAGCAGGAATAGGCCATACGGCCCCTCGAGCCTGCTCCACCATTTAATACAATCATGGCTGATCCGATCATGGACTCTGGTCCACTTCGCTGCCTATTCCCTATAACCACTTAATCCCTTATCGGTTAAGAAACTGTCTAGCTCGGTCTTAAATTTATTCAATGACCCAGCTTCCACAGCTCTCTGAGGCAGCGAATTCCACAGATTTACAACCCTCTGAGAGAAGAAATTCCTCCTCTTCTCAATTTTAATTGGGTGGCTCCTTATTCTAAGTTTATGCTCCCTAGTTCTAGTCTCCCCTATCAGTGGAACATTCTCTCTGCAATGGCCTTCTCAAGCCCCCTCCTAATCTTATACGTTTCGATAAGATCACCTCTCATTCTTCTGAATTGCAATGAGTAGAGGCCCAACCTCCTCAACCTTTCCTCATAAGTCAACCCCTCATCTCTGCAATAAACCTAGTGAACCTTCTCTGAACTGCCTCCAAAGCATGTATATCCTTTCGTAAATATGGAAACCAAAATCTTTATGCAGTATTCCAGGTGTGGCCTCACTAATACCCTGTATAACTGTAGCAAGACTTCCCTGCATTTATACTCAATCCCTTTTTCAATAAAGGCTAAGATTCTTTTGGCGTTCCTGATCAATTGCTGTACCTGCATACTAACCTTTTGTTTTTCATGCACAAGTACCCCCAGGTCCCACTGTACTGCAGCACTTTGCAATTTTGTCCATTCAAATAATAACTTGCTCTTTGATTTATTTCTGCCAAAGTGCATGACCTCACACTTTCTAATATTAGACTCCATCTGCCAAATTTTTGCCCACTCACTTAGCCTGTCTGTGTCCTTTGCAGGTTTTTTGTGTCATCCTCACACATTGATTTTTCTCCCATCTTTGCATTGTCGGCAAACTTGGCTACGTTATACTCAGTCCTTTTTTCCAAGTCGCTAATATAGATTGTAAATAGTTGGGGTCCCAGTACTGATCCCTGCGGCACCCCACTAGGTACTGATTGCCAACCCAAGAATGAACCATTTATCCTGACTTTCTGTTTTCTTTTAGTTAGGCAATCCTCTATCCATGCTAATATATTACCCCCAACCCGGTGATATTTTATCTTGTGCAGTAACCTTTTATGTAGCACCTTGTCAATGCCTTCTGGAAGTCCAAATACATCACATCCACTGGTTCCCCTTTATCCACCCTGTTCGTTACATCCTCAAAGAATTCCAGCAAATTTGTCAAACATGACTTTCCCTTCATAAATCGATGGTGACCCTGCCTGACCAAATTATGCTTTTCCAAATGTCCTGCTACTATTTCTTTACTAATGGACTCAAACATCTTCCCAACCACAGATGTTAGGCTAACTGGTCTATAGTTTCCTGCTTTTTGTCTGCCTCCTTTTTAAATAGAGGCGTTGCATTGGCAGTTTTCCAATCTGCTGAGCCCTCCCCAGAATTCAGAGAATTTTGGTAAATTACAACCAATGCTAATTCCCCGGTCTTGTCCTCCTAGATTTCATAGAGTGCATAAGGGACGGGTTCCTTGAGCAGTATGTAACTGAACCAAACAGCGGGCAGGCTATTTTGGATCTGGTCCTGTGTAATGAGACAGGATTAATAAACATTCTCCCAATAATGGATCCCCTTGGAATGAAAGCCCATAGCATGGTTGAATTTCAAATTCAGATGGAGGGTGAGAAAGATGGAATTCAACCAGTGCACTCAGCTTAAATAAAAGAGACTTCAAAGGAATGAGGGCTGAGTTGGCTGAAGTGGACTGGGAAAATAGATTAAAGTATAGGATGGTTGATGAACAGTGGTGTACATTAAAGGAGATATTTCACAACTCTCAAGAAAAATATATTCCAGTGAGGAGGAAAGGTCGTATGAGAAAAGATAGCCATCTGTGGCTAACAAAGAAATAAAGGACAGTATCCAATTAAAAACAAGGCATACAATGTGGCCAAAACAAGTAGTAGTACAGAGGTTTGGGAAGCTTCTAAAAGCTAACAAAGAATGAATAAGAAAATGATTAAGAAATGGAAGATAGACTATGAAAGTAAACTAGCATGAAATATAAAAACAGATAGCAAGAGTTTTTATAGGTATATAAAAAGGAAAAGATTGGCTAGAGTAAATGTTGGTCCCTCAGAGGACGAGACCGGGGAATTAGTAATGGGGAACATGGAGGTAGCAGGAACTCTGAACAAATATTTTGTATCAGTCTTTACAGTACAGGACACTAATAATATTCCAACAGTGGATAGTCAAGGGGCTACAGGGGGGGGGGGGGGAAGGAACTTAACACAATCACAATGACTAAGGTGGTGGTACTCAGTAAGATAATGGTAACAAAGGCGGATATATCCCCTGGAACTGATGGCTTGCATCCCAGGGTCTTAAAAAAAGTAGCGGCAGGGATAGTGGATGCATTGGTTGTAATTCATCAAAATTTCCTGGATTCTGGAGAGGTTCCAACAGATTGGAAAACTGCCAATGTAACGCCCCTATTTAAAAAAAGAGGCAGACAAAAAGCAGGAAACTATAGACCAGTTAGTCTAACATCTGTGGTTGGGAAAATGTTGGGGTCCATTATTAAAGAAGTAGTAGCAGGAAATTTGGGAAAAAAAATTTGGTCAGGCAGAGTCAGTATGGCTATATGAAGGGGAAGTCATGTTTGACAAATTTGCTGGAATTCTTTGAGCATGTAACGAACAAGATGGATCAAGAAGAACCAGTAAATGTGATGTATTTGGACTTCCAGAAGGCATTTGACAATGTACCACAAAAAAGGTTACTGCACAAGATAAAAGTTCACGTTGTTGGGGGATTGCAAAGTGCTGCAGTACAGCGGGACCTGGGGGTACGTGCGCATGAAACACAAAAGGTTAGTATGCAGGGACAGCAAGTGATCAGGAAAGCCAATGGTATCTTGGCCTTTATTGCAAAGGGGATGGAGTATAAAAGCAGGGAAGTCTTGCTACAGTTGTACAGGGTATTGGTGAGGCCACACCTGGAATACTGCGTGCAGTTTTGGTTTCCATATTTACGAAAGGATTTACTTGCTTTGGAGGCAGTTCAGAGAAGGTTCACAAAGTTGATTCCAGAGATGAGGGGGTTAACTTATGAGGATAGTTTGAGTAGGTTGGGCCTCTACTCATTGGAATGCAGAAGAATGAGAGGTGATCTTATCGAAAAGTATAAGATTATGAGGGGACTTGACAAGATGGATGCAGAGAGGATCCACTGATAGGGAAGACTAGAACTAGGGGGCGTAATATTAGAATAAGGGGCCACCCATTTAAAACTGAGATGAGGAGAATTTTTTTCTCTGAGGGTTGTTGATCTGTGGAATTCACTGCCTCAGAGAGCTGTGGAAGCTGGGACATTGAAAAAATGTAACAAAGAAATCGACAGTTTCTTAAATGATACGGGAATAAAGGGTCATGGAGAGCGGGCAGGGAAGTGGACCTGAGTCCACGATCGAATCAGCCATGATTGTAATCAATGGCAGAGCAGGCTCGAGGGGCCGTATGGCCTACTCCTGCTCCTATTTCTTATGTTCCTACATACGAGCATACCCCCCGCCCCCCCTTCCCCCCTCCCCCGGGCGAGGATATTGGTCCCGGCGCTGTTGAGGTGCAAGCCTTCTGGCCTGCACAGGTCCCACCTCCCCCAGAAGCGGTCGCAATGCCTAAGGAAACAAAAGCCCTCCTGCATACACCATCTGTCCAGTTACGCATTTATCTGCTCTATCCTCCTATTTCTGTACGCACTAGCTCATGGCACCGGGAGTAATCCGGAGATAACTACCTTTGAGGTCCTGCTCCGAGCTCCCTAAACTCTGCCTGAGGGACCTCTTCCCTCTTTCTACCTATGTCATTGATACCGATATGGACCACGACCTCTGGCTGTTCATCCTCTTCCCCCCAGAATGCCCTGGAGCCGCTCGGTGACATCCTGGACCTGGTACCTGGGAGACAACATACCATCCTGGAGTCACGTCTGCGGCCGTAGAAATGCCAGTCTGCTCCCCTGACTATTGTATCCCCTACCACTATAGCTCTTCCATTCTTCTTCCTTCCCCCCTGTGCAGCTGAGCCACCCGTGGTGCCATGGATTTGGCTCTGGCTGCACTCCCCAGAGCCACCATCGCCCTCACCAGTACTCAGAACAGAGTACCGGTTGGAGAGCGAGATGCACTTCCTGCCTGGTCTTCCTCTTCTGTCCGGTGGTCACCCACTCCCTATCTGCCTGCACACTCTAAAGCTGCGGGGTGACTATCTCTAGAAACGTGCTATCCACAAGCTCTCAGTCTCACGTACGCACTGCAGTGATTCCAGACGCGGCTCAAGCTCCAAAACACACAGCTCGACTTGGTGCAGCTGAAGACACCTCCTGCACACGTGGTCGTCCCGACAGCACAAAGCATCCAGGATTTCCCACATGCTACAGTATGCGCAATTCACGGGACTGGGCTATCCTGCCGTCCCTCTAGTTACACTCGGAACTATCAAGTAGAACTAAACTCTAAACCTTAGAAAACACACCCAACAACTACTCAGCAATCGGCTGATTTAACTAACCTTTATTTAAAGACTAAGTACTAACTTATCAGAGAAAATAAAAACCTTCAGCGGAGGAGAGGGAGGGGAACCAGTGAGTGTAGAACTGAACCCAGCCAGAGTCAGCACCATCAGGGGAGGCGAACCAGTGAGTGTAGAACTGAACCCAGCCAGAGTCAGTACCTTCAGGGGAGGGGAACCAGTGAGTGTAGAACTGAACCCAGCCAGAGTCAGTACCTTCAGGGGAGGGGAACCAGTGAGTGTAGAACTGACCCCAGCCAGAGTCAGTACATTCAGGGGAGGGGAACCAGTGAGTGTGAAACTGAACCCAGCCAGAGTCAGTACATTCAGGGGAGGGGAACCAGTGAGTGTGAAACTGAACCCAGCCAGAGTCAGCACCTTCAGGGGAGAAGAGGGAGGGGAACCAGTGAGTGTATAACTGTACCCAACCAGAATTGATGGTGAAAACTGGAAGTGTTGGAGAAACAGTCTAGAAATGTGTGTTGATTTGGATTTCAGCACAGCAGGAGGGACAATGTGTGGGACAGGAATTTACAGCTTTGGAAGAACAAGAGAGGAAAGAATGTTCCATGGAAACTAGATGTGTCTATCCTGAATTTTTGTCTTGTACTGACAGTGATGAGTTTTGTTATCTCCTTTTACAGCATTTTAGAAGAGGAGATTTTCCGACAGGAAACACAAACCAAACCACACGTCAAGATCTGACGGAGTCAATCGATTCTTCAGGACGTGAATCTCATCGGCCTTTGAAAGTGGAAGGAGAAATGTTTGCCTGTTCTGTCTGTGGGAAAAGATTTCAAACATCAGTGTGACTGGAAAAGCACCGAGACACACACACACCCGAGTAAGTGTTCCAGTGCATTGACTGTGGAAAGAGCTTTAACCAGTTACAGACTGAAAAAACATCGCACCATTCACAGTGGGGAGAAACTGTAAATGTGTTCTGTGTGTGGGCGAGGCTTCAACTGATCGTCCAACCATGGAGAGTCACAAGGATACCCGCACCACGGAGAAACCGTGGAAATGTGATTGTGGGAAGGGATTCAGAAAACCACCTGAGCTGGAAATTCATCGACGCAGTCACACAGGGGCGAGGCCATTCACCTGCTCTGAGTGTGGGAAGGGAGACAGTCATTCATCCACGCTGCTGACACACCAGCGAGTTCACACTGGGGAGAGGCCATTCAACTGGTCTGAGTGTGAGGAAGTATACACTCAGTCATCCAACCTGCTGATACACCAGCGAGTTCACACTGGGGAGAGGCCATTCAACTGCTCTGAGTGTGAGGAAGTATACACTCAGTCATCCAACCTGCTGATACACCAGCGAGTTCACACTGGGGAGAGGCCGTTCATCTGCTCTGAGTGTGGGAAGGGATTCACTCATTCATCCACCCTGCTGACACACCAGCGAGTTCACATTACTGCAGGGGTTGGAATCTGCTGTTATTGCTGCTGTTAATCACATCCCGACTGAACCATGTTCATTCTGACAGTTATGGTTTGTTTCTGTTGATGGGCTGGGCTGGACTTTAATATTCTGGATATATTGCTGATTGTGTTCTCAGGGCTGCAGTGTCCATTTAAGAAACGCTGTGTATTATATTTCCCCTTAATTTAGCGACTCACAACAGGAATTCAATTTGGAATAAAATTATGAACTTTTACTTTAATTCTAAATTGATCTTTGGTACAATATCTACAATAGTGTGTGAAAGTTTCTACTGAATAAAATCTCTAATTAGAAAGAGCTTGCTCACAATTCTTACTGACTTGCACATTACACACAGTGGCCCCTCCATTATCCACCAGAAAGAAGGAGAATGGGAATTGGTGGGGAATCAGTGTCCCCAAATGTTGCCCCTCCCCTCTGGTGTAGCAATCCCCTCGGCATGGGAATGGAGACAAGTCCAGACCAAAACTGTACGCAGTACTCCAGGTGTGGTCTTACCAACGCCCTGTACAGTTGTAGTAGGACTTCCCTACTTTTATACTCCATCCCCCTTGCAACAAAGGCCAGCATTCCATTTGCCTTCCTGGTTACTTGCTGCAACTGCATACTAACTTTTTGAGTTTCATATACAAGAACCCCCAGATCCTTCTGTACTACAGCATTTTGTAATTGTCACGTTTAAATAATTTACTTTTTTATTTTTCCTACCAAAGTGGATAACCTGACATTTTACCACATTATAGTCCACCTGCCAGATTTTTGCCATCTCATTGAGCCTATCTATATCCCTTTGTAGATTATTTGCGTCCTCCTTACAACTTGCTTTCCCACCCATCTTTGTATCATCAGTAAATTTGGCCGCATTACACTCGGTCCCTTCATCTAAGTCATTAATATAAATTGTAAATAGTTGAGGCCCCAGCACTGATCCCTGCGGCACTCCACTAGTTACTGATTGCCAATCAGAGAATGACCCATTTATCCCGACTCTCTGTTCTCTGTTTGTCAGCCAATCCTCTTTCAATGCTGATATATTACCTCCAACCCTGTGAACTTTTACCTTATGCAGTAACCTTTAATGTGGCACCTTGTCAAATGCCTTCTGGACGTCCAAATGCACCTGATCCACTGGTTCCCCTTTATCCACCCTGTTCATTACATCCTCAAAGAATTCTAGCAAATTTGTCAAACATGACTTCCCCTTCATAAATCTATGCTGACTCTGCTTGACCTAATTTTGCTCATCCAAATGCCCTGCTACTGCTTTAATAATGAACTCCAACATTTTCCCAACCACAGATGTTAGGCTAACTAGTTTCCCACTTTTTGTCTGCCACCTTTTTTTAAATAGGGGCATTACATTTGCAGTTTTTCAATCTGCTGAGACCTCCCCAGAATCCAGTGAATTTTGGTAAATTACAACCAATGCATCCACTATCCCTGCCTCTACTTCTCTTAAGACCCTAGGATGCAAGCCACTCCGCTGCTCTTGCCTCATAACCCTGAAAATCTTTCCAACTCAAATATTTATCTCTTTTGAAAGTAGCATGTGAATCTGCTTCCATCGCCCTTACAGGCAGTGCGTTCCAGGCCATAACATCTGTCTGTTTAATTTTTCCCCCTCGTGTAGCATCTGGTTCATTTGCCACTCACCTTAAATTGGTGTCCTCTGGTTACCGAGCCTTCTGACACTGAAAATTGTTTCTCCTTATTAAGAGAGTTGGTGTGCTGGAGGAGGTTACAGAGATAGGGAGGGGCGAGTCCTTGGTGGGATTTGGACAAGAGGAGGAGTATTTTAAAGGTTGAAGCCACCAACTGTCTCTCCCAGTGCAGACTGTGACTCACTGCTAACAGGAAAGATTTTTGTTTAACTACTGAAGTTGCATAATGAGAGTAAATCAATCTCAGTTCCTTTAACTAACAGCAACATGGAAAGAGGGAAATGAATGATCTTTAAACACCTGGTTATCGACCCCGACACTGTAAATTGTTTCTCATTATAGAAGCATAGAAATGTACAGCACGGAAGGAGGCCATTTAGGCCCATCGTGTCTGCGCAGGCCAACAGAGAGCTATCCAGCCTAATCCTATTTTCCAGCTCTTAGTCCGTAGTGTTGCAGGTTACAGTACTTCAAGTACACATCCAAGTACTTTTTAAATGTGGTGAGGGTTTCTGCCTCTACCAACATTTCAGGCAGTGAGTTCCAGACCCCCACCAGCCTCTGGTTGAAGAAAGTTCCCCTCAAATCCCCTCTTAAACCCCTTACCAATTACTTTAAATCTGTGCCCCCTGGTTGTTGACCTCTCTGCGAACGGAAACTGGTCCTTCCTATGCACTCTATCTAGGCCCCTCATAATTTTATACACCTCAATAAGATCTCCCCTCAACCTCCTTTGTTCCAAAGAAAACAAACCCAACCTATTAAGAGGGTTGGTGGGCTGGAGCCGGTTACAGAGATAGGCAGGGGTGAGGCTTTGGAGGGATTTCAACAAGTGGAGGAGTATTTTAAAGGCTGATGCCACCAGCCATCTCCTCCAGCACAGAATGTGACTCACTACCAATAGGAAGGATGTTACTTTAACTACTACAAATCAAAATCTGTATCTTTAACTAACAGTGACATGGTAAGAGGGAAATGAATGATCTTTTCAACATCTATTCCACTTGGCACTGAAGTGTCTGGAACTCATAATAGGAACCCCAGGGAAACAAAATACTGACAAATGTTAAACTGTTTTGTTGACAAAAGAAACCTGAATTTAACTATTAAAAGA
This sequence comes from Pristiophorus japonicus, assembly GCF_044704955.1. Classification (NCBI taxonomy): domain Eukaryota; kingdom Metazoa; phylum Chordata; class Chondrichthyes; family Pristiophoridae; genus Pristiophorus; species Pristiophorus japonicus. The sequence continues at coordinate 93,456 of NW_027254447.1, read as the reverse complement.
TAAATTCTTTAAGAGGGGTTCACACTGATTCACCTGACAGACCGACTCAGGATCCAAACCTCAAGCACCACAATTGGTTGCAGAACACGCTGCTGCCTTGGCCCACCTGTCATGTATACAACCCCAGGTAACCTGTATAATACCGCCACCAGAGAGCTTACCTATTGGAGTCCCAAGGGATCCCAGCATCCCTTGGGAGCACTGTATATAAGCAGGCCTCCCACGCTGTACCAGCACTCTGGAGTCTGAATAAAGGAGCTAAGATCATGCTTACACATTGTCTACAGTACTCAGTTGCATTACTTTATTATCAGCATAACAATTGGCGACGAGATAACGAACAACCACGTGAAAATGCAGAGAACTGTTGGTATCCTGGAGAAATTCTTAGAAGGGGATGATTGGGAGGCCTTCATGGAGCGACTCGACCAATACTTCGTAGCCAATGAGCTGGAAGGGGATGAGAACGCTGCCAAACAAAGTGCGATCCTCCTCACCGTCTGCGGGGCAACAACCTATGGCCTCATGAAGACTCTTCTCGCTCCCGTGAAGCCAACAATCAAATCCTATGAAGAACTGTGTACACTGGTCTTGGAGCACCAAAATCCGAAGGAAAGCTTTCTAATGTCAAGGTATCGATTCTACATGTTTCAGCGGTCTGGAGGCCAGGAAGTGGCGAGCTACTTCGCTGAACTAAAACACCTTGCAGGTCATTGTAAATTCGATAGATTCCTTGAGCAAATGCTAAAAGACTTTTTTGTGCTTGGCATTGGCCATGAGGTTATCCTTCGCAAACTATTGACTGTTGAAACACGAACCTGAGCAAAGCCATAATGATAGCCCAGACATTTATGTCCACCAGCGATAACACCAAACAGATTTTGCAGCATAAAGAGGTTTCGGCAAGTACTGTACGCAAAGTAACATTGTTTTCAGGCAGGAAATGGATATGGCAGAAAGTACACGCCTGCAGCTGCACGACCTCAGATGACTCAGACATCAAACGTTTGCCATCAAACGTTAATGCGAGGCAGTTAACACCTTGTTGGCGCGGTGGAGGTGATCATCGAGCCCATCAATGCCGCTTCAAACACTATATGTGCAAAGGCTGTGGAACAATGGGACACCTCCAGCGAATGTGCAACCCCTGCAAACCACCACGTTGCAGAGGAGGATGGATCCACAGCGGATCAGGCTGAACTAGAGACTCAAACCGAGGAAGCAGAAGTGTACGGGGTACACACCTTCACCACAAAATATTCACCAATCATGCTAAAATTCGAACTGGACAGAATTCCAGTATCCATGGAACTGGACACGGGTGTGAGTCAGTCTATCATGAGCAAAAACATCTTCGACAGGCTGTGGTGCAACAAGGTACACAGGCCCAAGCGTAGCCCCATTCATACCAAGCTAAGAACTTACACTAAAGAGCTGATCCCTGTAATTGGCAGCACAGTATTAAAAGTCTCCTATGATGGAACAGTGCACGAACTCCCACTATGGATTGTACCAGGAGATGTCCCCACACTGTTCGGCAGAAGCTGGCTGGGAAAAATCCACTGGAACTGGGGCGACATCCGAGCAATCTCATCCGTCAACAATGCCTTATGTGCCCAGGTTCTGAGCAAGTTCCTGTCGTTGTTTGAGCCAGGCAGCAGAATTTTCTCGGGGGTGAAGCTGCAGATCCACTCGGTTCCCGGTACACGACCCATCCACCACAAGGCACGGGCAGTGCCATATATGATGTGAGAGAAAGTGGAACTTGAGCTGTACAAGCTGCAGCGAGAAGGCATCATCGCGTCGGTGGAGGTCAACGAGTGGGCCAATCCAATTGTTCCGGTTCTCAAAGGCAATGGCACGGTCAGAATTTGTGGGAATTACAAAGTAATGATTAACCATTTTTCGCTACAGGACCAGTACACCCTACGCAAGGCAGATGATCTATTTGCGGCCCTGGCTGGAGGAAAGACGTTCACCAAGTTGGACCTGACTTCGACCTACATGACACAGGAGCTGGCGGAATCTTCAAAAGGGCTCACCTGCATTAACACGCACAAAGGTCTGTTCATCTACAATAGATGTCCGTTTGGGATTTGATCGGCCGTGGCAATTTTTCAAAGGAACATGGAGAGTCTGCTAAAGTCAGTTTTTCAGGACAACATACTGGTCACAGGTCGGGACACCATCGAACACTTGAAGAACCTGGAAGTGGTTCTAAGTTGGCTAGATCGCATGGGACTCAGGTTGAAATGCTTAAAGTGTGTTTACCTGGTGCCAGAGGTGAAGTTCATGGGGAGAAGAATCGCGGCAGACGGCATCAGACCCACTGATGTCAAGAACGAGGCCAACAAGAACGCAGCAAGACCGAAGAATGTGACGGAGCTGCGGACATTCCTGCAACTCCTCAACTATTTTAGTAATTTCCTACCTGGGTTAAGCACCTTGCTAGAACCCCTACACGTGCTGCTATGCAAGGGAGATGACTGGGTATGGGGGAAATCACAAGGAGCTGCTTTTGAGAAAGCCAGAAATCTGTTATGTTCCAACAACTGCTTGTTCTGTATAACCCATGTAAACCCAGTGTGGGCTGTGAGGAGACGCAACGAGGCTGCAGGGTGCCTTGGAAAGGTTGGGTGAGTGGGCAAATGCATGGGAGATGCAGTATAATGTGGATAAATGTGAGGTTATCCACTTTGGGGGCAAAGATACGAAGGCAGAATATTATCTGAATGGCAGCAGATTAGGAAAAGGGGAGGTGCAATGAGACCTGGGTGTCATGGTTCATCAGTCATTGAAAGTTGGCATGCAGGTACAGCAGGCGGTAAAGAAGGCAAATGGTATGTTGGCCTTCATAGCTAGGGAATTTGAGTATAGGAGCAGGGAGGTCTTACTGCAGTTGTACAGGGCCTTGGTGAGACCTCACCTGGAATATTGTGTTCGGTTTTGGTCTTCTAACCTGAGGAAGGACGTTCTTGCTATTGAGGGAGTGCAGCAAAGGTTCACCAGAATGATTCCAGGGATGGCTGGACTGACATATGAGGAGAGACTGGATCAACTGGGCCTTTATACACTGGAGCTTAGAAAGATGAGAGGCGATCTCATAGAAACGTAAAAGATTCTGACGGGACTGTACAGGTTAGATGCGGGAAGAATGTTCCCGATGTTGAGGAAGTCCCGAACCAGGGGACACAGTCTCAGGATAAGGGGTAGGCCATTTAGGACTGAGATGAGGAGAAACTTCTTCACTCAGAGAGTTGTTAACCTGTGGAATTCCCTGCCGCAGAGAGTTGTTGATGCCAGTACATTGGATATATTCAAGAGGGAGTTAGCTATGGCCCTTACGGCTAAAGGGATCGAGGGATATGGAGAGAAAGTAGGAAAGGGGTACTGAGGGAATGATCAACCATGATCTTATTGAATGGTGGTGCAGGCTCCAATGGCCGAATGGCCTACTCCTGTACCTATTTTCTATGTTTCTATGTTTCTAACCCATGTAAACGTTTAGTGCTATGTTGTGATGCGTCTTCGTATGGGGTCAGGTGTGTGCAACAAGCAAATGAATCGGGAACATTGCAACTGGTCACCTATGCATCCAGGAGTTTGTCCAAGGCCGAAAGGGCCTACAGCATGATTGAAAAAGAAGCTCTGGCATTCGTTTACGAGTGAAGAAAATGCACCAGTATCTGTTTGGTCTCAAATTTGAGTTAGAAACCAACCATATCACCATTCTCAGAGAGCAAAGGGATTAATACCAATGCCTCTGCTCGCATCCAAAGATGGGCGCTTATGCTGTCTGCATATAATTATGTAATCCACCACAGACCAGGCACAGAGAACTGCGCTTGATGCTCTCAGTTGGCTACCATTGCCCACCACTGGGGTAGAAATGGCACAGCCTGCAGACTTGCTCTTGGTGATGGATGCATTGGAAAACGAAAAGTCACTCGTTATGGCCCACCAGATCAGGACCTGGACCAACCAGGATCATTTACTGTCCCTTCTAAAAAAACTGTGTCTTCCATGGGAGCTGGTCCAGCGTCCCAGCGGAGATGCATGAAGAGATCAAGCCATTCCAGCAGCGCAAAGACGACATGTCCATACAGACAGTCTGTCTTTTGTGGGGCAATCGCGTGGTTTTGCCTAAGAAAGGCAGGGATATGTTCATGCGCGACCTACACAGTATCCACCCAGGCATAGTAATGATAAAAGCTATAGCCAGATCCCATGTGTGGTGGCCAGGCATCGACTCAGATTTGGAGTCATGCATGCGCCAATGCAACACTTGCTCTCAACTGGGTAATGCACCCAGGGAGGCACCGCTAAGTTTATGGTAATGGCCCTCCGAACCATGCTCGAGGGTCCACGTTGACTTTGCGGGCCCATTTCTAGGCAAAATGTTTTTGGTTGTTGTGGATGCTTATTCGAAATGGATTGAGTGTGTAATAATGTCTGTAAGCACATCCACTGCCACCATCGAAAGCCTACGAGCCATATTTACCTTGCATGGTCTGCCTGATGTCCTTGTCAGCGACAATGGCCCGTGCTTCACCAGTGCTGAATACAAGAAATTCATGATCAATGGGATCAAGCATGTCACATCTGTGCTGTTCAAGCCCACATCCAATGGCCAGGCAGAATGGGCAGTCCAAATCATCAAGCAAAGCTTGAAACATGTGTCGGAAGGCTCCCTGCAGACCTGCCTGTCCCGAGTCCTGCTCAGCTACCGCACCAGACCGCACTAGCTTACTGGGGTTCCCCCAGCCGAACTGTTCATGAAAAAGGTGCTCAAAACAAGCTCTCTCTTGTTCACCCTGATCTCCATGATCATGTCAAGGGCAGGCAGCATCAACAAAGCATGTAACATGATCGCGCAAACTTTTCATGCGATATTGAAGTCAATGTCCCTGTATTTGTACTCATAGCCAAAGAGGGGAATAGGGTGTTTCAGGTCAAACTTGCTAATGGACTAACTTGCAGAAAGGATTCGGACCAAACCAAACTGCGATTCGCAAACAGCGACCCGAAGAGGACACCACCAACTTCGACCCACCAACACACACAAGTAGTAACCGACATCACAGTCAACCACGAAGCTGAATTCACCATTAGCAGCAGCCCGGCAAGGCCAGCTGCCTAGCAGTCCAGTGAAGAACCAACAAACTCACCCACACCTGCATTTGTACCGAGACGATTGACAGGGGAGTGAAATGCCCCAGATATTCTCACCCTGTAAATAAGTGTACAATTGACATTGGGAGGGAGTGATGTTATGTATGCAACCTTAGGTAACCTGTATCATACACTGTCACCAGAGGGTATACCTGTTGGAGTCCCAAAGGATTCCAGCATCCCTTGGGAGCACTGTGTATAAGCAGACCTCCCATGCTGTACCGGCACTCTGGAGTTTGATTAAAGGAGCTAAGGTCACACTTACTCATGTCTACAGTACTCAGTTACTTTACTTTATTATGAGCATAAGAGTAGGGGCTGGAGGAGGTTACAGAGATAGGGAGGGATGTAGGGCTGGAGGAGGTTACTGAGATAGGTATGGGTGTAGGGGCTGGAGGAGGTTACAGAGATAGGTAATGGTGTAGGGCTGGAGGTGGTTACAGAGATAGGGAGCGGTGTAGGGGCTGGAGGGGTTACAGAGATAGGGAGCGGTGTAGGGGCTGGAGGGGTTACAGAGATAGGGAGCGGTGTAGGGGCTGGAGGGGTTACAGAGATAGGGAGCGGTGTAGGGGCTGGAGGGGTTACAGAGATAGGGAGCGGTGTAGGGGCTGGAGGGGTTACAGGGATAAGGAGGGGTGTAGGGGCTGGAGGAGGTTACAGAGATAGGGAGGGTGTAGGAGCTGGAGGAACTTACAGAGCTATGGAGGGGTGTAGGAGCTGGAGGAGGTTACAGAGATAGGGAGAGGCAATGCCATGGAGGGATTTATCGGTGCAGCAGAGCAGGTCTCCAATGGTCCTGGTTAACCCTTACCACTGGACCAAGACCTCGCTCTGTCAAGCCCGTGTGGTGGCTGGTGTACAATCCACACACAGGCATCTTCCACTCTTCAGGATGTAGTTCGGGATCTGGAATATTAGATCCTTCATTGAAACACCTGTCATCCTCGATACGAGGGTCTGCCTAAGATCATTCTGTGATACAAAGAAATTATGTGACTTATTTCTCCTTTTCCTCCCTTTCTCCATTTTCCACATTACAACAGTAACCACCCTCCAAACGTAGTTCATTGGCTTTGTGACGTCCGGTGGTAGTGAAAGGCGCTATATAAATGCAAGTGTTTCTTTCTTCCTTCCTATCTTCTCCCTTTACCATCTTGTATCACCCTGCCCCTGCATTTCTTTCCCCCCTTTCCCCTCCTCTCCCACCCCCTGACTTTCCACAATCCGGTTCCCGCTTTAATGGGGTCGGGACTGAATTATAGTTGCACAACCAATATTTGCGCGGATGAGCGGCTCCGCTTTAAGGGCGATTCAGTGTGCGGCCATGCGGTCAGAAGCGCAATGACGCAATGGCGCTGGGGCGGCGACGGAAGGGGAGCATGAGCGGCCTTGTGATTGGTTGGCAGGAGCTGTCCATCACCCAGCCGAGTAGGCAGATTCCCTCACAGCCGGGCGACTCTGCCATTGGCTGAGACAGCTGTCCATCAAGCAGAGGGCCTGCTGCCCTTGGCTGAAGCGATGGATACAGTGTGAAGCGCCATCTGCAGGGCCCGGAGGGTATTACATGGTCCCATCAAACAGAACAACAACTTATATTTATATAGTACCTTTACCGTACACTCCCAGCGCAGGTCCAGCACGGGTTAGATACAAGAAGAAAGAAAGACGTGCATTTATATAGGGCCTTTCATGGCCACCGGATGTCTCAATCACTTTACGGCCAATGACGTACTTTTGGGGTGTGCTCACTGTTGTATTGTGGGAAACGCGGCAGCCAATTTGTGCACAGCAAGATCCCACACACAGCGATGTGATAATAACCAGATCATCTGTTTTTGTTATGTTGATTGAGGGATAAATATTGGCCCAGGAAACCGGGGAGAACTCCTCTGCTCTTCTTCCAAATAGTGCCCTGGGAACTTTTACATCTACCTGAGAGAGCAGACGGGGCCTCGATTTAACGTCTCATCTGAAAGACAGCACCTCCGACAGTGCAGCACTTCCTCACTATTGCCCCTCTGACAGTTCAGTGCTCCCTCAGTACTGCCCCTCCAACAGTACGGCCAGTGCTCCTTCAGTACTGCCCCTCCGACAGTGCGGCACTCCCTTAGTACTGCCCCTCCGACAGTGCAGCACTCCCTCAGTACTACCCCTCTGACAGTGCAGCACTCCCTCAGTACTGCCCCTCCGACAGTGCGGCACTTGCAGCACTCCCTCAGTACTGCCCCTCCGACAGTGCAGCACTCTCTCAGTACTGCCCCTCCGACAGTGCAGCACTCCCTCAGTACTGCCCCTCCGACAGTGCAGCACTCCTTCAGTACTGCCCTCTGACAGTGCGGCACTCCCTCAGGGCCGCCCCTCCAACATTGCAGCACTCCCTCAGGACTGCCCCTCTGACAGTGCAGCGCTCCCTCAGTACTGCCCCTCCGACAGCGCGGCACTGCCTCAGTACTGCCCCTCCGACAGTGCGGCGCTCCCTCAGTACTGCCCCTCCGACAGTGCGGCACTCCTTCAGTACTGCCTCTTTGACAGTGCGGTGCTCCCTCAGTACTGGCCCTCCAACAGTGCGACACTCCCTCAGTACTGCCCCTCCAACAATGCGGCATTCTCTCAGTACTGCCCCTCCAACAGTGCAGCACTTCCTCAAGTACTGCCCCTCTGACAGTGCAGTGCTCCCTCAGTACTGCCCCTCCAACAGTGCGGCCAGTGCTCCCTCAGTACTGTCCCTCCGAAAGTGCAGCACTCCCTTAGTACTGCCCCTCCGACAGTGCAGCACTCCCTCAGTACTGCCCCTCCGACAGTGTGGCACTCCCTCAGCACTGCATTGGGAGTGTCAGCCTGCATTTATGTGCTCCAGTCCCTGGAATGGGACTTGAACCCACAACCTTTTGACTCAGAGGCGAGGGTGCGGCCCACTGAGACACGGCTGACAGGGCAGGTTAGTTATTGTATTACACCCAGAACTTAGGTTAATGCTCCCTCCTGGTGGTGATTTAATGTATTACACCCAGAACTTCAATTAATGCTGCCTCCTGGTGGTGAGTTACTGTATTACACGCAGAACTTGGATGAATCCTGCCACCTGATAGTGAGTTATTGTATTACACCCAAAACTTGGATGAATGCTGCCTCCTGGTGGTGAGTTATTGTATTACACCTAGGCGCTTTGGTGGAGCTCTCCAATTAACCCCACCCCTTGCTCTTTCACCATTGCCCTGCAATTATTTCCTTTTTGGAGTTTTTTTCCAATTGATTTTTAAAACTTGCTGTTGAATCTGCTTCCACTACCCTTTCAGGCAGCCCATTCCCAAGCACAACAAATTGCTGCATATTTTTCGCCTTTCCTCTCACCTCTGGTAACTCACCACCAGGAGGCAGCCTCACTCCATGTCCTGGGCTTAATTCAGTAACACACCACCAGGAGGCAGCCTCGCTCCATGTCATGGGTGTAATTCAGTAACTCACCATCAGGAGGCAGCCTCGCTCCATGTCCTGTGTGGAATTCAGTAACTCACCAGCAGGAGGCAGCCTTGCTCTATGTCCTGGGTGTAATTCAGTAACTCGCCACCAGGAGGCAGCCTCGCTCCATGTCCTGGGTGTAATTCAGTAACTCACCATCAGGAGGCAGCCTAGCTCCATGTCCCGTGTGCAATTCAGTAACTAACCACCAGGAGGCAGCCTCGCTCAATAACCTGGGTGTAATTCAATAACTCACCACCAAGAGGCAGTCTCGCTCCATGCCCTGGGTGTAATTCAGTAACTCGCCACCAGGAGGCAGCCTCGCTCCATGCCTCGGGTGGAATTCAGTAACTCACCACCAGGAGGCAGCCTCGCCCATTTTCTTGGATGTCATACAATAACTCACCACCAAGCGGCAGCCTCGTTCCATGCCCTGGGTGTAATTCAGTAACTCACCACCAGGAGGCAGCCTTGCTCCATGCCCTGGGTGTTATTCAGTAACTCACCACCAGGAGGCAGCCTCGCTCAATGTACTGGGTGTAATTCAGTAACTCACCACCAGGAGGCAGCCTCGCTCCATACCCTGGGTGTAATTCAGTTACTCACCACCAGGAGGCAGCCTTGCTCCATGCCCTGGGTGTAATTCAATAACTCACCATTAGGAGGCAGCCTCGCTCCATGTTATGGTTGTAATGCAGTAACTCACCACCAGGAGACAGCCTCACTCCATGTCCTGGGTGTAAGTAATCAAGTCTCGATTGCAAAATTCTCATCCGTGTTTACAAATCCCTCCATGGCCCTCATCCCTCCCTATCACTGTAACCCCCTCCAATCCCTACACCGCTCCCTATCTCTGTAACTTCCTCCAGCCCCTCAGCCCTCCCTATCTCTGTAAGCCCCTCTAGCCCCACAAACCCCCCCGACAATTCTGGCCCCTTGAACATCCCTGATTATAATATTTTTTGATAATTGCCCCGTGTGAAACGGCTTGGGACGTACTATTCGGCTAAAGGCGCTATATCAATGCAAGTGGTTGCTGAGGTTGAATGGCCTGACTCTGTGCTCTATCACTCTCGGAGAAATTATGGCAGGTGACCAAAACCTCAGTCAAAGAGGTCCGTTTTAAGGAGCATCTTGAAGGAGGAGAGAGGTAGAGAGGCAGAGAGGTTCAGGGAGGGAGCTCCAGAGCTTGGGACTCAGGCAACAGAAGGCACAGATGGTGGAGCGATTATAATCAGGGATGCTCAGGAAGGCAGAATTAGAGGAGCGCAGACATCGCGGGGAGTTTTGGAACTCGAGGAGGTTACAGAGATAGGGAGGGGTGTAGGGGCTGGAGGAGGTTGCAGAGATAGGGAGGGGTGCAGGGTCTGGAGGAGGTTACAGAGATAGGGAGGGGCGAGGGGCTGGAGGTGGTTACAGACACAGGGAGGGGTGTAGGGGCTGGAGGAGATTACAGAGACAGGGAGGGTTGTACAGGCTGGAGGAGGTTACAGAGATAGGGAGGTGGTAGGTGCTGGAGCGAGTTACATACACAGGGAGGGGCGAGGGGCTGGAGGAAGTTACAGAGATAGGGAGGGATGCAAGGGCTGGAGGAGGTTACAGAGATAGGGAGGGGTGTAGGGGCTGGAGGAGATTGCAGAGACAGGGAGGGTTGTAGGGGTTGGTGGAAGTTACAGAGATAGGGAGGTGTGTAGGGGCTGGAGGGGGTTATAGAGAAAGGGAGGGGTGTAGGTACTGGAGGAGGTTACAGAGATTGGGAGGGGTGTAGGGGCTGGAGGATGTTGCTGAGATCGGGAGAGGTGTAGGGGCTAGAGGAGGTTAGAGAGATAGGGAGGGATGTAGCGGCTGGAGGAGGTTACAGAGATAGGGAGGAGCAACGGGCTATGGAGGGATTTGTAAACAAGGATGAGAATTTTGAAATCGAGGCTTTGCTTAACCGGGATGGTAATATAGATCAACGAGCAAAGTGGGTGATGGGTGAGCGGGACTTGGTGTGAATTAGGACACGGGGCAGTGAGCACAGGGGGGATGGGTGAGTGGGACTTGGTGCAAGTTAGGACACAAGGCAGCGGAGTTTTGGATCACCTCTTGTTTACACAAGGGTAGAACTCCCTCCCTAACAGCACCTTCACCACACGGACTGCAGCAGTTCAAGAAGGTAGCTCGCCACCACATTCTCAAGGGGCGATTGTGGATGGGAAATAAATGTTGGCCTCACCAGCGACGCCCACATCCCATGAACAAATGCAAAAGAGGAGATAGCAGAGGCCTTGACCCTCATTTTCCAGTCCACTTTGGTTTGGCCATGGTGCCGGAGGATTGGAGGACTGCTAATATGGTAACCTTGTCTAAGAAGGGAGAAAGGAAGGGATAGGCCGAGTAATTACAGGCCTGTCAGCCAACCTCAAGTGTGGGAAAATTATTGGAAACAATCCTGAAAGGCAGGATTCATTAGGGACAGTCGGCATGGATTTGTTAAGTGAAGATTGTGTTTGACTAACCTGATTGAATTTTTTGAGGTGGTAACCAAGACGGTCAATAAGGGTAGTGCATATGATGCAGTATATGGACTTTAGCAAGGCATTTGATAAGGTCCCACATGGCAGACTGGTCATGAAGTATAAAGCCCATGGGATACAGAGCAAAGTGGCAAGTTGGATCCAAAATTGGCTTGTAGGTAGGAAGCAAAGGGTAATGATTGATGGATGTTTTTGTGACTAGAAGGCTGTTTCCAGTGGGGTTCTACAGGGCTCAGTATTGGGTCACTTGCTTTTTGTGGTATATATCAATGACTTAGATTTAAATATAGGGAGTATGATTAAGAAGTTTGCAGACAACACTAAAATTGGCTGCATGATTGATAATGAAGAGGAAAGTCATGGGCTGCAGGAGGATATCAATCTACTGGTCAGGTGGGCAGAGCAATGGCAAATGGAATTTAATTCAGAGAAGTATGAGGTGAAGCACTTTGAGAGGGCTAATATGGAATGGGTATACACATTAAGCGGTAGGCCACTTAATAGTGTAGATGAAAAAAGGAACCTTGGGGTGCTTGTCCACAGATCCCTGAAAGTAGCAGGCCAGGTACATAAGGTGATTAAGAAGACATACGGAATACTTGCCTTTATTGGCCGAGGCATAGAATGTAAAAGCAGGGAGGTTATGCTTAAATTGTATAATACTTTGGTTAAGCCACAGCTGGAGTATTGCATGCAGTTCTGGTTGCTGTATTATAGGAAGGACATGATTGCACTAGAGAGGGTGCAGACGAGATTTACTAGGATGCTGCCTGGAATGCAAAATCTTAGTTATGAGGACAGATTGAATAGGCTGGGTTTGTTCTCATTGGAACAAGGGAGGTTGAGAGGAGACCTCATTGAGGTGTACAAAATATTGAGGGTCCTGGACATAGTGGATAGTAATGGTTGACTTCCATTGGTGGAGGAGTGTATTACGAGGGGGCATAGTTTTATGGTAGTTGGTGGAAGATTTAGAGGGGATTTGAGGGGGGTCTTCTTTACGCAGAGGGTTGTGGGGATCTGGAATTCGCTGCCTGGAAGAGTGGTGAATGCAGAAACCCTCACCACTTTTAAGAGATGGCTGGATGGGCACTTAAAGTGCCATAATCTGCACGGTTACAGACCTAGAGCTGGTAATTGGGATTAGACTGGATTAGTTGGACGGCGCAGATATAATGGTAAGTACTGCAGGGAATAGAATACGGCCAGGGTGATCTCCTGGACTAGTTTTGATGGGTCGGAGAGGAATTTTCCCAGATTTTTTCTCCCTAAATTGGCCTGGGTTTTTATCTGGTTTTCACCTCTCCCAGGAGATCACATGGCTCTGGTTAGGGTGGAGTGTAGAATGTTTCAGTATAAGGAGTGTCGCAGTTGTGTGAGGTGGACTGGTTGGGCTGGGTGCTCTTTGCCTTTCTGTCATTGTTCATAGGTTTATATATAACTTTTAGGGCTGTTGACCAAGAGCCCTGTGGCTCTTTGTCGGCCGGTGTGGACACGATGGGCAGAATGGCCTTCTTCTGTGCTGTAAATTTCTATGTTTCTAAATACATGGGTCGTGACACCTTCTGCACAAGATAAAAGTTCACGGGCTTGGGGGTAATATACTAGCATGGATAGAGGATTGGCTAACTAACAGAAAACAGGGAGTCAGGATAAATGGTTCATTCTCGGGTTGGCAATCAGTAACACGTGGGGTGCCACAGGGATCAGTGCTGGGACCCCAACTATTTACAATCTATAGTGATTGTGACCATTTTTTTAAAAAGGGTCAAGTCCGACTGCGGCAACTAGAGGGGAATCTCCCTGCGATCAGCCACTGGGAAAGTTGTTGCTCGAGTTCTCCTCAATCGTCTTCTCCCTGTGGCCAAGGAGCTCCTCCCGAAATCACAATGCGGATTTCGTCCCCTACGGGGCACAACAGACATGATCTTTGCAGCGCGATAATTGCAGGAAAAATGCAGGGAACAGCGCCAGCCCTTATACATGGCCTTTTTCGATCTTACAAAGGCCTTTGGCACTGTCAACCATGAGGGTCTATGGATCGTCCTCCTCCGTTTTGGATGCCCCAAAAAGTTTGTCAACATCTTTTGCCTGCTTCACAATGACATGCAGGCCGTGATCCTTACCAACGGATCCATTACAGACCCAATCTACGTCTGAAGTCGGTCTCTCTCTCTATTGATTCACTGATCCGAATATCCGCTAACAGCAAACTTGCGGCAGTGTTTGATGATCTAGATATCTACATGTTCGACAGAGAGTGACTGATTTATAACCGAGATCAGGAAACGCCCAGCTTCATTGCAGAGATTTAATATATTAAACTAGATATGGGATAATTATGGTCCATAGATCCAACAACAACTGCAATCCATAGAACATTCACCTGCCCTTTCACAGAAACTCTGCGTGGCTCTGAAAAGAGCCTTTGAGTTATTAGATTAAATCCTGTCCGTTTTACTTGCTCTTGGACACACTGGTGGTTTTCTTGGGCAGCAGCAAAGCCTGGATATTAGGCAGCACCCCGCCCTGAGCGATGGTCACCTTTCCCAGCAGCTTGTTGAGCTGCTGGTCGTTGCGGATGGCCAGCTGCAGCTGTCTGTGGATGATGCGGGTCTTCTTGTTGTCGCGGGCCGCTTTGCCGGCCAGCTCCAGGATTTCAGCGGTCAGATACTCGAGCACAGCAGCCATAAGGCCGGGGCTCCAGCACCCACATACTCAGCGTAGTGCCCCTTCCGCAGGAGCCTGTGAACACAGCGCACAGGGAACTGCAGTCCGGCCCTGGAGGATCGAAACTTGGCCTTGGCCCGAGCTTTACCGCTGTTTTTTCCTCGTCCAGACATTTCCACAATCCACACGTTCAGAGAAAGAATGAGAAACTCCTCTCATATCTGCCTTCCTTATACCTTCTGGAAGAAATGCAGGGAGCGAACTTGTGATTGGTCGCTCTGTGGTGAATTTCATTGGTCATTTCTGATGACCAATCGCAGCCTGTTTAGCCCGCCAATGAAACCTGGGCGGAAATTACTGTTCTCAACAGTCAGTCCTCGAACGATTTAGAAATTCAAACATCCCGTCAATAATTGTTAAAATTGCGGATTATGTTTGTAACTTTACCATTAGCCAAATATTTCCAAACACTTTTTGTTTCCTTTTATCTTAATCCATATTTCACTTGCAAATTCCAGGCTATTACAATCAGGATTAAATGTGGGTACTGTTTCAATCTCTCTGTAATGGGCGGGAATCAATCCTCACTGATTCTGTAACGGGACACATTCCAACTCAATCTTTGTAAAAGTGAGCGTTCATAGATTATCGATTGATGGCGGGAGTGAGCCCAGAACTGGGAGTCCTTCTGTGAAAAGAGAAGAGGGACAGAGTGTTCAAACTATCCCCGTTCTGGTCTCTGTAAGAAACTCTTTTTGGATGGTCTCTGTAAGAACTCCCATTCTGGGTTGTCACATTGCGCGGAGTGTCGGGTTAATAAATGAACTGAGCCGCAACAGGAATTGAAAAATAAACTTGAAAAGTGCTTGTGAGAGAGGACGTGTGATTGAAACCTGAGTCTCAGCCCCTAAACAAGCTCTTTATTCGGCAGGCGGGGTAAATGAACGGATCTGAGAGCGACCAAAAACCATGTTTGTAGTTTGTGGGCGGGAAATGCCAGCGACGCTGAGGTCGAACCGGACAGTGAAGCTGCTTATCGGAGAATTCCAAACTAAATCTACAGCTGGAACTGCAAAGGTTCTCACACACTTATTCAGGAAATAATTAGTGATTTGAGTCTAAAGGCTGATGCGTTTGTGCAGCACTTTCAGAGAGGCTGTGGGTGGCTCTTAAAAGAGCCGTTGTGTTTGGGTTTGTTCTCTCAGGACAGCGTACAGTTTTACTTGGAGCTGGTGAACTTGGTCACCGCCTTTGTCCCTTCCGACACGGCGTGCTTGGCCAGCTCCCCGGGCAGCAGCAGGCGCACGGCGGTCTGGATCTCCCGGGAGCTGATGGTGCGGCGCTTGTTGTAATGGGCCAGGCGGGAAGCCTCACCCGCGATGCGCTCCAAAATATCATTCACAACCGAGTTCATGATGCCCATGGCCTTGGCGGAGATGCCGGTGTCGGGGTGAACCTGCTTCATCACTTTGTAGATGTCGATGGAGTAACTCTCCTTCCTCGACTTTCGGCGCTTCTTACTGCCCTTCGGTGGGGTTTTCTTGATTACGTTGTTGGCGGTAACTTTACTTTCCATCAGGCATTGTGTCGTTCAGTCCGGCGCAGATTTGAGGAAACTCTGCTCCGAGCCCGCATTATATGGGCAGCACCAATATCTTCCCACAGCCCTCTGCTAATGAGGGGTGAGTGAAGGAAATGAATGTGATTGGTTCATTGGCCGCCATATCAATATCCATTCTTCTATATTTCTATGATTGAATGTTTAAAGAGACCAATCAGATTTGTTGCTCGCCACAATCACAAATTCTTGAATGATGTCATCAAGACTGATCATAATATGGTAGAATTCTTTAATAAGATGAAGAGTGACACAGTTAATTCAGAGACTAAGGACCTGAACTTAAAGAAAGGTAACTTCGATGATATGAGACGTGAATTGGCTAGAATAGACTGGCGAGTGATACTTAAAGGGTTGACGGTGGATAGGCAATGGCAAACATTTAAAGATCACATGGATGAACTTCAACAATTGTACATCCCTGTCTGGACTAAAAATAAAACGGGGAAGGTGGCTCCACCGTGGCTATCAAGGGAAATTAAGGATAGCGTTAAATCCAAGCAAGCGACAGATAAATTGGCCAGAAAAAACAGTAAACCTGAGGATTGGGAGAATTTTGTAATACAGCAGACGAAGACAAAGGGCTTAATTTGGAGGGGGGAAATAGATTATGAGAGGTAGTTTGCTGTGAACATAAAAACTGACTGCAAAAGCTTCTATAGCTATGTGAAGAGAAAAAAGATTAGTGAAAACAAACGTAGTCCCTTGCAGTCGGATTCAGGTGAATTTATAATGGGGAACAAAGAAATGGCGGACCAGTTCAACAAATACTTTGGTTCTGTCTTCACGAAGGAAGACACAAATAAGCTTCTGGAAATACTAGGGAACCGAGGGTCTCGTGAAAAGGAGGAACTGAAGGGAATCATTATTAGGTGGGAAATTGGGTTAGGGAAATTGATGGGATTGAAGGCCAATAAATCCCTGGGGCCTGATAGTCTGCATCCCAGAATACTTAAGGAAGTGGCCCTAGAAATAGTGGATGCATTGATGATCATTTTCCAACAGTCTATCGACCCTGGGTTGGTTCCTATGGACTGGAGGGTAGCTAGTGTGACACCACTTTTTAAGAAAGGAGGGAGAGAAAAAATGGATAATTATAGACCGGTTAGCCTGACATCAGCAGTGGGGAAAATGTTGGAATCAATTATTAAAGACAAAATAGCAGCACATTTGGAAAGGAGTGATGGGATCGGTCCAAGTCAGCATGATTTATGAAAGGGAAATCCTGCTTGACAAATCTTTTGGAATTTTTTGAGGATATAACTGGTAGAGTGGACAAGGGAGAACCAGTGGATGTGGTGTAGTTGGACTTTCAAAAGGCTTTTCACAAGGTCCCACAAAGAGATTGGTGTGCAAAATTAAATCACATGGTATTGGGGGTAATGTACTGATGGGATAGAAAACTGTTTGGCAGACAGGAAGCAGAGAGTCGGGATAAATGGGTCCTTTTCAGAATAGCAGGCAGTGACTAGTGGGATGCCGCAGGGCTCAGTGCTGGGACCCCAGCTATTTATAATATACATTAATGATTTGGATGAGGTAATTGAGTGTAATATCTCCAAGTTTGCAGGTGACACCAAGCTGGGTAGCGGTGTGAGCTGTGACTAGGACGCTAAAAGGCTGCAGGGTGACTTGGACAGGTTAGTTGAGTGTGCAAACGCGTGGCAGATGCAGTATAATATGGATAAATGTGAGGTTATCCACTTTGGTGGCAAAAACACGAGGGCAGAATATTATCTGAATGGCGGCAGATTAGGAAAAGGGGTGGTGCAGCGAGACCTGGATGTCATGGTACATCAGTCATTGAAAGTTGTCATGCAGGTTCAGCAGGCGGTGAAGAAGGCAAATGGTATGTTGGCCTTCATAGCTAGGGGATTTAAATATAGGAGCAGGGGGGTCTTACTGCAGTTGTACAGGGCCTTAGTGAGGCCTCACCTGGAATATTGTGTTCAGTTTTGGTCTCCTAATCTGAGGAAAGACTTTCTTGCTATTGAGGGAGTGCAGCGAGGGTTCACCAGTCTGATTCCCGGGATGGCAGGACTGACATATGAGCAGAGACTGGATCGACTGGGCCTATATTCACTGGACTTTAGAGGGATGAGAGGGGATCTCATAGAAACATATAAAATTCTGATGGGATTGGATAGGTTAGATGCAGGAAGAATGTTCCCGATGTTGTGGAAGTCCAGAACCAGGGGACATGGTCTAAAGATAAGGGGTAAGCCATTTAGGAGAAACTTCTTCACTCAGAGAGTTGTTAACCTGCGGAATTCCCTACCGTAGAGAGTTGTTGATGCCAGTTCATTGGATATATTCAAGAGGGAGTTAGATATGGCCCTTATGGCTAAAGGGATGAAGAGGTATGGAGAGAAAGCAGGAAAGGGGTACTGAAGTGAATGATCAGCCATGATCTTATTGAATGATTGCGCAGGCTCGAAGGGCCGAATGGCTTACTCCTGCACCTATTTTCTGCGTTTCTATGTTAGTTACAACCCCTCCTGATTTATACTCTGTTCTTTGTGTTTCTATTCTGTTCTCAGGCAAAAATCTTACGAGGAAGGTTAATTAATTTTTAGTATATATATATATATGCAATAATCTGAACAGCAAACTCGCTGCTCTGTTTGTGGATCTACATTATTACATGTTCAACAGACATTGACTGGTTTATAACTGAGATCGACTGAGGATCACCTGGTCAGAAAACTCCCAGCTTATCAACCGTAGGGATTTAATATTAAGCAGAGAAATAGAGACTTGGATTTATATTGCGCCTTTCACGACCATCGGACTTCTGAATGTGCTTTGCAGCCAATTAAGTACTTTTTGAAATGTAGACATTTTAATAATGTAGGAAAGGCAGCAGCCATTTCGCGCACAGCAAGCTCCCACAAACAGCAATGTGATAATGACCAGATAAGCTGTTGTGTTATGTTGATCGAGGGATAAGTATTTGCCAGGACAATGGGGATAACTGACCTGCTCTTCTTTAAAATAGTGGCCATGGGATCTATTACATCCACCTGAAAGAGCTGAAGGGGCCTCGGTTTAATGTCTCTTCCTATAGATGGCACCTCCAACAATGCAGCACACCCGCATCACTGCACTGGTGTGACAGCCTAGACTTTGTGCTCAAGTCCCTGGTTTGGGACTTGAACCCACAACCTTCTAACTCAGAAGCGAGTGTGCTACCCACTGAAGCACAGGTGATAAGATTGTGATCAATAGATCAGTTTCTTCAGACAGTACGCAGCCCTTTCACATAATAAAAATATAGGAACATAGACATTTACAGCACAGAATGAGGCCATTTCAGTCCATCATGTCCGCACCGGCCGACAAAAAGCTGCACGGCCCTTGGTCAGCAGCCCTAAAGGTTACATTTAAACCTTTGAACAATGACAGAAAGGCAAAGAGCACCCAGCCCAACCAGTCCACCTCAAACAACTACGACACACCTTATACTGAAACATTCTACATTCGACCCCAACCAGAGCCATGTGATCTCCTGGGAGAGGCAAAAACTGATAAAAACCCAGGCCAATTTAGCGAGAAAAAATCTGGGAAAATTCCTCTCCGAACTATCCAGGTGATCGAAATGAGTCCAGGAGATCACCCTGGTCATATTCTATTCCCTGCAGTACTTACCATTATATCTGCACCGTCCAACAAAAGGTCATCCAGTCTAATCCCAGTTACCAGCTCTAGGTCTGTAACCGTGCAGGTTATGGCACTTTAAGTGCCCATCCAACCATCTCTTAAAAGTGGTGAGGGTTTCTGCATCCACCACTCTTGCAGGCTGCGAGTTCCAGATCCCCACAACCCTCTGTGTAAAGAACCCCCCCCCCCCCTCAAATCTCTTCTAAACCTTCCACCAACTCACACTAAAACTATGCCCCCCTCATAATAGACCCCTTCACCAATGGAAATAGACCCTTACTTTCCACTATGTCCAGGCCCCTCAATATTTTGTACACCTCAATGAGGTTTCCTCTCAACCTCCTCTGTTCCAATGAGAATAAACCCAGCCTATCCAATCTGTTCTCATAACTAAGATTCTCCATTCCAGGCAGCATCCTAGTAAATCTCCTCTGCTCCCTCTCTAGTGCAATCATGTCCTTCCGATAATACGGCGACCAGAACTGCACACAGTACTCCAGCTGTGGCCTAACTAAAGTATTATACAACTTAACCATAACCTCCCTGCTATTATATTCTATGCCTCGGCCAATAAAAGCAACCATTACGTGTGCCTTCTTAATCACCTTATACCTGGCCTGCTACTTTCAGGGATCTGTAGACAAGCACTCCAAGATCCCTTTGTCATCCACACTATTAAGTGGACTACCGCTTAATGTGTATACCCATTCCGTATTAGCCCTCTCAAAGTCCATCACCTCACACTTCTCTGAATTAAATTCCATTTGCCACTGCTCTGCCCATCTGACCAGTAGATTGACATCCTCCTGCAGCCCATGACTTTCCTCTTCATTATCAACCACAGCCAATTTTAGTGTCGTCAGCAAACTTCTTAATCATACTCCCTATACTCAAATCCAAATTGTTAATATATAACCACAAAAAGCAAGGATCCCAGTTCTGAGCCCTGCAGAATCACACTGGAAACATCCTTCCAGTCACAAAAACATCCATCAATCATTACCCTTTGCTTCCTACCTCCAAGCCAATTTTGGATCCAACTTGCCACTTTGCCCTGTATCCCATGGGCTTTAATGTTTATAACGAGTCTACCATTTGGAACTTTATCAAAAGCCTAACTAAAGTCCTTATACACTACATCGTACGCACTACCCTCATCGACCCTCTTGGTTACCTCCTCAAATAATTGAATCATGTTAGTCAAACACGAAGTTCCCTTAAAAAATCCGGGCTGACTGTCCCCAATTAATCCTTGCCTTTCTAAATGCAGATTTATCCTGTCTTTCAGGGTTTTTTCAATAATTTTCCCACCACTCAGATTAGCCTGACAGGTCTGTAATTACTCAGCCTATCCCTTTCTCTCTTCTTAAACAAGGGTACTACATTGTGGGTGGCTCTGAAAAGAACCCACGTGTTGTTAGATTAAATCTTGTCCCCTTTACTTGCTCTTGCTGGGCCCAGCATTGGAATTCTTTGTCAGAAGCACCACCTGGATTTTTGGCTGTTCAGCCATGATCATATTGAACTGTGGAGCAGAATTCCCAGAAGGCAGTCGAAAAGGTGCCACATAAGAGGTTACGGCACAAGATAAAAGTCACGGGGTTGGGGGTAAAATATATTAGCATGGCTGGAGGATTGACTAACTAACAGAAAACAGAGAGTCGGGATAAATAGGTCATTTTCTGGTAGGCAAACTAACTAGTGGGGTGCCGCACAGATCGGTGGTGGGGCCTCAAGTATTTACAATCTATATTAATGACTTGGATCAAGGGACTGAGTGTAATGTAGCCAAGTTTGCTGATGATACAAAGATGGGTGCAGAAGCAACTTGTGAGGAGGACACAAGAAATCTGCAAAGAGATAAGTGAGTGGGCAAATTTTTGGCAGATGAGTATAATGTGGGAAAATGTGAGGTTATCCACTGTGGCAGAAAAAATAGTAAAGCAAATTATTATTTAAATGAAGCCAAATTGCAAAACGCTGCAGTACAAAGGGACCTGGGGGGCTTTGAGCATGAAACACAACAAGTTAGTGTGCAGGTACAGCAAGTAATCAGGAAAGCAAATGGAACGTTGGCCTTTATTGCAAGGGGGGTAGAGTATAAAAGCAGAGAAGTCCTGCTACAACTGTACAGGGTATTAGTAGGCCACACCTGGAGTACTGCATACAGTTTTGGTCTCCATTTTTAAAGCAGGACATAGTTGCATTGGAGGCAGTTCAGAAGAGAAGGTTCACTCAGTTTATTCCGGAGATGAGGGGGTTGATTTATGAAGATAAGTTGAGTAGATTGGGCCTGTACTCATTGGAGTTCAGCAGGATGAGAGGGAATCTTATCGAAACATATAAGATAGAGAGGCGTCTCAACAAGCTTGATGCAGAGAGGATATTTCAACTCATTGGGGAATCTAGAACTAGGGGGCATAGTCTCAGAATAAGGACTGCCCATTTAAAACTGAGATGAGGAGGAATTTCTTCTCTGAGGTTCGTACATCTGTAGAATTCTCTGCCCCAGATGCTGTGGAAGCTGATTCATTGAATATATTTAAGGCGGAGATAGACAAAATTTTTAAGCGATAAGGGAATAAAGGGATATGGGGAGCGGGCAGGGAAGTGGAGCTGAGTCCATGAACAGATCATCCATGATCGTATAGAATGGCAGCGCAGGTGCGAGGAGCCAAATGGCCTACTGCTGCTCCTATTTCTTATGTTCTTATGTTCTAGGCTTCGATCTGATAAAGTGCCACACAAGGGGCTGCTCTATCAAAAATTTTCAAGAAGTCTGGAGAGGGAAGGGTGAGGGGGGGGGGTGGTGGTCTGGCACAGGGGAGGGTGAGGGGGGGTCTGGGTCAGGAAAGGTGAGGGGGGCGTCTGGGACAGGAGCGGGTGAGGGGGGTCTGTGTCAGTCTGGGACAGGGGAGGGTGAGGGGGGTCTGCGTCAGTCTGGGACAGGGGAGGGTGAGGGGGGTCTGGGTCAGTTTGGGACACGGGAGGGTGAGGGGGTCTGGGTCAGTCTGGGACAGGGGAGGGTGAGGGGGGCTCTGGGTCAGTCTGGGACAGGGGAGGGTGAGGGGGAGTCTGGGTCAGTCTGGTACGGGGAGGGTGAGGGGGGGTCAGTCTGGGTCAGCGGAGGGTGAGGAAGCTCTGGGTCAGTCTGGGAGCAGGACAATTGAGGGAGGTGTTGCCTGCTCCAGTTCTGTACAGTGCTCAGTTAGTGGGGCACATTTCCTGAGTGTGTCCTTTGTATTTCTGCACCCAGCCAGAATCAGCATCTTCGGGGAAGGAGAACTCCCTACAGCTCACAGTCAGAGTGGAGCTAACATGTGGGATCTGGGGGAGCAGAATGATCGCTCCCCCTCTGTGGATGCCCAGTGTTCCAGGTCTGTGGGCCAAAGTTGGGGGGACTTCTCCAGGGTCTGTGAGATCCCACGTGGTCTCTGTGGCTTCCCAGGCTGCAGCACAGAATGTGGTGATTCGGCATCAATCTGACTCGGGATTCATAACCAGAATGTTTGGAGGAGTTTCCTTTCTGTCTGTGGACGCTCCAGCAGTGACTCCCCCAGAGACAGGGCAGTTGGTGCATTCCCAATAGTGTGCAGTATGTTTCGTGTCTGACCCTGAGCTGCCCCAGGGAGGGAACATTGTGTGATGTCTCTGTGGGGTGCAGTATGTTCAGTGTCTGACCCTGAGCTCCCACAGGGAGGAGGCAGTGTGTGATGTCCCTGTGGGGTGCAGTATGTTCAGTGTCTGACCCTGAGCTGCCCCAGGGAGGGGGCAGTGTGTGATGTCCCTGTGGGGTGCAGTGTCTGAACCTGAGCTGCCCCAGGGAGGGGCAGTCTGTGATATCCCTGTGGGGTACAGTATGTTCGGTGTCTGACCCTGAGCTGCCCCAGGGAGGGGGCAGTGTGTGATGTCCCTGTGGGGTGCAGTATGTTCAGTGTCTGACCCTGAGCTGCCCCAGGGAGGGGGCAGTGTGTGATGTCTCTGTGGGGGTGCAGTATGTTCAGTGTTGACCCGGATCTGCCTTCATTTTTTTGATTTTTTTTTTTAATTTAAATTTTTCGTAGCCAATCTTTCCAATTCTTTGTCAGATCACAAACGCCAGAGGTCACCTTCATTCCTCCTGCTCCAGGAGCAGTCACGCTCCAATCAGTCTGAATTAATTTGAGGGACAGCGTCATCTACTGGACACCGGCGGTATTTCAGGGCACATCATGTCTTGCTCCATCCCCGAGAAATCCAAAATCAACCTGCAGCTTTAATTCATTTTATTGTCAATTGTTTAACAAACTTTAGCTCCATTTGTTGCAGCTGTCAGTATTTGAAAACCCTTCTGATATTTTGTATCAGTCTTAAAGGTAGAAGATACTAAAGACATCCCAATAATAGATAACCATGGGGCTACAGGGAAGGGGGAACTTTAAACTATCACTGACACTAAAGAAAAAGTAAGCGGTAAAATAATGGGACTAAAGGTGGACAAATCCCCTGGACCAAAGGTGGAGAAGTCCCCTGGAACTGATGGCCTGCATCCTACGGTCATAAAAGAAGTGGCTGCAGAGATAGTGGATGCATTGGTTGAAATCTCCCAAAACTCCCTGGATTGTGGAGAGGTCCCAGCGGTTTGGAAAACCACAAATTTAACACCGCTATTTAAAAAAGGAGGGAGACAGAAAACAGGAAACTATAGACTAGTTAGCCTAACATCTGCTTTTGGAACAAAGCTGGAGTCCATTGTTAAGGAAACAGTAGCAGGACATTTGGAAAAGCATAATACAGACAAGTAGACTCAGCATGGTTTTAGGAAAGGGAAATCATGTTTGACAAATTTGCTGGAGTTCTTTGAGGATGTAATGAGCAGGGTGGCTAAGGGGGAACCAGTGGAGGTGGTGTATTTGGATTTCCAGAAGGCGTTCAATAAAGTGCCATATAAAAGGTTACTGCTCAAGATTAAAGTTCATGGGTTTGGGTTTAATATATTAGCATGGATAGAGGGTGGGCTAACTAACAGAAGACAGATAAATGGGTCATTTTCCGGTTGGCAAACGCTGACTAGTGGGGTGTCGCAGGGATCGGCCTCAACTATTTACAATCTATATTAATGACTTGGATGAAGGATCTGAGTGTAATGTAGCCAAGTTTTCTGATAATACAAAGATGGATGGAAAGCAAATTAGAGGAGGACAAAAACATCTGCAAATAGATGTAGACAGGCGAAGTGAGTGGGTTAATATTTGGCAGATTGAGTATAATGTGGGAAAGTGTGAGGTTATCCACTTTGGCAGGAAAAATAAAAATACAATTTATTATTTAAATGGAGAGCTATTACAAAATGCTGCAGTACAGAGGGACCTGGTTGTCCTTGTATGTAAAACACAAAAAGTTATCATGCAGATAAAGCAAGCAATTATGAAGCTAATAGAAATGTTGGACTTTATTGCAAGGGGGATGGAGTATAAAAGCAGGGAAGTCCTGCTGCAACTGTACAGGGTATTGGTCAGACCACACCTGGACTACTGCATACAGTTTTGATCTCCTTATTTCGGAGGGATATACTTGCATTGGAGACAGTTCAGAGAAGCTTCACTAGTTTGATTCCTGAGATAAAAGGGTTGACTTATGGGGATAGGTTGAGCAGGTTGGTCCTATACTCATTGGAGTTTAGAAGAATGAGAGGTGATCTTATTGAAACATATGATACTGAGGGGACTCGACAAGGTGGATGCCAGAGAGGATGTTTCCACTTGTAAGGAATCTAGAACTAAGGAGCATAGTTCAAGAATATGGGATTTAGAACTGAGGTGAGGAGAAATTTCTACTCTCAGAGGGTCGTAAATCGGTGGAATTCTCCGCCCAGAGAGCTGTGGAGGCTGGGTCACTGAATATATTTAAGGTGGGGATAAACAGATTTTTGAACGATAATGGAGTGAAGGGTTATGGGGAGTGGGCAGCAAAGTGATCTTATTAAATGGTTTAGCAGGTTCGAGTGGCCAATGGCCTACTCCTGTTCCTTTTTCTTATGTTTTTTAAAGAGTGAATTAGAGATGCAATCACAATCAGTGTTATTTTTTATCTGACCATTTTCCCGTTGATTAATTTGTCAAATATCCAGAATATTAAACTCCAGCCCAGTTATAGGGGGAATCAATATCAGCAGAAAGAAAGCCCAACAGTCAGAATGGACTCGATTCAGTCTGGGACAACAGCAGAACCCAAACCCTGCAGTCACTTGTGAACTCGCTGGTGCCTCAGCAGGTGGGATGAAGAAGTGAATCCCTTCCCACACTCAGAGCAGGTGAATGGCTTCTCCCCACTGTGAACTCGCTGGTGTGTCAGCAGGGTGGATGACTGAGTGAATCCCTTCCCACACTCAGAGCAGATGAATGGCCTCTCCCCACTGTGAACTCACTGGTGTTTCAGCAGGTTGGATGACTGAGTGAATCCCTTCCCACACTCAGAGCAGATGAACAGCTTCTCCCCAGTGTGAACTCGCTGGTGTGTCAGCAGGTGGGATGAGGTAGTGAATCCCTTCCCACAATCGGAGCAAGTGAATGGCCTCTCCCCAGTGTGAACTCACTGGTGTGTCAGCAGGCTAGATGACAGAGTGAATCTCTTCCCACACTCAGAGCAGGTGAATGGCCTCTCACCAGTGTGAACTCGCTGGTGTTTCAGCAGGTTGGATGACTGAGTGAATCCCTTCCCACAGTCAGAGCAGGTGAACGGCCTCTCCCCAGTGTGAACTCGCTGGTGTGTCAGCAGGCTGGATGAGGTAGTGAATCCCTTCCCACAGTCAAAGCAGGTGAACGGCCTCTCCCGGGTGTGAACTCGCTGGTGTGTCAGCAGGTGGGATGACACAGTGAACCCTTTCCCACAGTCGGAGCAGGTGAACAGCCCCTCCCCAGTGTGACCTCGCTGGTGAGTTGCAAGATGGGATGAGGTAGTGAATTCCTTCCCACACTCGGAGCAGGTGAACGGCCTCTCCCCAGTGTGAACTCGCTGATGTATCAGCAGGGTGGATGACTGAGTGAATCCCTTCCCACACTCAGAGCAGGTGAATGGCCTCTCCCCAGAGTGAACTCACTGGTGTGTCAGCAGGCTAGATGACAGAGTGAATCCCTTCCCACACTCGGAGCAGGTGAATGGCCTCTCCCCAGTGTGAATTTGCTGGTGCCTCAGCAGGTGGGATGACCGAGTGAATCCCTTCCCACACTCAGAGCAGGTGAATGGCCTCTCCCCAGTGTGAACTCGCTGGTGTGTCAGCAGGCTGGATGACTGAGTGAATCCCTTCCCACAGTCGGAGCAGGTGAATGGCCTCGCCCCAGTGTGAACTCGCTGGTGTTTCA
Organism: Pristiophorus japonicus; assembly: GCF_044704955.1. NCBI lineage: Eukaryota > Metazoa > Chordata > Chondrichthyes > Pristiophoridae > Pristiophorus > Pristiophorus japonicus. The sequence continues at coordinate 67,018 of NW_027254447.1, read as the reverse complement.
GCAGGTGGGATGAACGAGTGAATCCCTTCCCACATTTAGAGCAGGTGAATGTTCTCTCCCCAGTGTGAGTGCGCCAATGAACTTCCAGCTCAGACGGGTAATTGAATCTCTTCCCATAGTCCCCACATTCCCACGGTTTCTCCATGGTGCGGGTGTCCTTGTGTCTCTCCAGGTGGGATGATCAGTTGAAGCCTCGTTCACACACACAACACGTGTACGGTTTCTTCCCGCTGTCAATCGTGCAATATTTTTTAAGGCTGTGAATCTGGTTAAAGCTCTTTCCACAATCAGTGCACTGGAACACTCTCACTCGGGTGTGTGTGTCTCGGTGCTTTTCCAGTCACACTGATGTTTGAAATCTGTTCCCACAGACAGAACAGACAAACATTTCTCCTTCCACATTCAAAGGCCGATGATATTCAGGCCCTGATGAATCGAGTGATTCAGTCAGATCTTGACGAATGTTTGATTTGATTTTCTCGTCTGCAAATCCTGCCCTTCGAATACTCTGCAAAAAGAGTTTACAAAAATCATTACTGCAAGTAAAGGACATTAATTCACAACCGACAATTTTAGATTGTATGGAACATTCTTTCCTCTCTTGTTCCTCCAAAGTTGTAAATCCCCGCCCCATACACACTTCCCCGTCACTGTCCTAAAATTCAAACACATCGCACGTCTGAAGGCAGCTTGTCCTCCGCTCCCAATTATCATCACCAACTCTGGCTGGGTTCAGTTCTACACTCACTGGTTCCCCTCCCCTGAAGGTATGGATTCTGGCTGGGTTCAATTCTACACTCACTGGTTACCCTCCCCTGAAGATGCTGACTCTGGCTGGGTTCAGTTCTACACTCATTGGTTTCCCTCCCCTGAAGGTACGGATTCTGGCTGAGTTCAGTTCTACACTCACTGACTTCCCTCCCTGTCGCTCAATCCCAGAGGATGCTGACTCTGGCTAGGGGCAGTTAACATAAGATAATAAATAGGAGCAGGAGTAGGTTATTTGACCCCTCGGTCCTGCTCCCCCATTCAATAAGATCATGGCTGATCTCATCATGGGCTCAGCTCCACTTCCCTGCCCACTCCCCATACCGCTTTACTCCATTATCACTCAAAAATCTGTCTATCTCTGCCTTAAATGTTTTCTGGGACCGTGCAGGAGTTAATATTGGACAGAAACAGTCCGAGATTAGTTTAATTGCAGAAAAACACTCGGTCACTGAGAGTAATACCAAAGTGGATAATCAAACAGCTATAGGGAGGGAGGAACTTAATACAATCACTATCACTAATGAAGTAGTACTCGGTAAAATAATGGGACGGAAGGCAGGCAAGCCCCTTGGACCTGAGGGTCTTAAGAGAAGTAGCTACAGAGATAGTGGATGCATTGGTTGTAATCTACCAAAATTCATTGGATTCTGGGGCGGTCCCAGCAGATTGGAAAACCGCAAATGTAACGTCTCTATTTAAAAAAAGGAGGCAAACAAAAAGCAGGAAACTATAGACCAGTTAGTCTAACATCTGTCGTTGGGAAAATGCTGGAGTCCAATATTAAGGTAGCAGTAGCGGGACATTTAGCAAAGCATGATTCAATCAAGCAGAGTCAGCATGGCTTTATGAAAGGGAAATCATGTTTGACAAATTTGCTGGAGTTCTTTGAGGATGTAATGAGCAGGGTGATAAGGGGAACTGGTGGATGTGGTGTATTTGGATTTCCAGAATGCATTTGATAAGGTGCCACATAAGAGGTTACTGCACAAGATAAAAGCTCATGGGGTTTAGGGCAGTATATTAACATAGATAAAGGATTGGCTAACTAACAGAAAACAGAGAGTCGCGATAAATGTGTTTTTTTCCGGTTGGCAAATGGTGACTAATGAGGTGCCATAGATATCGGTCCTGGGTCCTCAACTATTTACAATCTATATTAATGACTTGAATGAAAGGACCAAGTTTAATGTAGCCAAGTCTGCTGATGATAAAAAGATGGGTGGGAAAGCAAATTGAGGACACAAAAAATCTGCAAAGGGATATAGACAGGCTAAATGAGTGGGCAAAAATTTGTCAGATGTAGTATAATGTGGGAAAATGTGAGGTTATCCACTTTGGCAGAAATAATAGAAAAGCAAATTTTAATTTAAATGGAGAAAAATTGCAAAGTGCTACAGGACAGTGAGACCTGAGGGTGTTTGCATGAAACACAAAGTTAATATGCAGGTACAACAAATAATCAGGAAGGCAAATGGAATGTTGGCCTTTATTGCAAGGGTGATAGAATATAAAAGCAGAGAAGTCCTGCTACAACTGTACAGGATATTGGTGACACCACACCTGGAGCACTGCATACTGTTTTGGTCTCCATATTTAAGGAAGGATATACTTGCATTGGAGGCAGTTCTGAATTTGATTCCGGAGATGAGGGGGTTGTTTTATGAGGATAGGTTGAGCCGATACACGTTGGAATTCAGAAGAATGAGATGTAATTTTATTGAAATATATGATTGACAAAGTGGATGCAGAGAGGATATTTCCACTCGTAGGGTAAACTAAAACCAGGGTTCATAGTCTCAGAATAAGGGGTCGCCCATTTGAAACTGAGAGGAGGAGAAATTTCTTCGCTCAGAGGGTTGTAAATGTATGGAATTCTCTGCCTCAGAGAGCGGTGGAGGCTGGGACATTGAATAAATTGAAGACAGAGATAGACATTTTCTATCTAAGGTGTTTTGGGGAGTGGGCAGGGAAGTGGAGCTGAGTCCCTGATCAGATCAGCCATGATCTTATTGAATGGCGGAGCAGGCTCCAGGGGCCAAATGTCCTACTCCTGCTCATATTTCTTATGTTATAAGGAGATAATAACCCTGGGACTGTTAACGTGGATTGCAAACCTGGGACTGTACATGGGGATTCTAACCCTGGGAGTGAACAGCTCTGGGGTTTTCCTGTTACAATTGTCTGGGACGTAAACCGTAAGCTTAGCACTGAGCAGCGCCTTTAGGAGAGATGCTGAGAAATCCGAGATGTTAAGAGTGACAATAAAATAATTAAGTTGTCGCTTTACCCAGGCGGCCCGGTTGGAAACAGACACTGACGTAGCTCACCTTGCTCCTGCACCAAGATGGCCGCGCATGCGCTTTGCTGCTCATTGAATCAAGATGGCGGAGCGCTGACCTTGACTTCCTGTATAAAGATGGCCGCAGTTACCCTGGGCCTGTGACCGAGAGAAAGCCCCAAGGTTGCAGCCGCCGGTATTCCGATTATTATTCCGTACTTCCGGCGGGCACTAGTTGTTTATGATGCCTCCGCGGTTACCCGCAGGTCCATTACTCCCCTCCGCCCCGCTGAAAACGGGCTCTTTCGCGCAGCACATGTTCATCGTGTCCGCTCCGCCATTACACGCGCCGCGCATGGTCCAAACACAGCCAGGTCCCGCGCCTGCGCACTGGGCCGCTGTTGTCTGGGTTCGGCACATTCTCCCCGCCGGGAATGCTGGGTAAATGCACTGCCATTGAAAGGCCAATGGTGAATTGAAGAGGATTTACTGGGATTGAAAGACTGCATTAGAGGGAGCAGCGTGCGGCGACGCAGTCCCGGCCTGCAAGACCATCAGTAGGCCTGGGCCATCAGAGGGAGCAGTGTGCGGCGGCATACGAGGGCGACGGCTGCGAAATCACGTCGCTCATTGCAGTGCGGGCAGGCACAGCAGGAGGGGCAAAGGAGCAAGAGTTTGTCGAAGGAAGTGACCGGGGCCCAGGAGAGGCGTGAGTTTGGGACCTAAAAGGGTCGAGGGTCCAGGGGCAGCACGGGCCAGCCCACACTGCTATATGTGTGCGCGCTCGGTCCGTGCAGCAGAGCTGGTCTCCAGTCGTCTTGGTTAATCCTTGCCACTGGACCAAGACCTAGCTCTGTCAAGCCCATGTGCTGGCTGGTGTGCAACGGCCACCACATGTTAAAAAAAATCCACACACAGGCATCTTCCACCCTTCAGGATGTAATTCGGGATCTGAAATATTAGGTCCTTCATTGAAACACCTGTGAACTTATTCCTTTTTGGCGTGGAAACAAGTCATCCTCGCTTTGAGGGACTGCCTATGATGAAGATTCTGATTGCAATGGGCACTGAACCATGTTCATTCTAGCAATTAGACCTTGTTTCTGCTGCTCTACATAATCCCTATACCTGAGCTGGAGATTAAGGTTCTGTATAAATAGTGAATACATCAGCTTGTTTCAAACACCGTGTGTCGAATATTTGATTTCTCCATAATAAGAGGAGACTAATTAATGTTTCCTTCCCTTCCATTTTGGGTCTTTTCTTACTCTAGATTATTTCACTTCTGACGCAGTTCATCTTTTACCACATCAAATCCCAAGCTTGTTTCGTTTGAGTATACGGCTTGTGGGTGTCATGGACTGAACTGGTGTATCTCATTTTACACTCATTTGACGTTCCTTTCAACCAGCCCTTGAAAGAACTATTTTGCTTAAGACTGGAAATCTGTTATTTTCTGTATTGTTTAACGATTTTTGAATGCAGTTAGTAGAACTCCACACATATTGCATGTGATCGCCTTTGAAATGTTCTGATCTTTGTAATTTCCTTTGCTAATTTTGATGGGTTAGTTGATTATAATTACTTGTTACTAACATACCTTGCAGTATTACTTACATCAAAATAATTGTTTAAATACTTCCTTTATCAGGTCTTTAGCTCTTCCACTCATCTCTGTATGCTCTTGTGGGGGAATCTAGAACAAAGTGGCATAGTCTGAGAATAAGGGGTCACCCATTTAAATTGGAAATTAGGAGGAATTTCTTCTGAGGGCCATGAATCTTTGAAATTCTCTATTCCAGAGAGCAGTGGAGGCTGGGTCATTGAATATATTTAAGTTAGAGATAGACTGATTTTTGAAAGGTAGGGAAGTCAAGGGTTGTGGGGAGAGAGCAGGGAAGTGGAATTGAGGCCAAGATCAGATCAGCCATGATCTTGTTGAATGGCGGAGCGGACTCAAGGGGCCTATTTCTGCTCCTATTTCTTAAGTTCTTGGCCTTGGTTAGGGGTTGCATTTAGATGTAGGTTTAGGGGTTAGTGGGTGTGGTTTGTGGTTATTTGTTAGGATTGGGATTAGTGATTGGGATAGTCAATAGCATATTTGGCTTAGGATATAGTGATTAACTTAGAAAGCACTTTTGAAAATAAAAATGTCACTGGACGTGCCCTTTTCCATTTCATGTTTTTAACCTCTCACAGGCGAGTCACAAAACAGCCTCACAATGTGTTCATTCAAGGAATCTTCTTTCCTGCGCAAGCCTCATTTCCTCCCTTCTTTCACACCTCTACATTTCTCACAGAAAAATAAATTAGTGACATTAGATTTGGGGATTTTGGGACAAGAACAGACAGATAAAGTTGTTGTGTTGGTTACATCTCATCATCAACCTGCCTGAAAAGGGTCTTCTGACAATAATCTGTCACCAGGCCCCACCAGTCGCCATGTGATTCCAGCATCATCTCTTCATTCATTACGCACCCTTCGCCCTAACTAGAGCTGCTTTCACCTGCCCACTCCCCATACTGAGGCTCTCTAATTCATGAGCACAGCATAAACACCGGCACGGACTGGTTCATCTGAATGGCTGAGCCCGCTCCCCCGCTCTGACCAAGATGGCGGCCGCTGAGTACACTCCCCCCTCGTCCTGACCAAGATGGCTGCCGCTGAGTACACTCCCCCCTCCACCCTGACCAAGATGGTGGCCGCTGAGGCCGCTCCCCCGGGCGCTCACTGAGCGGGCCTGGAACTGGGGGGCAAACACAGGGCCTGTGTGCTGTGATTCGGGGCCTGGGGCCGAGCCCGGGTGTGTGTGAAGCGGATGGTGCGGAGTGTTGTCTCTCGGGCCTGGGCCCGCACTCAGGCTCTGTCAAGCCCGTGTCCCCCCGGGATTTATTAACCCAGGGAACTATTTGTTCTGCACTTTTCTGACTGACAGGCGACAAGCCCCACCCCAGAGAGCTGTGGAAGCTGGGTCAGTGAATAAATTTAAGACAGACATAGACAGTTTCTTAACCGATAAGGGGTTATGGGGAGGGGGCAGGGAAATGGACCTGAGTCACTGATCGAATCAACCATGATCGTATTAAATGACGGAGCAGGCTCGAGGGGCCGTATGGCCTACTCCTGCTCCTATTTCTTATGTTCTTTATGTCAAGTCCCCCCAGCCCCGCCTCCCCGACCGAATCATTCCATGCAGGTGTTGCCAAGCAGGACTGGGGAGGCATGCTCTTGGACTGGGGTAAGGCACTTTGGCTGGGGGAGGCATGCTCTTGGACTGAGGTAAGGCACTTTGGCTGGGGGAGGCATGTACTGGGACTGGGGTAAGGCACTTTGGCTGAGGGAGGCATGCTCTTGGACTGAGGTAAGGCACTTTGGCTGGGGGAGGCATGCACTGGGATTGGGGTAAGGCACTTCGGCTGGGGGAGGGATGGACTGGGGTAAAGCACTTCGGCTGGTGGAGGCATGCACTGGGACTGAGGTATGGCAGTTCGGCTCGGGGAGGAATGCACTGGGGCTAGGATAAGGCACTTTGGCTGGCCTTTGCTGACTTCTGGGGCGCTCTGTGCTGTTTTGCTTCAAGAAGTCAAAGTGGATCAAGTTACAATTTGCAAAGTCAGTGCAACCTTGGGATGGGCTGTTCCAGTTGCACATTTCAGTGAAACTTCAGGGTGTGTCTTATACTCCAAGGAGACCAATCATCGACAAACAGTGGAGCATGGTGGCCATTTTTTCAGCACAAATAAATGCGTCCTTTATTAACCCGCTCCCTCACACTGCTCATCTCTCATCCCCTGCCTCACCCACCTCGCATGCTCAACTCACACTGCCCAGCTGAATGATGGCAGCTCCCAGCCAATAGGAAGAGCGGGGGCAGGGCTGGAGGACCGGCAGGCGGTTGGTCATCCAACCAATCAGAGTGTGCGAAGGGCGAGTCTTGCACGGATCTGCCTTATTGGCTGAAACTCTGCCCCACTGTTAAAGCTGGTTTCTCTCAAACTGCAGGAGGTTACTGGACCTTTCTGTTGTGGCTTTAAACAGATAGAACCTTGTGGGGTGGAGCAAACATTGCAGCATTTGGTAGTGACAGGGATCCATTCAGGACAGTCAGCAGGTATTATTTCAGGAAATAACACAGTGTAGTTGTTTCTGTTTAAACAGATGAAACCCTATTGTGGAACAACCACGCTTCTCATGTCCTGGTCAACCATGTATGCAACAAGTGTCGTCATCTGGAGGAGCTCGAGCTCCGGGTTTCGGAGCACCTTTCAGACGATCGTCAACTCACAGCATAAGAGTGTGCAGGCAGAGAGGGAATGGGTGACTGCCAGACAGACATGGAGGGCCAGGCAGGTAGGGCAGGAGACCTCGAGTGCATCTCATTGTCTATACTGGTGGTTCCTCAGGGAGAATAGCCAGAGCCAAGTCCAAGGCATCATGGGTGGGTCAATTGTACGGAGGAGGGCGGAGGAGGATTGGGCGGGGGGAGATGGTGCAAGGTCAGGAAGGCAATATTGAAAGGAGTTTCAACAGTTACGGGACCAGACAGGCCTTTCTGCAGCCGCTGACATAACTCCAGGAAGGTAGGTTGTCTTCCTGGTGCCAGGGTCAAGGATGTCATTGAGAGGCTGCAGGACATTCTGAGGGGCGAGTGTGAACAGCCATATTCCTGAGGGGGTAGGACTGTACAAGCTGGATAAGTTCATGGATTCATGAAGGGGAAATCATGTTTAACTAATTTACTGGAATTCTTTGAGGCTATAACGAGCATGGTGGATAGAGGTGTACCGATGGATGTGGTGTATTTAGATTTCCAAAAGGCATTCGATAAGGTGCCACACAAAAGGTTACTGCAGAAGATAAAGGTACGCGGAGTCAGAGGAAATGCATTAGCATGGAGAGAATTGGCTGGCGAACAGAAAGCAGGAAGTCGGGATAAATGGGTCCTTTTCGTGTTGGAAATCGGTGGTTAGTGGTGTGCCACAGGGATCAGTGCTGGGACCACAACTGTTTACAATATATGTAGATGACCTGGAAGAGGGGACAGAGTGTAGTGTAACAAAATTTGCAGATGACACTAATATTAGTGGGAAAGCGGGTTGTGTAGAGGACACAGAGAGGCTGCAAAGAGATTTGGATAGGTTAAGCGAATGGGCTAAGGTTTGGCAGATGGAATACAATGTCGGAAAGTGTAAAGTCATCCACCTTGGGGAAAAAAAACAGTAAAAGGGAATATTATTTGAATGGGGAGAAATTACAACATGCTGAGGTGCAGAGGGACCTGGGGGTCCTTTTGCATGAAACTCTTTTTGGAGTTTATCTGCAAAACATAAAGCATTAATCGGTGCCACCCGACCTGGATGACACACCAGACATTTACAAAGCCCCTTTTTTTTTCATTTTTGTGTTTTTTTTTTGTGTTTTTCTTTTTGTTTGTTTTTTTTTTTGGGCACTAAAATCACATTTTTTACTCCAGTGTCCCCTATAAAAGGGGAGGGGGACACTAAAAGCACCGGCAATTAAAAAAAATTAAACTTTAAAACGTAAAATCAAATTAAAATTTGGTTGCCGGGCATGATGATGCACTCCAGTCCCTCCGGTGTCCACCTCACGCGGAAGGCCGCGAGCGTACCGGTGGACACCGCGTGCTCCATCTCCAAGGACACCCTGGACCAGATGTAAGAGCGGAAGAGAGGCAGGCAGTCAGGTTGAACGACCCCCCTCGACCGCCCGCTTCCTGGACTGGCTGATGGCACCCTTGGCCGTGCCCAGGAGCAGTCCTACGAGGAGGCCCTCGGACCTACCCGCTCCCCTCCGCAGAGGGTGCCCAAAGATCAGGAGAGTGGGACTGAAGTGCAGCCAGAATTTCAGGAGCAGCCCCTTTAAATAATGGAATAGGGGCTGCAACCTCGTGCACTCAATAAAAACATGGAACACGGACTCCTCCAGACCGCAGAAATTGCAGGCGGCCTGGGAGTCCGTGAACCGGCTTAAAAATTTGTTGCACGGCACTGCTCCGTGCACCACCCTCCAGGCCAAGTCCCCGATGAATAGTGGGAGGACTCCCGCATAGAGTGCCCTCCATCGGGGACCCCCGCCTCCTCTGGACGGCAAGATGGTACGCCATGGCGTGTCCGGATGGCCGGCGAGGATGGCAAAGTTGAGAGTGTGCAGGAGCAGCCCGTACAGGAAACCCCTCCATGCGGAACTGAAAGGCACGGAGGGGATTTCCCTGAGGCGGCTCAAGTTGTGAGGCGCCGGCCCCCGAGGGAGGTTCTGGGGTTTGGCGCCAATGAGGAATTCCATCCGGACGAGGGTCAGTTCGGACGGGATCTCCCCACGTGCTTGAGCCTCCTCGATGCACCTAACAGAGTCAGGGCCCAAAGCTGTTTTTAGCGACTCGATGGCTTCGGCCACGTGGCGGACGTCTGCTGAATTTAGGCGCCGCACCAGCGTGCCTGGCGCCATCCAGCCTGCTCCTCCGCCATCGAGCAGGTCCCTGACCCTGGTCACCTCACCAGCCACAGCCCTCTCTTCCGACCGCCACATAAAACCTTGGTCGTGGAGGTACGGATTCCCGAGCAGCGGCTCCTGCAGGACGGCCGCCACTCCAGCCGGCGGAGAGCTGCGCTTGGTGGAGACTTTGTTCTAGACCCTGATGAGTTCCTTGTAAAAGACAGGCAGCTCCAGGAGGACGGTCCTGACACCCCCCAAGTTCACAAACAGGAGCTGCGTGTCGTAATTGAGGTCGCGCTGCTGGCGGAAGAAATACCTCGCCAGAGCACAGCACCTAGGAGGGGGCTCGACGTAAAGGTATCTCTGCAGGGTCTGAAGACGGAAAGTCGCGAGCTGGGCGCTGACGCACACCAATGACTGACCGCCCTCCTCAAGCGGGAGACTCAAGACCACGGCTGAGACCCAGTGCTTCCTGTTGTTCCAGAAGAAGTCCACCAGCTTCTTCTGTATCTTGGCGACAAACGCAGGGGGAGGGGTCAAAGTGACCAGCCGGTACAACAACATTGCGGCCACCAGCTGGTTTATGACTAGCGCTCGACCCCTGTAGGACAGCACTCAGAGCAGTCCTGTCCAGCGCCCTAGGCGAGCGGTGACCTTGGCCTCCAGCTCCTGCCAGTTCGCCGGCCAGGCTTCCTCGTCGGGGCTAAGGTAGACTCCCAGATAGAGGAGATGGGTCGTGCTCCAGGCAAAAGGCCTGAGCTCCTCCAGCAGGGAGTCCACCCACCACTGACCCACCAGGAGTCCGGAACATTTCTCCCAGTTGATCCTGGCGGAGGACGCGGCCGAGTAAATCTCCTGGCACTCACGCATCCTCCGCAGGTCAACGGGATCCTCTACCATGAGGAGCACGTCATCGGCGTAAGCCGAGAGGACAACCTCCACGCCCGGCCCTTGCAGAGCCAGTCCCGTCAATCTCGTCCGCAGGAGGCGCAGGAAAGGCTCCACGCAGACAGCATATAACTGGCCGGACATGGGGCATCCCTGGCGCACCCCTCTCCGAAAGTGAAGGGGCGCCGTCAAGGACCCGTTAACCTTAATCAGACACTCCGCGGCGGCATACAAAAGTCGGATCCGGGCGACGAAATGCGTCCCGAACCCGAAAGCGCGCAGAGTTCCGAGAAGATAGTCGTGATCCACCCTGTCGAACGCCTTCTCTTGGTTGAGAGATAGGAAGGCGACCGACAGACCAGCCTCCTGGGAATGATGGATGAGGTCCCGAACCAGATGGATGTTGTCGTGGATTGTCCGGCCCGGGACCGTGTAGGATTTGTCAGGGTAGATCATGTGGTCCAGCACGGCACCAAGGTCCTTGTGCATGAATCCCCCCCAAAAAAAAGTTAGTGCAGGTAATCAGGAAGGCGAATGGAATGTTGGCTTTCATTGCGAGAGGGATGGACTACAAAAGCAGGGAGGTCCTGCTGCAACTGTATTGGTAAGGCCGCACCTGGAGTACTGCATGCAGTTTTGGTCACCTTACTTAAGGAAGGATATACTGGTTTTGGAAGGAGTACAGAGACGATTCACTCGGCTGATTCCGGAGATGAGGGGTTTACCTTATGATGATAGATTGAGTAGACTGGGTCTTTACTCGTTGGAGTTCAGAAGGATGAGGGGTGATCTTATAGAAACATTTAAAATCATGAAAGGGATAGACAAGATAGAGGCAGAGAGGTTGTTTCCACTGGTAGGGGAGACTAGAACTAGGGGGCACAGCCTCAAAATACGGTGGAGCCAATTTAAAACCGAGTTGAGAAGGAATTTCTTCTCCCAGAGGGTTGTGAATCTGTGGAATTCTCTGCCCAAGGAAGCAGTTGAGGCTAGCTCATTGAATGTATTCAAGTCACAGATAGGTAGATTTTTAACCAATAAGGGAATTAAGGGTTACAGGGAGAGGATGGGTAAGTGGAGCTGAGTCCACGGCCAGATCAGCCATGATCTTATTGAATGGCAGACCAGGCTCGAGGGGCTAGATGGCCTACTCCTGTTCCTAATTCTTATGTTCTTATGTTCACACCTCAACAAGGCCTGTACCATTATCCTCCCTGGGGGGTTTGCTAATGCTGTTGGGGAGAGTTTAACCTTGCTTGCAGGGGGATTGGAACCTGAGCCTAGATTCAGAAGGGAGAGAAGCAAAGCTTGGAAATGGGAACAGAAAATGCGTCAGAGTTTGGAAGGCAGTGGAAACAAAGGCTAGAAAATCGACAATAAAGGAGTTTGGCATTGCTTAATGGTATATACCACAATGCAAGAAATCTCGGGAATAAGGCAGATAAGCTGAGGTGTTGTTAGAGCAGTGAAGAGGGATGATATGTTAGAAGGATCATCAAATGAGGCATATGTGTTGAACTGATGAACATCAGATTGGCATCACGGAGACATGGCTCCAGGTTGACCAAGGCTGGGAACTCAACAACCAAGGGTACTCAGCATTTAGGAAGGATAGACAGAAAGGAAAAGGAGGCGGGGTGGCATTGCTGGTTATTGAGGAAATTAATGCAATAGTAAGGAGGGACATTAGCCTGGATGATGTGGAATCAGTATGGGTGGAGCTGCGGAATTCCAAAGGGCAGAAAATGCTAGTGGGAGTTGTGTACAGACCACCAAACAGTCGGAGTGAGGTTGGGGACAGCATCAAACAAGAAATAAGGGATGTGTGCAATAAAGGTACAGCAGTTCTCATGGGCGACTTTAATCTGCATATTGATTGGGCTAACCAAACTGCAAGCAATGCGGCGGAGGAGAATTTCCTGGAGTCTATTAGGGATGGTTTTCTGGACCAATATATCGAGGAACCAACCAGGGAGCTGGCCATTCTAGACTGAGTGATGTGTAATGGGAATGGACCAATTAGCAATCTTGTTGTGCGAGACCCCTTGGGGAAGAGTGACCATAATATGGTAGAATTCTTTATTAAGATGGAGAGTGACACGGTTAATTCAGAGACTAGGGTCCTGAACTTAAGGAAAGGTAACTTCGCTGGTATGAGGCATGAATTGGCTAGAAAAGATTGGCAAAGGATACTTAAAGGGTTGACGGTGGATAAGCAATGAAAAAGATTTAAAGATCACATGGCTGAACTTCAGCAATTGTATATTCCTGTCGGGAGTAAAAATAAAACGGGGAAGGTGGCTCAACCATGGCTAACAAGGGAAATTAAGGATAATGTTAAAGCCAAGGAATAGACATATAATTTGGCTAGAAAAAGCAACAAACCTGAGGAATGGGAGAAATTTAGAATTCAACAGAGGAAGACTAAGGGTTTAATTAAGAGGGGGAAAATAGAGTACGAGAGGAAGCTTGCAGGGAACATAACAACTGACTGCAAAAGCTTCTATAAATATGTGAAGAGTAAAAGATTAGTGAAGCCAAACGTGGGTCCATTGCAGTCGGATTCAGGTGAATTTATAATGGGGAACAAAGAAATGGCAGATCAATTGAACAAATACTTCGGTTCTGTCTTCACGAACGAAGGCACAAATAACCTTCCAATTGTACCAGGGGACAATAGGTCTACTGAGAAGGAGGAACTGAAGGATATCCTTATTAGGTGGAAAATTGTGTTAGGGAAATTGATGGGATTGAAGGCCGATAAATCCCCGAAGCTCAGAATATTATCTGAATGGTGGCAGATTAGGAAAAGGGGAGGTGCAATGAGACTTGGGTGTCATTGTACATCAGTCATTGAAAGTTGGCATGCAGGTCCAGCAGGCGGTGAAGAAGGCAAATGGTATGTTGGCCTTCATAGCTAGGGGATTTGAGGATAGTTGCAGGGATGTCTTACCGCAGTTGTACAGGGCCTTAGTGAGGCCTCACCAGGAATACTGTGTTCAGTTTTCATCTCCTAATCTGAGGAAGGACATTCTTGCTATTGAGGGAGAGCAGCGAAAGTTCACCAGACTGATTCGCGGGATGGCATATGAGGAGAGACTGGATCGACTGGGCCTGTATTCACTGGAGTTTAGAAGGAGGAGAGAGAAGCTCATAGAAACATATAAAATTCTGATGGGACTGGCCAGGTTAGATGCAGGAAGAATGTTCCCGATGTTGGAGAAGTCTAGAACCAGGGGACATAGTCTAAGCCATTTAGGACTGAGATGAGGAGAAACATCTTCACTCAGAGTTGTGGAATTCTCTACCGCAGAGAGTTGTTGATGCTAGTTCATTGGATATACTCAAGAGGGAGTTAGATATGGCCCTTACGGCTAAAGGGATCAAGGGGTATGGAGAGAAAGCAGGAATGGAGTACTGAAGAGACTGATGAGCCATGATCTTATTGAATGGTGGTGCAGGCTCGAATGGCCGACTCCAGCAGCTATTTTCTATGTTGCTATGTTGCTATAGCTGCCTATTTTAGTGACTTGCACCTTTCTAAAATGTCTCCCTCTTTTTGATGATCTATTTGATTTTGATTTGGAAAGCCTTCATAATTGTGTAGTGTGACGAAGGTTTTGTTTAAAGGTGGAGTAAAATGCATTTCAAAATATTATTTCTAACCCTCCCCCAACCCACCCCCCCAAAGAAATTTTAGAACTCTCTGCAATATTGATTTAGAAGTTCCCAAGTTTTATCCTTATTCTGGGTTGTTGGTTGATCTCAGCGAAGGCAGCAGTTCATGGGGTATAATTTTCCTCAGTAACACTGGGCTAAATATGAGCAAAAATTAGCCAGAACCCCTGCTCTTGATACTGATCCAGTGACCTCGACTGGGAAGTGTGTGGATGTTATTTGAGGGCAGGATTGGATTCGGCTCTGATGCCTACCACAGTGGAAATTTCTATCCTGTATTAAAGTAACAAGATTTGTAACCTCTATTAGAAGGGGAAGATCTACAGGTGGGAAACTCAAACCAAACATCACGTCAAGATTTGAAAGATTCACCGGATTCATCAGGATCACCTTATCATCAGCCTTTGGAAAAACACCAATCACAGCGGGGAGAAACAGGACACATGTTCTGTGTGGTGAATGCACCTTCAACCAATAGATTACCCTGTTGGACTCGTGTTCTCAGCTGACTCAACACTGTAAATGTGGGGACAGTGGGAATAGATGCAGATGCGTGTTGGGTGAAAACACATCAGGGAGAGACCTTTTACCAGCTGAGTGTGGAAAGAGATTCAGTCGCTCATCTCACCGACTGACATTCGAGGACTTAGAAAACAGATTTCCTCCTGTGAGTATAGAGCTGGGTTATTGGGCCATGATGATTTTATTTGTTCATCTTCTGGACTGTAATCCTTTGCCACTTATTTGACATGATCGGTTTACTTGTACATTTTTTAAAAATACATTTACTGAGTGTATTCAAGTTTTAAATTGAAACCAGCTTTGTAGACATGATGCTCGATTTAAACATCGAGGGTGAGAGAGATGCTGTGGGCACATGCTAAGTCCTGTAGCTGAAAGGGATTAACAGACTGGATTTTGTGTTTAGTGATCCTGGGCGTGTTAGCTATCCCTACCCTGGACACCAAGGCAAAGAGAGGCACTCTGGATGGTATGGGGAACTGGGCCTTGTCCCTGAGAGTAACCAAAGGTATGAGAACTGAAATAATCTAGAGTTAGAAAGGAGAAAAGGTCCAAAATGTAACAGGACATCAATTAGTCTCCTCTTATCATGGAGATAACACATATTGACACATTGTATTATTTCAAAGATCAAAATATTAAACTCCAGCCCAGTTTTAGGGGTTATTAAGATCAGCAGAAACAAATCCCAACTGACAGAACGAACATCATGCAGTCAGGATGCGATTACCAGCAGTAATAACAGTAGAACTCAACCCCCGCAGTCACTTGTGAACTTGCAATTCAGATGACTGAGTTAATCCCTTCCCACACTTCCCAGTGTGAACTCGCTGGAGTTTCAGCAGATCGGATGACTCAGTGAAACCCTGCTGACACATGGAGCAGGTGAATGGCCTCTCTCTGATGTGACTGCGACGATGAATTTCTAGATCAGACTGGGAACTGAATCCCTTCCCATAGTCCCCACATTCCCACAGCTTCCCCATGGTGCAGGCGTCCTTGTATTTCTCCACGTTGGACGATCAGTTGAAGTTGCGTCCACACACAGAATACATGTAGTTTTTCCCCGCTGTGAATAGTGCGATGTTTATCAGGCTGTGTAACTGATTAAAGTTCTTTCCACAGGCAGTGCACTGGAACACTCTCACTCGGATGTGTGTGTGTCTCGGTGCTTTGCCAGTCACACTGATATTTGAAATATTTTCCCACAGACAGAATAGACAAACATTGCTCCTTCCACATTCAAAGGCCGATGATGTTCATCATTTCCAGCTTACATGGTTGGGTTCAGTTCTGCATCCTCTGTGCGCAGAGTGAGGATAAAATCAATCAGCTGCTGATTTTCTCTGCTGGTCATTGGGCCTTTTTTACTGGCCCGATAGGCTGAGCCTGTGCTGGTCCAATAGGGTGAGCCTGGGCCAGCCTAATAGGGTGAACCCAGGCCCAGGTCACCAGACGACTATCAGCACAAGAAGGTTCCCTTTCTGGGGCCACTGACCTGGGCACAAACATGTGACCAATCAAACTGACAGACACCCTGAAGCCCCGCCCACCCTTTGTCTTTGCACAAAGGGCTATGCATGCACCGCGAGACCTGCCCTGACCAAGATGGCGGCCGCTGAGTCCGCTCCCCCGCCCTGACCAAGAAGGCGGCCGCTGCGTCCACTTCCCCCTCCACCCTGACCAAGATGGCGACTGCTGAGCCCGCTCCCCTGGGCGCTCACTGAGCGGGCCTGGAACCGGGGGGCAAACACAGAGCCTGCGTGCTGTGCTTCAGGGCCTGGGGCCGAGCCCGGGTGTGTGAAGCGGATGGTGCGGAGTGTTATCTCTCGGGCCTCGGCCCGCACTCAGGCTGTGTGAAGCCTGCCTCCCCCAGGGTTTATTAACCCAGGGAACTATTTGTTCTACACTTTTCGGACTGACAGGCGACAAACCCCCCCAGAGAGCTGTGGAAGCTGGGTCATTGAATAAATTTAAGACAGACATAGACAGTTTCTTAACCGATAAGGGGTTATGGGGAGGGGGCAGGGAAGTGGACCTGAATCGCTGATCGAATCAGCCATGATCGTATTAAATGATGGAGCAGGCTTGAGGGGCCGTATGGCCTGCTCCTGCTCGTATTTCTTATAATCTTTATGTCAAGTCCCCCCACCCTCGCCTCCAAGACCGAATCATTCCTTGCAGGTGGTGCCGAGAAGCAGGACTGGGGAGGCATGCTCTTGGACTGGGGTAAGGCACTTTGGCTGGGGGAGGCATGCACTGGGACTGAGGTGAGGCACTTTGGCTGGGGGAGGCATGTTGTTGGATTGGGGTAAGACACTTCAGCTGGGGGAGGCATGCACTGGGACTGGGATAAGGAACTTCAGCTGGGGGAGGGATGTACTGGGATTGGGGTACGGCACTTCGGCTGGGGGAGGCATGCACTGGGACTGGGGTACGGCACTTCAGCTGGGGGAGGCATGCACTGTGACTGGGGTATGGCACTTCGGGCTGGGGGAGGCATGCTCTTGGACTGGGGTAAGGCACTTCGGCTGGGGGAGGCATGCACTGGGACTGGGGTAAGGCACTTCAGCTGGGAGAGTGATGTACTGGGACTGGGGTAAGGCACAGTGGCTGGGGGAGGCATGCATTGGGACTGGAGTAAGGCACTTTGGCTGGGGGAGGCATGGACAGGGATAAGGCACTTTGGCTTGCGGAGGCATATATTGGGACTAGGGTAAGGCATTTCAGTTGGGGGAGGCATATACTGGGACTGGCGTAAGGCACTTTGGCTGGGGTGGCCTGCACTGGGACTGGAGTAAGGCACTTCGGCTGGGGGAGGCATGCACTGTGACTGGGGTAAGGCACTTTAGCTGGGGGAGGGTTGCACTGGGACTGGAGTAAGGCAATTTAGCTGGGGGAGGCATGCACTGGGACTGGGGTAAGACACTCGGCTGGGGGGAGGGGCATAGACTGGGACTGGGTAAGGCAGTTCGGCTGGGGGAGGAATGCACTGGGACTGGGGAAAGACACTTTGGCTGGTCCTTGCTGACTTCTGGGGAGCTCTGTCCTGTTTTGCTTCAGGAAGTCAAAGTGGATCAAGTTACAATTTGCAAAATCACTGCGACCTTGGGATGGGCTGTTCAGTTACACATTCCAGTGAAACTTCAGGGTGTGGCTTATCCTCCATGGAGACCAATCATAGACAAAGGGTGGCGCATGGTGGCCATTTTTGCAGTACAAATAAGCGCGTTCTTTATTAACCAGACCTCTCCCACCGCTCATCTCTCATCCCCTGCCTCACCCACCGCGCATGCTCTGCTCACACTGCCCAGCTGATTGATGGCAGCTCCCAACCAATAGGAAGAGCGGGAGCGTGGCTGGAGGACCGGGCAGGCGGTTGGTCATCCAACCAATCAGAGTGTGTGAGGGGTGGGGCTTGCACAACCCCCCCCAGTGGGCAGGGCTGAGCACGGATCTGCCTCATTGGTTAAAACTCTGCCCCACTGTTAAAGCTGGTTTCTCTCAAACTGCAGGAGGCTACTGGACCTTTCTGTTGTGGCTTTAAACAGATGGAACCCTGTGAGGTGGAGGAAACATTGCAGCATTTGGTAGTGACATTAATTGATTCAGGACAGACAGCAGGGATTATTTCAGGAAATAACACAGTTTAGTTGTTTCTGTTTAAACAGATGAAACCCTGTTGTGGAGCAACCACGCTTCTCGTGTCCTGGTCAACCATGTGCGCAACAAGTGTCGTCATCTGGAGGAGCTCGAGCTCCGGGTTTCAGAGCTTGAGCAGCAGAGTGCATCACCGCAACCGCGAGGCTGAGAGCTACGTGGATAGCACCTTTCAAGGGATCGGCAACTCGCAGCATAAGAGTGTGCAGGCAGAGAAGGAATGGGAAACTGTCAGACAGACATGGAGGACCAGGCAGGTAGTGCAGGAGACCTCGAGTGCATCTCACTCTCTATACTGTGGTTCCTCAGGCAGTACAGCCAGAGCCAAGTCCAAGGCAACATGGGTGGCTCAACTGTATAGGGGAGGGGGAGGGGGGGTGTGGGCTTGGTGCAAGGTCAGGAAGGCAATATTGAAAGGGGCCAGACAGGCCTTTCTGCGGCCGCTGACATAACTCCAAGATGGTAGGTTGTCTTCCTGGTGCCAGGGTCAAGGATGTCACTGAGAGGCTGCAGGACATTCTGAGGGAAGTGTGTGAACAGCCAGATTCCTGAGGGGGTGGGGACTGTACAAGCCGGATAAGGTCACACCTCAACAGGGCCTGTACCATTATCCTCCCTGGGGGGTTGCTAATACAAAAGGTTACTGCACAAGCTAAGAGCTCACGGGGTTGGGGGTAATATATTAGCATGGATAGAGGATTGGCTAACGAACAGAAAACAGAGAGTCGGGACAAATGGGTCATTTTCAGGTTGACAAACTGTAATTTTTAGGATGCCGCAGGGATCAGTGCTGGGGCCTCAACTATTTACAATTGATATTAATGACTTGATGAAGGGACCAAGTGTAACGTAGCCAAATTTGCTGATGATACAAAGATGGGTGGGAAAACAAGTTGTGAGGAGGACGCAAAGAATCTACAAAGGGATATAGATAGGCTCAATGAGCGGGCAAAAATCTGGCAGATGGACTATAATGCAGTAAAATATCAGGTTATCCCCTTTGGCAGAAAAAATAAAACAGCAAATTATTATTTAAATGGTGATCGATTACAAAATGTTGTAGTACAGAGGGATCTGGGGGTTCTTGTACATGAAACTCAAAAAGTTAGCATGCAGATACAGCAAATAATCAGGAAGGCAAATAGAATGCTGGCAAGGGGGATGGAGTATAAAAGTAGGGAAGTCCTGCTACAACTGTACAGGACGTTGGTAAGACCACACCTGGAGTACTGCGTACAGTTTTGGTCTGGAGTTATCTCCAGTTCCGTGCCGAGGGGATTGCTACACCAGAGGGGAGGGGCAACATTTGGAGACACTGATTCCCCACCAATTCCCATTCTCCTTCTTTCTGGTGGATAATGGAGGGGCCACTGTGTGTAATGTGCAAGTCAGTAAGAATTGTCAGCAAGCTCTTTCTAATTGGAGATTGTATTCAGTGGAAACTTTCACACACTATTTTAGATTTTGTACCAAAGATCATTTTAGAATTAAAGTAAAAGATCATAATTTTATTGCAGACTGAATTTCTGTTGTGAGTCGCTGAATTAATGGGAAAGATAACACACATGGACACTGCAGCCCCAAGAACACAATCAGCAATATATCCAGAATATTAAAGTCCAGTCCAGTTATAGGGTTATTAACATCAGCAGAAACAAACCCCAACTGTCAGAATGAACATGGTTCAGTCGGGATGTGATTAACAGCAGCAATAACAGCAGATTCCAACCTCTGCAGGCACTTGTGAACTCGCTGGTGTCTCAGCAGGTGGGATGACCGAACGAATCCCTTCCCACACTCAGAGCAGGTGAATGGCTGCTCCCCGGTGTGAACGCGTTGGTGTGTCAGGAGGGTGAACTCGCTGGTGTCAGCAGGTGCGATGATGTAGTGAATCCCTTCCTCCACTCAGAGCAGGTGAACGGCCTCTCCCCAGTGTGAACTCGCTGGTGTGTCAGCAGGTTGGATGACTGAGTGAATCCCTTCCCACACACGGGGCATGTGAACGGCCTCTCCCCAGTGTGACTGCGTCGATGAATTTCCAGCTCAGATGGTGATCTGAATACCTTCCTACAGTCACCACATTCCCACAATTTCTCCATGGTGGGGGTATCCTTGTGACTCTCCATGGTTGGATGATCAGTTGAAGCCTCGCCCACGCACGCAACACATTTACAGTTTCTCCACGCTGTGAATGGTGCGATTTTTTTTAGGTTGTGTAACTCTTTCCACAGGCAGTGCACTGGAACACTCACTCGGGTGTGTGTCTCGGTGCTTTTCCAGTCACACTGATATTTGAAATCTTTTCCCAGACAGAACAGACAAACATTTCTCCTTCCACTTTCAAAGGCCGATGATATTCAAGTCCTGCTCCGTGAGATCTTGATGCGATGTTTGGTTTGTGTTTCCTGTCTGAAAATCTCCCCTTCGAATACGCTGTAAAAGGAGATAATAAAACTCATCACTGTCAGTGCAAGACAGAAATTCAGAATAGGCACATCTAGGGGCCTAGTTTCAACAGGAGTTGCTCCTATTTTCTTGGAGCAACTAGTTTTTTTTGGAGTATCCTAGAAATTGCAATTCTCCACATTTAGTTTGCTCCAGTTTCAGTCAGTTAGTTCAGTTTCTTTTTAGTTCAGTTTTTTTCCCCAAAAGGGGCGTTACCAGCCACTTATGCCTGTTTTGGCCATTTAAGCAAGTTTAGACATCGAAAAGTTACTCCAAACTAATTTGGGCCTGAGTAAGTGTCCACTTTGGTACACTCAGAAAAACCTTGTGGACACTTTAGAAATCAGGCGCAGGTAGCAAGAAATAGGAGGGGGGGAAGGGGGGCAAGGAAAGTTTGAGGGAAGTTGGAGGATTTTACAAAGCATTAAACACTTCACTTAAAATTAAAGAACCATCATCAATAATACATGATCAATAAATCAATCAATAAATAATAAAAATTAAAAAATAAATTAAAAAAGCAATAAATAAAAAATTTAAAGTTCCTACCTCACCTACTGCAACACCTATCTGTTCGGGAGGACCGGGAGCCCTCCAGCAGCACACAGCCGCACACTCAGCCGTGCCTGCCTGACTGATGACATTTTCAAGGGGAAGAGTTCGGGCGGGGCCCGTCGCCGGTGAAGGATTCGGACGTGCCCACCGCCGAGGAGGTGGGAGGGGGGGCCCAGCGAAGAGCTGGTCGGGTGGCCCCATCGCAGAGGTGGTGTTTGGGCGGGCCGTCGAGTAGGTCTTGAGGCAAGAGCAGTGGCGGCGAGGCGAGGCCCGAGGTCGAGCAGCAGCGAGGCGAGGGACTGTGAGGCGAGGTGAGGTGCGGTGAGGCGAGGCCCGAGGTTGGGCAGCGGCGAGGCGAGGGACGGTGAGGCAGGCAGGCCACTTGGCCTGGGCTGGGCCACTCGGCCGGGGGTAGGGTCGCCCGGAGCCACGACGCGCTGGGAGGGCCAGGAGCTACTGCGTGCGCAGCAGCCGGCACTCTTCGGCACAGGGCTGTAGCTCCGCCCGCTACTGCTTCTGCTGCGCTGCGCCCAGTCCAAAGCAGGCCTGATCATCGTGGAGAATCCCGAGGCAAGTACTAGGCGCGCTTTTCCTTCTAGAAAGTCGGCGGAACTCTCGGAGGTGCGCCGTTCTATGGGTCAGTCGAAACTTGGCCCCTAGTTTACATGGAACATTCTTTCCTCTCTTGTTCTTCCAAAGCTGCAAATCCCTGTCCAACACATTTTCCCTCCTGCTTTGTTGAAATCCAAACCTATCACACATTTCTAGACTGTTTCTCCTCCGCTCCCAGTTTTCACCACCAATTCTGGCTGGGCTAAGAAATACACTCACTGGTACACTTCCTTCTTCTAAGGGAGTGGACTCTGGCTGGGTTCAGTTCTACACTCACTGGTTCCCCTCCCTCTCCCTCCCCTGAAGGTGCCGACTCTGGCTGGGTTCAGTTGTACACATCAGTTTCTCTCCAATATGTGACCCATGTGCCCAATATCCATGTATGAACCTCGACAGTGAATGTCACAGGCTATTCCACTGTCCTCACCTGAGGCCTCACACGCGCATTTTCCAGCAGGGTCACTGGGCCCTCCTCACAATGGCTCAGTTTCTAAACGATAAGGGGATAAGGGATTATAGGGAGCGGGCAGGGAAGAACATAAGAAATAGGAACAGGAGTAGGCCGTACGGCCCCTCGAGCCTGCTCTGCCATTCAATAAGATCATGGCTGATCCCATCATGGACTCAGCTCTACTTTCTCGCCCGCTTCCCATAACCCCTTATCGTTTAAAAAACTGTCTATTTCTGTCTTAAATTTATTCAATGTCCCAGCTTCCACAGCTCTCTGAGGCAGCAAATTCCACAGATTCACAACCCTGAGAGAAGAAATTCCTCCTCATCTCTGTTTTAAATGGGCGGCCCCTTATTCTAAGATCATGGCCTCTAGTTCTAGTCTCCCCCATCAGTGGAAACATCCTCTGTGCATCCACCTTGTCAAGCCCTCTCGTAATCTTTTAGGTTTCGATAAGATAACATCTCATTCTTCTGAATTCCAAAAAGTGGAGGCCCAACCTACTCAACCTTACCTCATAAGTCACGTCATAATCCCCGGAATCAACCTAGTGAATCTTCTCTGAACTGCCTCCAAAGCAAGTATATCCTTTCGTAAAGATGGAAACCAAAACTGCACGCAGTATTCCAGGCGTGGCCTCACCAATACCATATATAGCTGTAGCAAAACTTCCCAGCTTTTATACTCCATCCCCTTTGCAATAAAGGGCAAGATTCCATTGGCCTTCCTGATCACTTGCTGAACCTGCATACCATTCTTTTGTGTTTCATGCACAAGTACCCCCAGGTCCCACTGTAATGCGGCACTTTGCAATCTTTCTCCATTTAAATAATAACTTGCTCTTTGATTTTTTTCTACCAAAGTGCGTGACCTCGCACTTTCCAACATTATACTCCATCTGACAAATTTTTGGTCACTCAGTTAGCCTGTCTGTCCTTGTGCAGATTTCGTGTGTTCTCTCACACTGCTTTTCCACCCATCTTTGTATCGTCAGAAAACTTGGCTACGTTACAGTCTGTCCCTTCTTCCAAGTCGTTAATATAGATTGTAAATAGTTGGGGTCCCAGCACTGATCCCTGCGGCAACCCACTAGTTACTGATTGCCAAACCGAGAATTAACCATTTATCCCGTCTCTCTGTTTTCTGTTAGTTAGCCAATCCTCTTTCCATGCTAATATATTGCCGCCAACCTCCTCAACATTTCCTCATAAGAACCCCCTCATCTCTGGAATCCACCTCGTGAATCTTCTATGAACTGCCTCCCCTCTCCTCTCCTCTCCTCCCCTGAAGGTGCTGACTCTATCTGGTTTCAGTTCTGCTTTCACTGGTTTCCCTCCCTCTCCTAAAAGAAGCTGACACTGACTGGGTTCAGTTCTACACTGACTGGTTCCCCTCCCTCTCCTCCCTGAAGGTGCTGACTCTGGCTGGGTTCAGTTCTACACTGACTGGTTCCCCTCCCTCTCCTCCCTTGAAGGTGCTGAATCTGGCTGGGTTCAGTTCTACACTGACTGGTTCCCCTCCCTCTCCTCCCTGAAGGTGCTGACTCTGGCTGGGTTCAGTTCTACACTGACTGGTTCCCCTCCCTCTCCTCCCTGAAGGTGCTGACTCTGGCTGGGTTCACTTCGACACCCACTGGTTCCCCTCCCGTGAAGGTGCTGACTCTGGCTGGGTTCAGTTCTACACTCACTGGTTCCTCTCCCGTGAAGGTGCTGACTCTGGCTGGGTTCAGTTCCACACTCACTGGTTCCCCTCCCTCTCCTCCCCTGAAGGTGCTGACTCTGGCTGGGTTCAGTTCTACACTCACTGGTACCCCTTCCTCCCATCTGCCCCTTCCCTTAAGGCGCTAACTCTCGCTGTGTTCAATTCCATACTCTCTGTTTCTGCTCCCACCCCTCTCCCGCAGGCAGAGTTTAGGGAGCTAGGAGAGGGATTAAAAAGCAGGACCTCAAAAGGTAGTAATCTCCGGATTACTCCTGGTGCCACGAGCTAGTGAGTAGAGAAATAGGAGGATAGAGCAGATGAATGTGTGGCTGGAGAGATGGTGCGGGAGGGCTTTAGATTCCTGACACACTGAGACCGCTTCTGGGAGAGGTGGGACCTGTACAAACCAGACGGGTTGCACCTCAACAGAGCTGGGACCAATATCCTCATGGGGCGGGGGGGTTTGCTCGTGTTGTTGGGGAGGGTTTAAACTAGCTTGGCAGGGGGATGGGAACCTGACAATAGATTCAGTAGGGAGGGGAGTAAAGCTGGAATTAGAAAGCAAAAATAAAGAAAGTGAATTTGAAGGAGAGAGGAAACAAGCAGGAAATAAGGGTAAAAAAACAAACTTAAAGGCTCTTTGTCTCAATGCACGTAGCATTTGTAACAAAATAGATGAGCTGACGGCAGAAATAGATACAAATGGGTATGATCTGATAGCCATTACAGAGACGTGGTTGCAAAGAGACCAGGACTGGGAATTAAATATTCAGCGGTACTTGACAATCTGAAAGGACAGACAGAAAGGAAAAGGAGGTGAGGTAACTCTATTGATAAAGGATGGAATCACTGCAATAGTGAAAAACGATATTGGCTCAAATGATAAGAATGTTGAAACAGTTTGGGTGGAGATAAGGAATAAGGGGAAAAGTCACTGGTGGGTGTAGTCTATAAGCTTCCTAACAGTAGCAACTCTGTTGGTTGGAGCGTAAACCAGGAAATAGGGGGGGCTTGTAAAAAGGGAACAGCAATAATCATGGGTGATTTTAACCTCCATATTGATTGGACAAATCAAATTGGTCAGGGTAGCCTTGAAGAAGAGTTCATAGAGTGCATAAGGGCCGGGTTCCTTGAAAAATATGTAACGGAACCAACCAGGGGGAAGGCTATCTTAGATCTTGTCCTGTGTAATGAGACAGGATTAATAAACAATCTCCTAGTAAAGGATCCCCTCGGAATGAGTGATCACAGCATGATTGAATTTCAAATTCAGATGCAGGGTGAGAAAGTTGGATCTCTAACCAGCGTACTAAGCTTAAATAAAGGAGACTATGAAGGTATGAGGGCAGAGTTGGGTAAAATGGACTGGGAAAATAGATTAAAGTGCAGGATGGTTGATGAACACTGGTGTACATTTAAGGAGATATTTCACAGCTCTCAAGAAAAATATATTCCAGTGAGGAGGAAAGGGTGAGAGAGAAAAGATAGCCATCATTGCTAACTAAAGAAATAAAGGATGGTATCCAATTAAAAACAAGGGCATACAAAGTGGCCAAAACTACTGGGAGGACAGAAGACTGGGAAGCTTTTAAAAGCCAGCAAACAATGACTAAAACAATGATAAGAGAGGGAAGATAGACTATGAAAGTAAACTAGCACGAAATATAAAAACAAATAGCAAGAGTTTCTATCGGTATATAAAAAGGAAACAAGAGTGGCTAAAGTAAATGTTGGTCTCAGAGGATGAGACCGGGGAATTAGTAACGAGGACATGGAGACGGCAGAAACTCTAAACAAATATTTTGTATCAGTCTTTACGTTAGAGGACACTAACAATATTCCAACAGTGGATAGTCAAGGGCTATATGGGGGGGAGGAACTTAACACAATCACAATCACTAAGGAGGTTAATGGAACGAAAGGCAGATAAATCCCCTGGACCTGATGGCTTGCATCCTAGGGTCTTAAGAGAAGTATCAACAGGGATAGTGGATGCATTAGTTGTAATTTACCAAAATGCCCTGGATTCTGGGGAGGTCCCAGCAGATTGGAAAACTGCAAATGTAACGCCCCTATTTAAAAAAGGAGGCAGACAAAAATCAGGAAACTATAGACCAGTTAGCCTAACGTCTGTGGTTGGGAAAATGTTGGAGTCCATTATTAAAGAAGCAGTAGCAGGACATTTGCAAAAGCAAAATTCAGCCAGGTAGAATCAGCATGGATTTATGAAGGGGAAGTCATTTTGACAAATTTGCTGGAATTCTTTGAGGATGTAACGAACAGGGTGGATAAAGGGGAACCAGTGGATGTGGGGTATTTGGACTTTAAGAAGGCATTTGTCAAGGTGCCACATAAAAGGTTACTGCACAAGATAAAAGTTCACAGTATTGGGGGTAATATATTAGCATGGATAGAGGATTGGCTAACTAACAGAGTGTCCAGATAAATGGTTCATTCTCTGGTTGGCAACCAGTAACTAGTGGATGCTGCAAGGATCAGTGCTGGGTCCCCAACTATTTACAATCTTTATTAATGACTTGGAAGAAGGGATCGAGTGTAACGTAGCCAAGTTTGCTGACGATACAAAGATGGGAGAAAAAGCAATGTGTGAGGAGGACACAAAAAATCTGCAGAAGGATATAGACAGGCTAAGTGAGTGGGCAAAAATTTGGCAGATGGATATCATGTTAGAAAGTGTGAGGTCATGCACTTTGGCAGAAAAAAAAAATCAAAGAGCAAGTTATTATTTAAATGGAGAAAGATTGCTAAGTGCCGCAGTACAGCGGGACCTGGGGGTACTTGTGCATGAAACACAAAAGGATAGTATTCAGGTACAGCAAGTGATCAGGAAGGCCAATGGTATCTTAGCCTTTATTGCAAAGGGGATGGAGTATAAAAGCAGGGAAGTCTTGCTACAGCTATTCAAGGTTTTGGTGAGGCCACACCTGGAATACTGTGTGCAGTTTTAGTTTCCATATTTACGAAAGGATATACTTGTTTTGGAGACAGTTCAGAGAAGTTCACTAGGTGGATTCCGGGGATGAGGGGGCTTACTTATGAGGAAAGGTTGAGTAGGTTGGGCCTCTACGCATTGGAATTCAGAAGAATGAGAGGCGATCTTATCGAAACGTATAAGATTATGATGGGACTCGACAAGGTGGATGCAGAGAGAATGTTTGCACTGATGGGGGAGACTAGAACTAGAGGTCATGATCTTAGAATAAGGGGCCGCCCATTTAAAACAGAGATGAGGAGAAATTTCTTTTCTCAGAGGGTTGTAAATCTGTGGAATTAGCTGCCTCAGAGAGCTGTGGAAGCTAGCACATTGAGTAAATTTAAGACAGAAATAGACAATTTTTTAAATGATAAGGGGTTATGGGGGGCGAGCCTGGAAGTGGAGCGGAGTCCATGATCAGATCAGCCATGATCTTATTGAATGGCGGAGCAGGCTCCAGGGGCCGTATGTTCCTATGTACACTGTCTAAGGAAACACTCCCAGGACAAGTGCAGCATGGATTAGATACAGAGTAAACCTCCACCTACACTGTCCTATCAGAGACTCCAAGGTCAGGTACAGCATGGGTTGGATGCAGCATAAAGCTCCCTGTACATTGTCCCATCAAACACTCCCAGGGCAGGTACAGCATGGGTTAGATACAGATCAAATCTCCCTCTACACTGTCCCATCAAACACTCCCAGGGCAGCATATGGAACATAAGAAATAGGAGCAGGAGTAGATCATTTGGTCCCTCGAACCTGCTCCGCCATTCAATAAGATCACGGCTGATCGGATCCAGGCCTCAACTCCACTTCCCCGCCTGCGCCCCATAATCCTTGACTCCCTTATCATTGAAAAATCTGTCGATCTCCACCGTAAATATATTCAATGACCCAGCCGCCACAGCTCTGAGGTAGCAAATTCCAAAGATTCAGAACCCTCAGAAGAAATGCCTACTGATTTTGGTTTTAAATGAGCGATCCCTTATTCTGAAACTACGCCCCCTAGTTCTAAATTCCCCCATGGAGGGAAACATCCTCCCTGCATCTACCCATCAAGCCCCCTCAGAATCTTATACCTTTCAAAAAGATCACCTCCAAGTCTTCTAAACCCCAAGGAGTATAGGCCCAACCTGCTCAAACTTTCATCTCAGCAATCAACCTCATGAACCTACTCTGAACTGCCTCCAGTGCAAGTGTATCCTTCCTTAAATAAGGAGACCAAAACTGTGCGCAGTACTCCAGGTGTGGTCTTACCAATGCTATATACAGTTGCAGCAGGATTTCCCTACTTTTATACTCCATCTCCCTTGCAATAAAGGCCAACATTCCATTTGCCTTCCTAACTAATTGCAGTAACTGCATGCTAAATTTGTGTGTGTCCTGTACAAGGACCCCCAGATCCCGCTGTACATGGCATTTTGTAATCTCTCCCCATTTAAATAGTAATTTGCTTTTTTATTTCTCCTACCAAAGTGGATAAGCTCACATTTTCCCACATTATACTCCATCTGCCAAAGTTTTGCCCACTCACTTAGCCTATCTATATCCCTTTGTAGATTATTTGCATCCTCTTCTCAACTTGCTAGGTGAGCACAGGTTCTGTACACAGTAAATCTCAGTCGACATTATCCCATCAAACACTCCCAGGGCAGGAACAGCACGGGGTTAGATACAGCGTAAAGCTCACTCTACACTGTCCCATCAAACACTCCCGGGGCAGGTGCAGCATGGGTTAGATACAGAGTAAAGCTCCCTCTACACTGTCCCATCAAACACTCCCAGGGCAGGTACAGCACGGGGTTAGATGCAGAGTAAAGCTCCCTCTACACTGTCCCATCAAACACTCCGAGGGCAGGTACAGCACGGGGTTAGATACAGAGTAAAGCTCCCTCTACATTATCCCATCAAACACTCCAGGGCAGGTAGAGCACGGGGTTAGATACAGAGTAAATCTCCCTTATTACAACAGTGACGACAATCCCAAGTACTTCATTGGCTGTAAAGTGCTTTGAGAGGTCCGGTGGTCGTGAAATGCGGCAAATAAATCCAAGTCTTTCTCTCTCTACACTGTCCCATCAGACACTGCCAGCCCATAACGAGCAGGGCTCAGGGAGGTTGGTTGCTAGGCACTGCAGTGATGTCATAAAGCAGGGCCATTCAGCCCAGCGGATCCTCTCCTTGTCCCTTTAAAGGTGGAGAGCTGGGACATCCTGTCTCAACACACTTCCCCTGTTCATACTGAGAATCTCCAGGGAAAGCCCCAAGGCCCAGAGTGTGGAACACAACCAAGGGAGAAAGAGGAGGAGAGCTGGTGCAGTGTGGAAGATGAGGGAGGAGTCTGCTCATTCCAAGGGGCAGATTAGACAAAGTGCTTTGAGTGGTGGGTCCAGTAGTGAAACTGAAATGAACCCATAGGGAATAAATAAAGATCCAATCCAAGGGAACAAGCAACGGGTCATTGGGCAGAAATCACAACTGGCCCAGAATTATTCAATGGGCGAGCATCGATTGTTTATTGTGGGAAGTTCTACACTTCAACCATCCATTGAGTGAAGAAGTGTTTCCGAACATCTCTCCTGAATGACCTGGCTCTGATTTTATGATTATGTCCCCTCGTCCTAGACAACCACCACAGCAGAATCAATTTCTCTCTATCTACCCTAGCAATTGCTTTCAAATTCACACTAAATTCCCACAGACTAGGTAGAGTATGATTTGATACAGAGTAAAGTTCCCTCCACACTGCTGCAGGGCAAACTTCAGTGTCCTTCCCAACTGCGCTGCTGGCAGCTTATCAATTAAAATTCAGCAGCAGTACGATCTGTCACTGCACTGAAAACTTTCCACCCGCAGCTCCTGATCAGTTTCAGGTTAAAGCTCCCTCTAAACTGTCCCATCAAGCACTCCCGGGGCAGGGGCAGCACGAATTAGATACACAGTAAATCTGTGTCAGAGGAAACTGTACCCCAGTGAGAGTCAATGCCAGAGGAAACTGTACCCCAGTGAGGGTCAATGCCAGAGGAAACTGTACCCTAGTGAGAGTCAGTGCCAAAGGAAACTGTACCCTAGTGAGAGCTAGTGCCAGAGGAAATTTTACCCATGAGAATCAGTGCAAGAGGAAACTGTACCCCAGTGAGAGTCAGTGTCAGAGCAAACTGTACCCCAGTGAGAGTCAGTGTCAGAGCAAACTGTACCCCAGTGAGAGCTAGTGCCAGAGAAAACTGTACCACAGTGAGAATCAGTGCCAGATCAAACTGTGCCCCATTGAGACAGTGCCAGAGGAAACTGTAACCCAGTGAGAGCTAGTGCCAAAGGAAACTGTACCCCAGTGAGAATCAGTGCCAGATCAAACTGTGCCCCATTGAGACAGTGCCAGAGGAAACTGTAACCCAGTGAGAGCTAGTGCCAAAGGAAACTGTACCCCAGTGAGAGCCAATGCCAGAGGAAGCTGTAACCCAGTGAGAGCTAGTGTCAGAGGAAACTGTACCCCAGTGAGAGCTAGTGCCAGAGGAAACTGTACCCCAGTGAGAGTCAGTGCCAGAGGAACCTGTAACCCAGTGAGAGCTAGTGCTAGAGGAAACTGTACCCCAGTGAGAATCAGTGCCAGAGCAAACTGTACACCAGTGAGAATCAGTCCCAGAAGAAACTGTACCCCAGTCAGACAGTGTCAGAGGAAACGGTACCCCAGAGTGCCAGTGGAAACTGTACCCCAGAGAGAGTCAGTGCCAGAGGGAACTGTATCCCAGTGAGAGTCAGTGCCAGAGGTAACTGTATCCCAGTGAAAGTCAGTGCCAGAGGAAACTGTACCCCAGTGAGAGTCAGTGCCAGAGGAAACTGTACCCCAGTGAGAGTCAGTGCCAGAGGAAACTGTACACCAGTGAGAATCAGTCCCAGAGGAAACTGTACCCCAGAGTCATTACAATTCAAAATATCTTCAGTTATCAGCAACAAATTGTATTTATAACGTGCCTTAAACATAGTAAAATGTCCCAAGGCACTTCACAGGAACTTTATCAAACAAAATTTGACACCCAGTCACATAAGGAAATATTAGCACAGGTGACTAAAAGCTTGTTCAAAAGAGTAGGTATTAAGGAATATTATAAAGATCGAGAGATTTAGGGAGTAAATTCCAGAGCTTATAGCCTCGGCAGCTGAAGGTACGGCCACCAATATTGGAGGGATGAAAATTGGGGCTGCTCAAGAGGCCAGAATTGAAGGAATGCAAAGATCTCTGAGGGTTGTAGGGCTGGAGGAGATTACAGCAATAGGGAGGGGCAAGATCCTGGACTGATTTCAAAACAATGATAAGAATTTTGAAATTGAGGCATTGATGGAGCAGGAGCCAATGTAGTTCAGCGAGCTCAGGGGTGATGGATGAACGGAAATTGGTACAAGTTGGGATGCGAGGGCTGAGGACAGATTGATTAGAATAGGCCTATATTCTCTGGAGTTTATTAGAATGGAAGGTGATATCATTGAAACTTAAAATTCTTCGTCGAATATTCAAGGTCTGGATAGTCTCGAAGTAGGGATCCTAGTATTAGAAGAGATCGCCCATTTAAGACTGAGATGAGGAGATATTTCTTCACTAAAGTTGTGAATCTTTGAAATTCTCTATCGAATAGAGATCTTACTGAATTGTGGAGTAGACGGGAGGGGTTGTATGGCCTACGCCTGCTGCTATTTCTTGTGTTCTTGAGTAAGGATTACGAGCAGGAGTGTTTTTGATGAGCTTAAGTTTGCGGAGAGTGTGAGGCCGATCAGAAGAGCATTGGAATAATCCAATGTAGCGGTAACAGAGGCATGGATGAGAGTTTGAACAGATGAGCTGAGGAAGAAGTAGAGACCGGCGATATTATGGAGGTGGAAGTAAGTGTACTCGGTGATTGAGGGAATATGGGTTCAGAAGCTCATCTCGGGAACAAGTACGACGCCAATCAATAAACTGCAACTCTCCATATCTGTGTTTCAGTATATTAGAATGCTACATATCTCTAGTGATCAATTAATCAGAAATGCTTCGATATTAGTAGTTATCAATATATGTTCCTATAATTCTAAATGTTCATGAACGAATAAATGATTCTATGGACGATAGGCCGTGCTGGCCTTTCAGATGGGTCTGTGCATCGTGATCAGTGAACTGTCTCTGTGCTTCCGCTTCAATCTTTCCATTGGCTTTCTCACCAGATGGGAAATATTTGAACATTGAGATCTGATGGTGTCGGTGTGAGTGTAGCCGCACCTAATGTACAGAGACCGGTCCATCTGCTGGGCTCTGCCTCAAACTGGAGTCACCACTTAGATCAAAGCCCTTTACTCTAAAACACACACAAGATTCACTGAGACTGTGTTTAGAGACAGAAAGTGATCTCACTTCACGGCCTCATGCTGGATAATTGTGCTCGGTGGTCAGACTCTCCAAGTCTCATTTCCTGCCTTACCTTGTAACCTGTGTGTACTGTCTACAGGACCGGTGTGTATCTGAGTAAATGGCACTTTCTCTTACCTTTCTCCCGAGTCGATCTATTGAAGCACTTTCAATTGGAAGGGGTTCACTGGTTGGTGCTCTCACAATCGTGCGCTGGTTCACCTGCTGTTGTTTCTCAGTCCACAATCCCTGTTTCCTTCCAGCTGTGGAACTTTCTCAATCACTCCGCCATTCACCGGGAGATCTAATTATGGCAGGGCAGAAAATTAGAAGAATATTAATGTTGTGAAGTGGAATGTAGTGTAAATTGTTTTTCCAATGTTTCAGAAACATATCTGTTCAGTATTTCTGTTTGATTTTATCCTTTTCCTCAGATCCCTGTCCGACCCGTCTGGACTTAGAGAAAATCACCAGAATTCTCCCCAAGTTACACACTAACTGATCTCACTGGGCTCCCAGGTTACACACTGTCTGATCTCACCAGGCCCCCGGGTTACACACTGTCTGATCTCACCGGGCCCCCGGGTTACACACTGTCTGATCTCACTGGGCCCCCGGGTTACACATTGTCTGATCTCACTGGGCCCCCGGGTTACACACTGTCTGATCTCACCGGGCCTCCGGGTTACACACTGTCTGATCTCACTGGGCCCCCGGGTTACACACTGTCTGATCTCACTGGGCCCCGGGGTTACACACTGTCTGATCTCACTGGGCCCCCGGGTTACACACTGTCTGATCTCACTGGGCCCCCGGGTTACACACTGTCTGATCTCACTGGGCCCCCGGGTTACACAATGTCTGATCTCACTGGGCCCCCCGGGTTACACATTGTCTGATCTCACTGGGCCCCCGGGGACGGGGGGCGTAGGGAGAAGGAGGTGGGTAGGAGCAGGGGAGGGGAAAAAGAATGGGGGTGAGGGAGAGGAGAGGGAGAAGAGAGGGATAGGGGGACGGTTATCGAAGTCCCTCAGCTTTCCCAGGAACGCTTCCCCCCTCCCCCTCACAACTCTGTCCCCCTCGCCTGTCGGACCTCCCCACTCCCCGCAAACGTCAGTCTCCTCCCTCCCCTGTCATTCTGGGGGTGTGCCTGTGTGAGCGTGTCCATATCTCTTACCCCCGCCCCCCCCCCATGTCTCTCTTCACATCTGCCACCCACCCGCCCCCGTTCTCTCGCTCTCTCTCCCGTACCCTCCGTTGTCTCTCTTCCCCCATCTCTCTCTCTCTCCCACCCAGTGTCTCTCTCCCCCCCCCATTCCGTGTCACATGCCTCCCCCTCCCTCTGTCTCCAAGGACACTCGCCCTCAGCCCCCTCTCTACCCCGGGACACTCTCCCTCGGCCCCCTCTCCCCCCCGGGACACTCTCCCTCGGCACCCGCTCCCCCCCGAGACACTTTCCCTGGGCCCCCTCTCCCCCCAGGACACTCTCCTTCGGCCCCCTCTACAACCCGGGACACTCTCCCTCACCCCCCGGGACACTCTCCCTCGACTCCCTCTCCCCCCGGGACACTCTCCCTCGGCCCCCTCTCCCCCCGGGACACTCAGCTCCGCTCACTTTCCGCTATCTTGTTTAACTTCACCAACGGCCGGCCTCCGGGCTCCCTGGACATGCGCAGTGCCGCCTCACGGCGCGCTCAGGGAGGCGTTGTCCGCCCCTGCAATTGGCTGATTGACTTGATTGACAGGCCGTCCACCAATCGCAGCCCAGTATCTTCCTTTTCCCCCGCCCACTCCCACAGTCGGAGGCGGTGCCGCTCACTCAGCGCCAGTGACATCACCAATCCGGCAGCGCAAGCTGCGTGACGTCATCAACCCAGCAAGAAGGGGTGTGTGACATCAGAACCCCAGCAACGTGAGCTGTGTGACATCAGTAACCTGGCAACGCAGTCTGTGTGACGTCATGTAGCCTGGCGGGGAGGACACAGACCCCACAGATTGGCCGTGCACCGAGTCTGGCACCAGGGGAGGGCACCCACCCCGCAGAATGACCGTGTACCGAGTCTGGCACCAGGGGAGGGCACCCACCCCACAGGATGGTGTATACCAAGCCTGGCACCAGTGGAGGGCACCCACCCCACAGGATAGCCGTGTACCGAGTCTGGCACCAGGGGAGGGCACCCACCCTACAGGATGGTGTATACCGAGCCTGGCACCAGGGGAGGGCACCCACCCCACAGGATGGCCGTGTACTGAGCCTGGCACCAGGGAAGGGCACCGACCCCACAGGATGGCCGTATATTGAGCCTGGCACAAGGGGAGGACACAAACCCCACAGGATGGCCGCGTATTGAGCATGGCACCAGGGCAGGGCACAAACCTCACAGGATGGCCGAGTTCCGAGCCTGGCAGCAGGAAAACCATGGGCCCATTGGTTGTCACGTGTGTGTCCAGTGGGACGGGAGCTGTGGGATTTATCATCAGTGACAGGCCCAGATTACCCAGGTGTATCAGCGCTGCATGGCCCACAGGACAGGAACAAGAAGGAGAGAATGTTCTGAAGTTCTATCCTGTACTTACAGTGATGACTTTTGTAAACTCCTTTTACAGGGTATTAGAAGAAGAAGATTAGCACACGGGAAGCTCAAACCTAAAGATCACATCCATATCTGCCAGAGTCAGATGATTCATCAAGAGCTGATTATCATCGTCCTTTTACATAAGAACATAAGAAATAGGAGCATGAGTAGGCCATACGGCCCCTGGAGCCTGCTCCACCATTTAATACAATCATGGCTGATCTGATTATAGACTCAGGTCCACTTTCCTGCCCGCTCCCCGTAACCCTTTAATCCCTTATCGGTTAAGAAACTGTCTACCACTGTCTTAAATTTATTCAATGTCCCAGCTTCCACAATTCTCTGAGGCAGCGAATTCCACAGATTTACAACCCTGAGAGAAGAAATTTCTCCTCATCTCAGTTTTACTTGGGCGCCCCCTTATTCTAAGATTATGCCCCCAAGTTCTAGTCTCCCCTATCAGTGGAAACATCCTCTCTGCATCCACCTTGTCAAGCCCCCTCATAATCATATACGTTTCGATAAGATCACCTCTCATTCTTCTGAATTCCAATGAGTATAGGCCCATTCTACTCAACCTTTCCTCGAAAGTCAACAACCTCATCTCCGGAATCAACCTAGTGAACCTTCTCCGAACTGCCTCCAAAGCAAGTATATCCTTTTGTAAATACGGAAATCAAGGCAGTATTCCAGGTGTGGTCTCACCAATACCCTGTAAAACTGTAGCAAGACTTCCCTGCTTTTATACTCCATCCCCTTTGCAATAAAGACCATGATACCATTGGCCTTCCTGATCACTTGCTGTACCTGAATATTAAACTTTTGTGCTTCATGCACAAATAACCCCAGGTCCTGCTGTACTGCAGCACTTTGCAATTTTCCTCCATTAAAATTTTAACTTGCTCTTTGATTTTTTTTGCCAAAGTGCATGACCTCACACTTTCCAACATTATACTCCATCTGCCAAATTTTTGCCCACTCACTTAGCCTATCTATGTCGTTTTGCAGGTATTTTGTGTCCTCCTCACCACACATTGCTTTTTATCCCATCTTTGCATCATCAGCAAACTTGGCTATGTTACACTCGGTCCTTTCTTCCAAGTTGTTAATATAGATTGTAAATAGTTGGGGTCCCAGCGACACCCATTTATCCCAACTCTGTTTTCTGTTAGTTAGCCAATCCTTTATCCATGCTAATCTATTACCCTCAACCCCGTGAACTTTTATCTTGCGCAGTAATCTTTTATATGGCACCTTGTCAAATGCCTTCTGGAAGTCCAAATACACCACATCCACTGGTTCCCTTTTTTCCACCATGTTCGTTACATCCTCAAAGAATTCCAGCAAATTTGTCAAACATGACTTCCCCTTCATAAATCCATGCTGACTCTGCCTGACCGAATTATACTTTTCCAAATATCCTGCTACTGCTTTTTTAATAATGGACTCCCAACCACAGATGTTAGGCTAACTGGTCTAGTTTCCTGCTTTTTGTCTGTCTCCTTTTTAAATAGGGGCATTACATTTACCATTTTCCAATCGGCTGGGACCTCCCAGAATCCAGGGAATTTTGTGAAATTATAACCAATGCATCTACTATCCCTGCTGTTACTTCTCTTAAGACCATAGGATGCAAGCCATCAGGTCCAGGGGATTTACCCGCCTTTAGTCCCATTATCTTACTTCTTAGTGATTGTGATCAGTTCCTCCCCCCCTATATTCCCTCGACTGTCCACTGTTGGAATATTGTTTGTGTCCTCTACCATAAAAACTAATACAAAATATTTGCTTAGAGTTTCTGCCATCTCCATGATCCCCATTATTAATTCCCGTTCTCATCCTCTGAGAGACCAACATTTACTTTAGCCATCTTTTCCTTTTTATATACCTATAGAAACTCTTGCTATCCGTTTTTATATTTTGTGCTAGTTTACTTTCATAGTCTATCTTCCCTTTCTTCATGATTTTTTAGACATTCTTTGCTAGTTTATAAAAGCTTCCCAATCTTCTGTCCTCCCACTTGTTTTGGCCACGTTGTATGCCCTTGTTTTTAATTGGATACCGTCCTTTACTTCTTTAGTTAGCCACGGGTGACTATTTTTTCTTTTACACCCTCAATGGAACTGGAACTGGATTGTAGTGGGACTTTCAGGAGAATATTAAAGTTGGCACCACAGAAATAATTACATCTGAGCGTCGCCATCAGGGCAACCTATTACCGGGGCATTCATTCATCGTGGGCCACCCTGACCTGTGAGAGGACACCATCGCAGGTCGGGAGGATAAAAGAGCAGCGAGGGTCCTGGAACATTGTGGGTCATCCCGACCTGCGAGAGGACATATTCTCATCCGTTCCGTGTACTGCTTTCGTCTGCATAGTGCTACATGTAACATGATTCGTGATCGGTATTGAAATGTATCCTGGAATGTAATGTAAACCTGTTATTATCTGCTCCATGTAATACCCTTATTTGCACAGTACTACATGTAACGTGATTTACGGATTGTACTAAACTGTACCCTGAAATGAAATGCACGGTAGTGCATCGTATGGAATTGCTGTCAGCATCTAAATGAATTGTATGGAATTGCTGACCGCAAGGTATTGAACTATTTTCCAATGTATTGTGAAAATTTTATATGAATAAAGTATATTTTTGAAAAAAAAAAAGCCACCATGGGTCAGGAGGATAAAAGAGCATACCACTGCAGCTTCCAGAGTGAACTGCTACAAGTGTGCGACAGCTTCAAGGTGGGCGACTGGATGACATCATCAAAACCCAGGTCGCAGTTTGGTGCGTGGGCAGGAACATCGGCGGGGTGCAGGTACAGCGGAGAAGCGGGAAGGTCGGGGCGGATGAGCGGTGAGAGATCGTGGTGGAGGAACGGTGAGAAATCGTGGCGGGGGTGCGGTGAATGAGGGTACGGGGCCCAGAAGAGCTGAGGGCCCAGGGGCAGCACGGGCCTGCCCACACTGTGTGCGCACTAGATCCTTGCAGCAGAGCAGGTCTCCTGCTGTCCTGGTTAACCCTTGCCGCTGGATAAAGGCCGAGCTCTGTCAATCACAAATTAAAACAAACCAGGCACAGGCATCTTCCACCCTTCAATTGGAGTTCAGGACTGGAATATCGGCTCCTTCATTGAAACAACTGCAAACCCATGTGGAAGCAAGTCATCCTGGTTCCAGGGACCGCCGATGATGATAAAGACCATTGTTGGGGAGATTGCGGGTATTCCCGGGATTCTGTAGATATTGTGGGAGGCCGATTCGGTGACAATCGCAGATCCACCCCGGAATAGACAAAACAATCTGTGACCCTCCTGTGAAGTGCCTGTGGACCTTTTACTGTGATAAAGGCGCAATATAAAGACAAGTTGTTGTTATTGTCCCGCCAATCCCTCTTTTTTTTCATAGGCAGTCCCTCGGAATCAAGGGAGACTTACTTACCCTCCTAAAATATGAGTTCTTTAGTGGTTGAACAGTCCAATACGAGAGCCACAGACCCTGTCACAGGTGTGACAGATATTCGTCGGAGGAAGGGGTGGGTGGCACTGATTTACCACATGTTCCTTCCGCTGCTTGCGCCTGACCTCTTCACACTCGCGGCGTTGAGATTCGAAGAGCTCAACGCCCTCCCGGATGCACTTTCTCCACCTCGAGTGGTCTTCGGCCAGGGTCTCCCAGGTGTCGGTGGAGATGTTGCACTTTATCAGGGAGGCTTCAAGGGTGTCCTTGTAATGTTTCCTCTGCCCTCCTTCGGCTTGTTTGCCGTGACGGAGTTCCGAGTAGAGCGCTTGCTTTAGGAGTCTCATGTCTGGGGCATGCGGACAATGTGGCCTGCCCAGCGGAGCTGATCGAGTGTGGTCAGTTCTTTGATGCTGGGGATGTTGGCCTGGTCGAGGACGCTAACGTTGGTGCATCTGTCCTCCCAGGGGATTTGTAGGATCTTGCGGAGACATCATTGGTGGTAATTCTCCAGCGACTTGAGGTGTCTACTGTATATGGTCCATGTCTCTGAGCCATACAGGAGGGCGGGTATTACTACAGCCCTTAGACCATGAGCCTGGTGGTAGGTTTGAGGGCCTGGTCTTTGAACACTCTTTTCCTCAGGCGGCCGAAGGCTGCACTGGCGCACTGGGGGCGGTGTTGGATCTGGTGGTCAATGCCGGCCCTTGTTGATAAGAGGCTCCCGTGTTTTGGGAAATGGTCCCCGGCCGGTGTCCAGGGCCCACGCCGTGGACCTTGCTGACTGGGGGGCAGTGCTGCGCGGCCCGGCCCAGCGGGAACAGGCTGCTGGAGGACCTTTATCTGATGGAGGTTTAGTTTAAGGCCCGAGCTCTGGGAGCCTCAGTAAATACGTCACAATGTCCTGGAGTGGGACCCAGGGGCAAAGGTCACCGCCCGTTAAACATTCAACATTTAAACCCAACCACCAAGCTCCGAGCGCGAGCCTCGCTCAACCCACTTCAGCGCCTCAGGGGCGGCCCCGTGCGGGGCTCTCCGGGGATGCGGATTGGTAGGAGCGCCTGTCACTCAGAGTGTGGGAGGCGGGTTTCCGGAGCGGGGCAGTCCTGGAGAAGGGGATTGGCCAGAGCGCCTGTCACTTAGAGTGAGGGAGGTGGGTTGTCGGGGCTGGGCTCTCCCGGGGGAAGGTGATTGGCCCGAGTGCCTGTCACTCAGAGTGAGGGAGGCGGGTTTCCGGGGCGGGCCCGGGCCTCAGTGGGACTCGGAGGTCGAGCAGTGTGTTTGAGCCGGGCGCCAGTGACGCTGCGCTGGAGCCGGTGGGAGCGGCTGAGAGCGGTCGCCTGGTTTTATGCTCCGGGGGGTGGGGGGGATATAGATATGTGAAGAGAAAAAGGTTAGTAAAGACAAACGTAGGTACCCTGCAGTCAGAATCAGGGGAAGTCATAACTGGGAACAAAGAAATGGCAGACCAATTGAACAAGTACTTTGGTTCGGTATTCACTAAGGAGGACACAAAAAACCTTCCGGATATAAAAGGGGTCAGAAGGTCGAGTAAGAAGGAGGAACTGAGGGAATTCCTTATTAGTCGGGAAATTGTGTTGGGAAAATTGATGGGATTGAAGGCCGATAAATCCTCAGGGCCTGATGTACTGCATCCCAGAGTACTTAAGGAGGTGGAAATAGCGAATGCATTGACAGTCAATTTCCAACATTCCATAGACTCTGGATCAGTTCCTATGGAGTGGAGGGTAGCCAATGTAACCTCACTTTTTAAAAAAGGAGGGAGAGAGAAAACAGGGAATTATAGACCGGTCAGCCTGACCTCAGTAGTGGGTAAAATGATGGAATCAATTATTAAGGATGTCATAGCAGCGCATTTGGAAAGAGGTGACATATGTCCAAGTCAGCATGGATTTATGAAAGGGAAATCATGCTTGACAAATCTGGAATTTTTTGAGGATGTTTCCAGTAGAGTGGACAAGGGAGAACCAGTTGATGTGATGTATTTGGTCTTTCAGAAGGCTTTCGACAAGGTCCCACACAAGAGATTAATGTACAAAGTTAAAGTACATGGGATTGGGGGTAGTGTGCTGATATGGATTGACAACTGGTTGGCAGACAGGAAGCAAAGAGTAGGAGTAAATGGGTACTTTTCAGAATGGCAGGCAGTGACTAGTGGGGTACCACAAGGTTCTGTGCTGGGGCCCCAGCTGTTTACATTGTACATTAATGATTTAGATGAGGGGATTAAATGTAGTCTCTCCAAATTTGCAGATGACACTGAGTTGGGTGGCAGTGTGAGCTGTGAGGAGGATGCTATGAGGTTGCAGAATGACTTGGATAGGTTAGGTGAGTGGGCAAATGTATGGCAGATAAAGTATAATGTGGATAAATGTGAGGTTATCCACTTTGGTGGTAAAAACAGAGACAGACTATTATCTGAATGGTGACAGATTAGTAAAAGGGGAGGTGCAATGAGACCTGGGTGTCATGGTACATCAGTCATTGAAGGTTGGCATGCAGATAAAGCAGGTGGTTAAGAAAGTAAATGGCATGTTGGCCTTCATAGCAAGGGGATTTGAGTACAGGGGCAGGGAGGTGTTGCTACAGTTGTACAGGGCCTTGGTGAGACCACACCTGGAGTATTGTGAACAGTTTTGGTCTCCTAATCTGAGGAAGGACATTCTTGCTATTGAGGGAGTGCAGCGAAGGTTCACCAGACTGATTCCCGGGATGGCGGGACTGACATATCAAGAAAGACTGTATCAACTGGGCTTGTATTACTGGAGTTCAGAAGAATGAGAGGGGATCTCATAGAAACGTTTAAAATTCTGACTGGTTTAGAGAGGTTAGATGCAGGAAGAATGTTTCCAATGTTGGGGAAGTCCAGGGGTCACAGTCTAAGGATAAGGGGTAAGCCATTTAGGACCGAGATGAGGAGAAACTTCTTCACCCAGAGAGTGGTGAACCTGTGGAATTCTCTACCACAGAAAGTAGTTGAGGCAAATTCACTAAATATATTCAAAAAGGAGTTAGATGTAGTCCTTACTACTGGGGGGATCAAGGGGTATGGCGAGCAAGCAGGAATGGGGTACTGAAGTTGCATGTTCAGCCATGAACTCATTGAATGGCGGTGCAGGCTCGAAGGGCCGAATGGCCTACTCCTGCACCTATTTTCTATGTTTCTATGGGGGGTGAGGGCCGGGGTAAGGGGGATGAAGGTGAGGGTTGGGGTAAGGGGGGATGGGGGGCGAGGGCTGGGGGATGGTGGTGAGGACTGGGGGGAATGGGGGATGAGGAGGAGGGGGAAATTGGAGGGTTAGGATGGGGGGATGAGGGTTGGAGTGAGGGCTGGGGTAAGGGGGGGTGGGTGTGAGGACTGGGGGGAATGGGAGGGTTAGGATGGGGGATGAGGGTTGGAGTGAGGGCTGGGGTAAGGGAGGGATGGTGGATGAGGGCTGGGGTAAGGGGGGGATGGTGGGTGAGGGCTGGGGTAAGGGGTGGATGGGAGGTGGGGGCTGGGGTCAGGGGTGGATGGGAGGTGGGGGCTGGGGTAAGGGGTGGATGAGTGGTGGATGGGAGGTGAGGGCTGGGGTAAGGGGGGGATGGGAGGTGAGGGCTTGGGTAAGGGGGGAATGGGAGGTGAGAGCTGGGGTAAGGGGGGGATGGGAGGTGAGGGCTGGGATGAGGGAGGCGTTGGGAGGTGAGGGCTGGGATGAGGGGAGGGGAGATTGAAGAGGAGAGGAGGGTTATGTGTTTGCTCCAGTCTGTACTATATATAAAACGTGTTTAATTTTGTTGTGGATCGTTACAGAGGGGAAACTCATTGAAATTGTGTTTGCAATGACAGGGTCTGCTGCCTAGTGAGTGAGCCACAGTCCTGGCTAGTGGGTACAGGATGTGCTGCAGAGGGGACAGATCGAATGTTTAATCTATTGGAAGGAAATGCACCTAATTACGTACCTGCCAAGTCTGTTATTTGGAATGGGCACGATATAACGTATAATTTTTAAATTAACAAAACGCAGCCGTGCCTTCAGCTGCCTGTACCCTGAGCTCTGGATTCTCTCCCTAAGCCTCTCTGCCTCTCTACCCCTCTCCTTTAAAGCGCTCCTTAAAACCTACCACTTTTCGCAGCTTTTGGTCACCTGTCTTAATATCTCCTCATGTGGCTCAGTGTTGACACCAATTCAATAAAGAAGTGGGGTGAAATGAAACTTTTTTTTAAACACAGCGAGTTGTTGTGATCTGGAACTACTTTTTGAAGTGTACTTGTGGTTGTAATGTGGGAAACATGGCCGTCAATCTGCACACGGCAAGCTCCCACAAACAGCGACCAAATAATATGTATTTGTTGATGTTGGTTGAGAGATAAATATTGGCCAGGGCATTGTGGATAACTTCCCCTGCTTTTCAAAATAGTGCCATGAGATCTTTTACATCCACCTGAGGGGGTAGACGGGCGCTCGGTTTAAGAGTTTATCTGAAAGACGGCACCTCCGACAGTGCAGTGCTCCCTCAGCACTGCATTGGTGTGTCAGCCTAGATTTTGTGCTCAAGGTTCTGGAGCAGGACTTAAACCCATTACCTTCGGAGTCTTAAAAAAACAAATTGGTAATACGGAAACATAGACAGGAGTAGTTGGGGGCAAGTCTTGGTGCAATTACCTCTCTCCTGTCACACTCTATGAAGGCACAGTTTTAAGAGGATAACTTCTTTACCCAGAGAGTGTTGAGAATGTGGAATTCGCTGCCGCATGGAGTTGTTGAGGAGAATAGCATAGATGCAATTAAGGGGAAACTAGGTTCTTTATTATTCTTTATTGTCATCCTTTATTATCAGGGTCACCCCCCCCCCCTTTACCATTCGAGCCTGCTCCCCCGTTCAATAAGATCATGGTTAATCTTTGACCTTAACTCTACTTTCCCGCCCAATCCCCATATCCCTTGATTTCCCCCAGAGTCCAAAAATCTATCAATCTCAGCCTTAAATATACTCAGAGACTCGGCATCCATAGCCTTTTGGGTTAGAGAATTCCAAAGATTCAAATCCCTCTCAGCGAAGAAATTTCTCCTCATTTCGGTCTTAAATGACCGACCGCTTATCCTGAGACTATGTCCCCTGGTTCTAGACTCTCCAGACAGGGGAAACAACCTCTCAGCATCTACCCTGTCAATCTCCCTCAGAATCTTGTGTTTCAATGAGAACACCTCTCTTTCTTCTTAACTCCGGAGCGTATGGGCCCAATGTACATTGGGGAAGGGGGATGGGATGAGGAGGGGAAATGGTGAGGTGGAGGAGGGATGCAAATAATCCCCATAATATAATGGAGGGTAATCTTAGTCATGGGTTAAAGACAATCTGTGCATGGGATCTTCTGTTTTTGTGAGGAGGGCTGTCATCTATTGT
Source organism: Pristiophorus japonicus (assembly GCF_044704955.1). Lineage (NCBI taxonomy): Eukaryota > Metazoa > Chordata > Chondrichthyes > Pristiophoridae > Pristiophorus > Pristiophorus japonicus. The sequence continues at coordinate 23,177 of NW_027254447.1, read as the reverse complement.
AAGGTGTGTATGTGTGTGCTTAAATTAGACTTGTAGTGTGAAGAATCTGCTCGTAGCTGGAGTATGGGTAAGAAATGATGGAGTCAGCAACAACAGGAAATGATGCTGTATCAGGACTATCTCAGTCACACACTGTCGCTGACTTGTGTCTGACAGTTTCTAACAGAGGACATGTCATGCTGCAATAATGGTGTGTGTTAATCCCGTAGAAAGAAAGACTATATCGTGTTTTTCACAAGCTCAGGACATCCCAAAGTGCTTTACAGCCAATGAAGTACTTTTGAAGCGTAGTCAGTGTTGTAAAGTAGGAATGGCAGCAGCCAATTTGCGCACAGCAGGATCCCACAAACAGCAATGTGACAATGACCAGCTCATCTGTTTTAGTGATGTTGGTTGAAGGATAAATATTGACCCAGGATACTGGGGAGAACTCCCCTGCTCTCCTTCCCAGTAGGAAACTTGGTGTTGCCTGACTTTGCATTTTATTTAAATTTCAGGATATCTTGTGAGCTGGAGGAGGGCAGGAATCTTACTGTGAATCTAATGTTGTTGAAGTATAGAAAGCTCAGTACTTCTGTTCATAGTTCAGCTGATTCTGCATGACTTAACTCAGTATGTCCTGGCTCAGTGTGATTGGGACAGTCATGCCACATACTGTGTTGATGCAAAGCAGTTTGAGATTGATGGCGAGGGGAGATGTGCAGAGTTACGTTGAAGATCAATAGTTTCCATTGACCATGGGCCAGGAGAGAGTTTGACTCCACTTCAGCTTTGTATCAACTGCACCATTATGAAGTGAGGTTAAAACAGTTGGTCCAGCTAAGAATTTATTTTAAAATTCACATTTTAATCCTTCTAATTTTAACAGAGCCCCGACTCTGCTGTCAGCACCTAGAATCGTAGAAAAACACAGCACACGAGGAGGCCATTCGGTCCATCGTGCATGTGCTGGCTCTTTGAAAGAGCTGTCCCATTAGTCTCACTCCCCTGCTCTTACTCCAGAGCCCTGTGAATGTCTCCTAGTCAACAATTTATCCAATTCTCTATTGAATCTGCTTCCACCACCCTTTCAGGCAGGGCACTCCAGATCACCATAACTCGCTGTGCAAAAATGTATCCCCTCATTTACACCCTGAACTCACTGCCTCAGAGAGCTGTGGAAGCTGGGATATTGAATACATTTAAGACAGAAATAGACAGTTCCTTAAACGATAAGGGAATAAGGGGTTATGGGGAACGGGCAGGGAGGTGGACCCGAGTCCATGATCAGATCAGCCATGATCATATTGAATGGTGGAGCAGGCTCAAGGGGCCGTATGGCCTACTCCTGCTCCTATTTCTTATGTTATACCAGACAAGAGTACACGTAAATATTATTCATATGGACTTCAAATAAGAAGATAAATGAAATGAAAGCATGTAATCACGACTATTGTAAAACCAATCGACCAATCTATTCAATTCATTAGTAAGAAAAACTGATGTAAATAATTAACCTGTTAACCTGTGGATTCTTTCATGGCATAAAACTGGAAAATTAATGCACAAGGTTATTCACAACTGACTTTACACAGGATGTACGGCACAGAAACAGGCCTTTCGGCACAACTAGTCCGTGCTAGCGTTTATGCTCCACTCGCACCTCCTCCTGTCTTTCCTCATCTAAATCTAACAACATAATCCTCTGCTCCCTTCTCCCTCTTATGCTTGTCCTGATATTAATATCGCATTTCTTGTATCGTCCTTGTAAATCTTCTCTGCGTCCTCTCCAGTGCCTCTATATCCTTTTTATAATCTGGTGACCAGAACTGCACGCAGTACTCTGCAAATATGGTCTAACCAAGGTTTGATACAGGTTCAGCATAACGGCCCTACTTTTCAATTCTATCCCTCTAGAAATAAAGCCTAGTGCTTGGTTTGCTTTTTTATGGCCTTGCTAACCTGTGGCACAACTTTTAGTGATTGGTGTATCTGTACTCCAAGATCCCTTTGTTCCTCTACCCCACCCAGACTTGCACCTTCCAAGTAATAAGTGACCTTCCTATTCTTCCTACCAAAATGTACTGCCTCGCATTTATGTGTTGAACTTCATTTGCCAATTATTTGCCCATTCTGCAAGTTAATTAATGTCCTCCTGTAATTTGTCGCATTTCTCAGTATTCACTCTTCCCCCCCCCCCCCCCCCCGCAAATTTGGTACCATCCGCAAATTTAGAAATTGTGTTTTTGATTTCAAAGTCTAAATAGTTAATATGAACAGCAGTGGTCCCAGCCCTGATCCTTGTGGAAGACCATTACCCACCATCTGCCACTGTGAATAGCTACCCTTTACTGCCATTCTCTGCATTCTGTCTTGCAGCCAGCTTGCATCCCATTTTGCCACTTGTCACGTGACACTCTATTGTCTGACCTTATTCATTAGTCTATTATGGGGTACCTTATCGAAGGCCTTTCAAAAATCTAGATAAATTAAACCTACTCCATTACCATTGTCTACTCTCTCTGTTACTACTTTAAAACATTCAATAAGTTTAGTCAAGCAGAGTTTTCCCTTTTTTGAAATCCATGCTGACTATTCATTATTATACTTTTTATTTCTAGACGTTCTATTTTCTCCTTTAGTAGGGATTCCATTATTTTTTCCAACCACCGATGTTAAGCTGACTAGTCTATAATTATCTAGACATGTTCTATTCTCCTCCTTAAATATAGATACTCCGTTAGCTGTTTGCCAGTCCTCTGGCAATACACCTTTTTCTGAAGAATTATTAAATATGTGCAGTAATGTCTCTGATATCTCTTCCTTAGATTCTTTTAAAATACGTGGATGCCAGGGGTTTTATCCTGAGTTTGATTAGTTTATTTAATGTATCCCCTTTCTTTATTTTAAATGCATTTCTCATTACTCATGTCATGTCCACTTGTTCTATCTAAATACCGAAGCAAAATAATGATTTAATATTTCTGCCATCTCGCTATCGTTACTTGTGGCCTTGCCTGTCTATCCTTTAGTGGCCCTATTCTCACCCAACCTTCCTTTTCTATTACCTTCCTGTAAAATATTTAATTTTGTTTTATGTTCCTTGATAATTTCACTTCATATTTCCTCTTTGCCTTCCTAATTTTTTTTTTTACTTCTCTCCTGATCTCCTTTGTATTCTCCCTTATCATGCCCTACCCTGTTGTTTATCTACTTAATGTATGCTTCTTTCCTTACCCTCAATTGGTCAAATCACTTTCAATCACCTGATGCCCCAAATCATTTCCACCATCTACAAGGTACAAGTCAGGAATGTGATGGAATACTCTCCACGTACCTGGATGAGTGCAGCTGCAGCACCACTCAAGATGCTCGACACCATTCAGGATAAAGCAGCCACTTGATTGGCACCCCACCCACCACCTTCATCATTCACTCCCTTCACCACTTTCGCACTGGGAGGGAGGAACTATCACTAAAGTAGTAGTACTCGGTAAAATAATGGGACTAAAGGCGGACAAGTCTCTTGGACCTGATGGCTTGCATTGTAGGGTCCTAAAAGAAGTGGCTGCAGAGATAGTAGCGGCATTGGTTGTAATCTACCAAAATTCCCTGGATTCTGGGGAGGTCCCAACGGATTGGAAAACCACAAATGTAACGCCCTATTTAAAAAAGGAGGCAGACAAAAAGCAGGAAATATAGACCATTTAGCCTAACATCTGTCGTTCGGAAAATGTTGGGAGTCCATTATTAAGCAAGCAGTAGCAGGACATTTGGAAAAGCATAATTCAATCAAGCAGAGTCAGCATGGGTTTATGAAGGGGAAATCATGTTTGACAAATTTGCTGGTGTTCTTTGAGGATGTAACGAGCAGGGTGGATAAGGGGGAACCAGTGTATTTGGATTTCCAGAAGGCATTTGATAACGTGCCATGTAAAAGGTTACTGCACAAGATAGAAGTTCCCGGGGTTATCATGGATTGAGGATTGGCTAACGAACAGAAAACAGAGAGTCGAAATAAATGGATTATTTTCCGGTTGGCAAATGGTAACTCGTGGGGTGCTGCAGGGATCGGTGCTGGGGCCTCAACTATTTACAATCTATATTAATGACTTGGATGAAGGGACCGAATGTAATGTAGCCAATTTGCTGATGATACAAAAAGGATGGGAGAGCAAATTGTGAGGAGAGGAGACACATGAAATCTGCAAAGAGATATAGACAGGCTGAGTGAGTGGGCAAACATTTGGCAGGTGGAATACAATGTGATACAATGTGAGGTTGTCCACTTTGGCAGAAAAAATAGAAAAGGTCATTGCAATTTTTCTCCATTTAAATTATAGAGTGCTGCAGTACAGAGGGACCTGGGGTCCTTGTGCATGAAACGCAAAGTTAGTATGCAGGTACAGCAAGTGATCAGGCAGGCAAATGGAATGTTGGTCTTTATTGCAAGGGGGATAGAGTATAAAAGCAGAGAAGTCCTGCTACAACTGTACAGGGTATTGGTGAGGCCACACCTGGAGTACTGCGTACAGTTTTGGGCTTCGTATTTAAGGATTATACTTACATTGGAGGCTGTTCAGTGAAGGCTCACTAGGTTGATTCTGGAGATGAGAGGGTTGACTTATGAAGGTAGGTTGAGTAGGTTGGGCCTATACCCATTGGAGTTTAGAAGAATGAGAGGTGATCTTATCGAAACATATGATATGAAGGGGGCTCGACAAGGTGGATGCAGAGAGGATATTTCCATTCATAGGGGAAACTAAAATTGGGGGACATAGTCTTCGAATAAGGGGCCACCCATTTAAAACTGAGATTAGAAGGAATTTCTTCTGAGGGTTGTAAATCTGTGGAATTCTCCATCCCAGAGAGCTGTGGAGACGAGGTCATTGAATATATTTAAGGTGGAGATAGACAGATTTTTGAGTGATAAGGGAGTAAAAGATTATGGGGAGTGGGCAGGGAAGTGGGCAGGGAAGTGGAGCTGAGTCCATGATCAGATCAGCCATGATCTTATTGAATGGCGGAGCAAGCTCGAGGGGCCAGGTGGCCGACTCCTGCTCCTATTTCTTATGTTATGTTCTTAATTAGAGACCCTGTCCCTTTTATTGATGAATTTAAAATGTCTATATTAAAATGTGAGCCAGTGGGTTGTGAGCCCCAGAGCCTTGTGTCCACTAAGGGCAATAAAGGCCCCCAGCCTTCCCTGGCCCCAGGCGCTGAACAAGGGACTGCACAAAGTCGTGCGCTGCGGCTCAAGTCCCGCCCCTCGGGCTGCCCGATTGTTGGTTGGAGGACCCGCTGGCTCGCTGCTCCAGGCCGCTCCACTCGCTCCCCATTGGTCGGAAGCTCCCGTCAATCAGGCCGTTGTCCCATGACACGTGTCCTTCGAGCGCGCTCCGTCAAACTGGTGGAAACTGGTCTCGGGACCCGGATGTACGGACTATCGGGTTTGGATTTCCCTTTATTCTCCCTATCTCCCCCATCAAGAAGGAAAAAATGTTGGAGATGATGTAATGGGTTTGGATTTTAGCATGGGGAGTAGGCATAATGTGTGTGATAGGGATTTACAGCTGTGGGGACACCAGAGAGGAATGTGTGTACCATAGAAACTAGAATTGACTGTTCTGAATTTCTATCCTGTCCTCAGTGATGATTTTTGTAAACTCCTTTTACAGGGGATTAGAAAGGGAAGATTTGTAGATGGGAAACTCACACCAAACATCACCAAGATCTGACAGTCACTCAATCCACCGCAACATGAATATCATCGGCCTTTGAATGTGGAAAGAGAAATGTTTGTCTCTTGTCTGTGGGAAAAGCGTGAGCCGATCAAAAGTGGCAGTAAGGAATGCAAAATTCCGAAGGGGCTTTACCCGCTGCCCGAAACACCAACAACAACCTCAAAAAAACACTATCGGATTTGTCAAGTACAATTTCCCCTTCATAAATCCGTGTTGATTCTGCCCAATCCTTTTATTACTTCCGAAGTGCCCTGTTACCACGTGTTTAATAATAGATTCCAGCATTTTCTCTACTACTGATTTCATGGCTACTGCTACTGCACGGCTTAGATACAGAGTAAATCTCACTCCATCCTATCCCAAACAACACCAGGGTTGATAGAGTAAATCACAGTCTACAATATCCCAAATACTCCCAGGGCACGTACAGCATGGGTTAGATACAGAGTAAAGCTCCGTCTACACAGTCCCATCAAACACTCCCCAGGCAGGTACAGTACAGGTTAGACACAGAGTATATCTTCCTCTACTCTGCCTCAAGTACTCCCAGGACATGTACAACACGGGTCAGATACAGAGAAATCTCCACCCATGACTAGACCACACCCACTGACTGCTTAACCAGAAGGCAATGCAGGTCAGCGAGCACAGGGGTGATGGGTGAGCTTGACTTGTTGCGAGTTAGGGCATGGGCAGCCGAGTTTTGGATCAACTCTAGTTTATGTCGGGTAGAATGTGGGAGGAGTGCGTTAGAATCGTCATGTCCAGAGGTGACAAAGGCGTGGATGACCTGAGGCAAGAGTGTAGACGGGCGATGTTTCAGAGGTGGATTAAGCAATCTTAGTTATGCTGCGCATAGGATATGTGGTCAAAAACTAATTTCGGGGTCAAGTATGACACCAAGGTTGCGAATAGTCTGGTTGAGCATCAGACAGAAGATGGAGTCGGTGGCTCAGGAACGGAGTTTGTGACAATGACAATTACAAATATTAAAATATTTCACAGGCTATCACGTGCAAAATGTGTGGACGAGTTTTTAAAATGAAATTGGTTCCAAAAATAGGTTAACTGATACAGAAAGTAACGGATTTCAAATATTATGCAAGACAGTCCAATAAAGGGTTGGTTCAAAGGATTTCCGCTGAGTTTACAGTGAGGCACTGCAGTTAAGTCCACTACAACCACAAGTCATGTACTCAAACGGAACAAGTTTGAGGTTTGATATGATAGAAGGCGAACTAGGTGAGAAGTGATATAAGTTAGAGTAAGAAAAAGCACTAAAATTGAACAGTCGGTAACAGAAAATCAACTACTCTCCTCTGATCACGGAGAAATATGGAAACATAGAAAATAGATGCAGGAGTAGTCCATTCGGTCCTTTGAGCCTGCACCACCATTCAATAAGATCATGGGTGATCCTTCACCTCAGTACCCCTTTCCTGCTTTCTCTCCATACCCCTTGATCCCTTTAGCCGCAAGGGCCATATCTAACTCCTTCTTGACTATATCCAATGAACTAGCATCAACAACTCTCTGCGGCAAATAATTCCACAGGTTAACAACTCTCTGAATGAAGAAGTTTCTCCTCAGCTCAGTCCTAAATGGCTTACCCCTTATCCTTAGATTATGTCCCCTGGGATCCCAGCAATGAGCCTTGCAGCACCCCACTAGTCACTGCCTGCCATTCTGGAAAGGACCCATTAATCCCGACTCTCTGCTTCCTGTCTGCCAACTAGTTCTCTATCCACGTCAGTACATTACCCCCAATACCATGTGATTTAATTTTGCACACAAATGTCTTGTGTGGGACCTTGTCAAAAGCCTTTTGAAAGTCCAAATACACCACATCCACTGGTTCTCCCTTGTCCACTCTACGAGTTACATCCTCAAAAAATTCTAGAAGATTTCTCAAGCATGATTTCCCTTTCATAAATCCATGCTGACTTGGACCAATCCTGTCCCTGCTTTCCAAATGCGCTGCTATTATTTCTTTAATAATTGATTACAACATTTTCCCCACTACTGATGTCAGGCTAACCGGTCTATAATTCCCTGTTTCTCTCTCCATTCTTTTTTTTTTAACGTGGTGTTACATTAGCTACCCTCCAGTCCATAGGAACTGATCCAGTGTCGATAGACTGTTGGAAAATGATCACCAATGCATCCACTATTTCTAGTGCACTTCCTTAATTACTCTGGTATGCAGACTATCAGGCCCCAGGGATTTATCGGCCTTCAAACCTATCAATTTCCCTAACATAATTGCCCACCTAATAAAGATTTCCTTCAGTTCTTCCTTCTCACTAGATCCTCTGTCAGCTGGTATTTCCGGAAGGTTATTTGTGTTTTCCTTCGTGAAGACAGAACCAAAGTATTTGTTCAATTGGTCTGCCATTTCTTTGTTCCCCATTATAAATTCACCTGAAGCTGACTGCTAGGGAACCTACGTTTGTCTTCACTAATCTTTTTCTCCTCACATATCTATAGAAGCTTTTGCAGTCAGTGTTTATGTTCCCAGCAAGTTTCCACTTCTACTCTATTTTCCCCCTCCTAATTTAACACTTTGTCCTCCTCTGCTGGATTCTAAAGTTCTCCCAGTCCTCAGGTTTGTTTCTTTTTCTGGCCAATTTATATGCCTCTTTCTTGGATTTAACACTATCCTTAATTTCCCTTGTTAGCCACGGTTGAGCCACCTTCTCCGTTTTATTTTTACACCAGACAGGGATGTACAATTGTTGAAGTTCATCCATATGATCTTTAAATGTTTGCCATTGCCTATCCACCGTCAACCCTTTAAGTATCATTAGCCAGTCTATTCTAGCCAATTTACGTCTCATACCATCGAAGTTACCTTTTCTTAAGTTCAGGACCCTCGTCTCTGAATTAACTGTGTCACTCTCCATCTTGATAAGGAATTCTACCATATTATGGTCACCCTTCCCCAAGGGCCCTCGCACAACAGGATTGCTAATTAATCCTTTCTCATTACACATCACCCAGTCGAGGAAGTCCAGCCCTTTAGTTGGTTCCTCAATATATTGGTCGAGAAAACCATCTGTAATACACTCCAGGAAATCCTCCTCCACCGTATTGCTACCAGTTTGGTTAGTCCAATCTATATGTAGATTAAAGTCGCCCATGATAACTGCTGTACCTTTATTGCATGCATCCCTAATTTCTTGTTTGATGCTGTCCCCGACCTCACTCCTACTGTTTGGTGGTCTGTTCACAACTCCCACTAGCATGTTCTGCCCTTTGGTATTCCGCAGCTTCACCCATACAGATTCGACATCATCCAAACTAATGTCCTTCCTTACTATTGCGTTAATTTCCTCTTCAACCAGCAACGCTACCCCACCTCCATTTCCTTTCTGTCTATCCTTCCTGAATGCTGAATATCCCTGGATGTTGAGTTCCCAGCTTTGGTCACCCTGGAGCCATGACTCCGTGATGCCAATTATATCATATTCGTTAATTGCTGCCTTCGCAGTTAATTAGTCCACTTTATTACGAATACTCCTTGCATTGAGGCGCAGAGCCTTCAGGCTTGTCTTTTTAACACACTTTGCCCCTTTAGAATTGTGCTGCAATGTGGCCTTTTTTGATTTTTGCCTTGGGTTTCTCTGCCCTCCACTTTTACTTTTCTTCTTTCTCTCTTTTGCTTCAAATATTCGACACACTGTTTGAAACAACGCTGATTTATTTCATATTTATACACAATATTAATCCCTAGCTCATATATAGGGGTTATTAAGATCATCAAAAACAAGCAATAACTGCCAGAATGAACATGGTTCAGTGTCCAATGCAATCACAGTAAATCCTGCTCCAGTCAAAAATTCAGACTGGTAATGGCGGCGCTTTTGGCCAGCATGCCCCGCGGGGAGAATGTGCCGCACCGAGACACAGGAAGTCAGTGCGCATGCGCGGATCGAGGCTGGGTTTGGAGCATGCGCTATTCGTGTAATGGCGGAAGAGACACGTTTCGCATTGGCTGCTCAGAATTGTCATTTTCAGCGGGTTGGAGGGGAGCAATGGATCAGCGGGGAGCTGAGGAGGCTTCATAAACAACCGGTGCCCGCCGCCATCCCGGAATAATAACCGCAATATCGGCGGTTGCATCTTCGGGGCTTTCTCCCGCTCGCAAACCCAGGCTAACGGCGGCCATCTTGGTGCAGGAAAGTAGGTTCAGCAATGTACTGTTCAAGGAAACTATCCCGGATACACTCTATGAACACCTCCTCAAGACTACCCTGACCAATTTGCCTTGTCCAATCAACATGAAGTTTAAAATCACCCATAATTATTGCCGTTCCTTTATTGCAAGCCTCCATTATTTCTTGATTTATACTCCGTCCAACAGTGTAGCTACTGTTAGGGGGCCTATAGACTACACCCACCAGTGACTTTTTCCCTTTATTATTCCTTATCTCCACCCAAACTGATTCAATATCTTGATCCTCTGAGCAAATATCATTTCTCACTAACGCACTGATCCCATCCTTTATTAACAGAGCTACCCCACCTCCTTTTCCTTTCTGTCTGTTCTTCCGAATTGTCAAATACCCCTGAATATTCAGTTCCCAATCCTGGTCACCTTGCAACCACATCTCTGTAACGGCTATCAGATCATACCCATTTGTATCTATTTGTGCCGTCAACTCATCTATTTTGTTATGAATGTTATGTGCATTTAGACAGAGAGCTTTTAAATTTGTTTTTTTACCCTTTTTTCTTGCTTTTTTCCTCTGTCCTTCAAACTCACTTTCTACATTTTTGCTTTCTAATTCCAGCTTTACTTCCCTCCCTAATGAATCTATTTTCAGGTGCCCATCCCCCTACCAAGCTGGTTTCATCCCTCCCCAACAGCACTAGCAAATGCCCCCGCGAGGATGTTAGTCCTGGCTCTGTTGAGATGCAACTCGTCCGGTTTGGACATGTCCCACCTCCCCTAGAAGCGGTCCCAATGCGTCAGGAATCTAAAGCCCTCCCTCCTGCACCATCTCTCCAGTCACGCAGTCATCTGCTCTATCTTCCTATTTCTGTACTCACTAGCTCATGTCACCGGGAATAATTTTAAATATTACACTAGACCCTGTCACTGTTTATAATTACACAAGACCTTGTCTCGGTTTATATTACATTTGACCCTGTCTCTGTTTATATTACACTAGACCCTGTTTTGTTTATATTCCACTAGACTCTGTCCCTGTTTATATTACACTAGACCCTGTCCCTGTTTATATTACACTGGATCCTGCCTCTGTTTATATTACATTAGACCCTGTCCCTGTTTATATTACACCAGACCCTGTCCCTGTTTATATTACATTAGACAGTATCTCTGTTTATAAATAGAAGTATAGAGTACGAAAGTGTGGATATTATGATGAACTTGTACAAAGCACTGGTTCGGCCTCAACTGGAGTATTGTGCCCAATTGTGGGCAACACACTTTAGGAATAATGTGAAGGCCTTAGAGAGGATGCAGAAAAGATTTACGAGAATGATTCCAGGGATGAGGGACTTCAGTTACCTGGACAGACTGAAGAAGCTGGGGTTGCAAGGGGGTTAGAGTATAAAAGCAGAGAAGTCCTGCTACAACTGTACAGGGTATTGATGAGGCCACACCTGGAGTACTGCATTCAGTTTTGGTCTCAGTGTTTAAGGAAGGATATACTTTCATTGGAGGCAGTTCAGAGAAGGTTCACTAGGTTGATTCCTGAGTTGAGGTGGTTGACCTATGAAGAAAGGTTGAGTAGTTTGGGCCTATACACATTGGAGTTCAGAAGAATGAGAAGTGATCTTATTGAAACATAAAAGATACTGAGGGGGCTTGACAAGGTAGATGCAGAGAGGATGTTTCCACTCATAGGGGAATCTTGAACCAGGGGGCATAGTTTCAGAATAAGGGGTTGCCCATTTAAAACTTAGATGAGGGGGAATTTCTTCTCTTGAGTGTTGTAAATCTGTGGAATTCTCTGCCCCGGAGAGCTGTGGAGGCTGGGTCATTGAATATATTTAAGGTGGAGATAGACAGATTTTTGAGCGATATGGGAGTAAAGGTTTATGTGGAGTGGGCAGGGAAGTGGAACTGAGTCCATGATCGGATCAGCCATGATCTTATTGAATGGTTGAGGACCAGAGGACACAGATTTAAGGTGATGGGCAAAAGAACCAAAGGCGACACAAGAAAAAACCTTTTTGCATAGCGAGTGGTTAATATCTGGAATGCACGGCCTGAAAGGGTGGTGGAGGCAGACTCAATCACGGCTTTCAAAAGGGAGTTGGATAAGTGCCTGAAAGAAAAACAGTTGCAGGGCTGTGGGGTAAGAGCGGGGGAGTGGAACTGGCTGAGGTGCTCTTGCAGAGAGCTGGCACGAGCTCGATGGGCCAAATGGTCTACTTCCATGCTGTAACCATTATCTGATTCTATGGTTCTAACTCTATTAGAATAAGCCTCTTCCCTTCTCCCTCATTTGCTGATCTTAAGTGCATCGATACTGGAAACACAGAGCGACCAATCCAGAGCCGCTCTGTATCAGGGTGGGCGCTGGATGCAGAAGTCGCTCCCTGGCCTCCTGTGTGGGTCTGTTTGTTGCATCAGTTTGAGCTGGAGTGGAGAGGGAGGGGTGAGGGCGGGGGAGGGGGGTTAGAAGCTGCTGGGTTTAATCCCCAGTACCTCTGAGCCCAGTCGGGTACACAACAATTTTCGATGAGAGACTGTCAACGGCGTTGGATTCTAGGGGAGATTAGGTTGCGAAACAGACACTAGGTTCCGCACAATGTGGAAGAGTATTGGTTTAGGAACAAGTACATCTGTAGAGGCTTTCAATGTACAGATTTGTTTTAATCTATTCTTGGGATGTGGGTGTCGCTAGTAAGGCCAGAATATATTTCCAATTTCCATTTGCCCCTTGACAAGGTGATGGTGCGCCTTCTTCTCGAACCGCTGCAGTCCGTGTGGTGACGGTCCTCCCACAATGCTGTTAGGTGAGGAGTTCCAGGATTTTCACCCAGTGACAATGTAGGAACGGTGATATATGCCCAAGTCAGGATGGTGGGAGACTTGGAGGGGAACTTGGAGGTGATGGATTTCCCAAGCACCTGGTGCCTTGGTCTATCTAAGTGGGAGAGATTGTGGGTTTGGGAGGTTCTGTCAAAGTTCTGGTCGAGTTGCAGATGTATAAAGTCCCTCCCCTTCACCCCACCCACCTCTCCCTCTACCCATCGAGGCCAGAGTCTTGTGTAGGCCCAGACCAGGTGGTGGGTTCCCGTCCCTGAAGTACATCAGTGACCAGTTGGGTTTTTATGACAATCCGACAGCTGTCATGGTCACTTTTTTTCTGCTGATGGCCGCACAAATAGCCAGGTTCATTCAGCTCAATTTCACAACCTACCTTAGTGTTTTTGTGGGTTTTCTCTCACCCAACCTTTTTCCTGTTTGAAATTCATTTTACAGGGTAATAAACGGGGAGGATTTGTCGACCGGAGGCTCAAACCAAACATCACATTAAGATCTGACGGCCACTCGAATCGTCGGGACCTGAATATCATCGGCCTTTGACCATGGAAGCAAAAAGCACTGTTCACAGCGGGGAGAAAGGATGCACGTGCTCTGTGTGTGAACAAGGCTTCAGTCGATCATCCAACCTGGAGAGACACAAGTGCAGTCACACTGGGGAGAAACTGTGTAAATGTGCGGATTGTGGGAAACGTTTCAAATGCCCGTCCCAGCTGGAAACACATCGGCGGGGTCACACTGGGGAGAGGCCGTTCAGCTGCTCCGACTGCAGGAACGGATTCACTACATCATCCGACCTGCTGAGACACCAGCGAGTTCACACTGGGGAGAGGCCGTTCACCTGCTCCGACTGCGGGAAGGGATTCACTCGGTCATCCAGCCTGCTGGAACACCAGCGCGTTCACACTGGGGAGAGGCCGTTCAGCTGCTCCGACTGCGAGAAGGGATTCAATACATCATCCAACCTGCTGAGACACCAGCGAGTTCACACTGGGGAGAGGCCATTCACCTGCTCTGAATGTGGGAAGAGATTCACTCAGTCATCCAACCTGCTGATACACCAGCGAGTTCACACTGGGGAGAGGCCGTTCACCTGCTCCGACTGCGAGAAGGGATTCACTACATCATCCGACCTGCTGAGACACCAGCGAGTTCACACTGGGGAGAGGCCGTTCACCTGCTCTGAATGTGGGAAGAGATTCACTCAGTCATCCAACCTGCTGATACACCAGCGAGTTCACACTGGAGAGAGGCCGTTCACCTGTTCCGACTGCGGGAAGGGATTCACTCGGTCATCCAGCCTGCTGGAACACCAGCGAGTTCACACTGGGGAGAGGCCGTTCACCTGCTCTGAGTGTGGGAAGGGATTCACTGCATCATCCCACCTGCTGACACACCAGCGAGTTCACACTGGAGAGAGGCCGTTCACCTGCTCTGAGTGTGGGAAGAGATTCACTGCATCATCCCACCTGCTGACACACCAGCGAGTTCACACTGGGGAGAGGCCATTCACCTGCTCTGAGTGTGGGAAGGGATTCACTACATCATCCCACCTGCTGACACACCAGCGAGTTCACACTGGGGCGAGGCCGTTCACCTGCTCTGAGTGTGGGAAGGGATTCACTACATCATCCCACCTGCTGATACACCAGCGAGTTCACACTGGAGAGAGGCCGTTCACCTGTTCCGACTGCGGGAAGGGATTCACTCGGTCATCCAGCCTGCTGGAACACCAGCGAGTTCACACTGGGGAGAGGCCGTTCACCTGCTCTGAGTGTGGGAAGGGATTCACTGCATCATCCCACCTGCTGACACACCAGCGAGTTCACACTGGAGAGAGGCCGTTCACCTGCTCTGAGTGTGGGAAGAGATTCACTGCATCATCCCACCTGCTGACACACCAGCGAGTTCACACTGGGGAGAGGCCATTCACCTGCTCTGAGTGTGGGAAGGGATTCACTACATCATCCCACCTGCTGACACACCAGCGAGTTCACACTGGGGCGAGGCCGTTCACCTGCTCTGAGTGTGGGAAGGGATTCACTACATCATCCCACCTGCTGACACACCAGCGAGTTCACACTGGGGCGAGGCCGTTCACCTGCCCTGAGTGTGGGAAGGGATTCACTGAGTCATCCAACCTGCTGATACACCAGCGAGTTCACACTGGGGAGAGGCTGTGCACCTGCTCCGATTGTGGGAAGGAATTCACTGAGACATCCAGCCTACTCTCACACCAGCGAGTTCACACTGTGGAGAGGCCGTTCACCTGCTCAGAGTGTGGGGAGGGATTCACTCGATTATCCCATCTGCTGACACACAAGCGAGCTCACAAGTGACTGCAGGGGTGGGATTCTGCTGTTATTGCTGCTGTTAATCACATCCCGGCTGAATCGTGTTTATTCTGAAAGTTGGGGTTTGTTTCCGCTGAAATTAATAACTCCTGTAACTGGATTGGAATTTGATATTTAGGATATATATAAATAAATTAGAGTTGCTTTCAACACATTTCTGTAGATTTTTGACTTTCCCGCCCGAGTATTTAGCATCACCTGGCTGGAGCTCAGAGAGGACAATCTGGGGGAGGATTGTATGGGGAGAGAACTTCAGCCTGGACACAGTCCTTCAGGGCCACACTGAGAGGGGCAAACGGCACTTTGGTCTTTTTCATCTCTCTTCACTGACAGCAAAGTCACCGTGCGGGTTAATCTTGACGGGTGTAAGGTGCGGATGTTATCCACCCAAGGGTGTTTTAAAGAGATGGGACGGGTGCTCTGTCAGCCCATATCTCCAACAGCTCAGTAGAGTCATGGGTTGTTCCCTGAGATGGAAGGCAGCACACGTAGTTTCCATTTTGCAAATTAGGCACAAATCAGAGCTCGGGAACTGAAGGCCCATCAATGTGACCTCGATCACCGGGAAGATACGTGAAGGGATCCCGAGAGATGCTGTTTTCGATCATGGGGTAAGGGAAGAAGCCATTGGAGATACTGAACACGGATTCCAGTAAAAAAGGTCATGTCTTACAAACTAGCTTGAGTTTGTAAAGAAGTTGTTAGGTTGGTGGATGGGGGAATCCGGTTGACATTATCTACCTCAGGGGTGTCAAACTCATTTTCTATGGTGGGCCTGATCCAATATCCTGACACTTGGCATGGGCCACATTCAGCAAAAGCTATTAAAATAGGAATAAATGAAGATAAACTACATCAGAATTTACATTTAGATTGTATTTACTGCTGCTGCTGCCGATCCCTGGCACCCCTTAGCTCGAGCATTGGTGAACTGACCTGCTCAAACCATAACCACAAGGATATCGGTGCCTGGTTCTCCCTGTGACCACAAGGCTGCGTCACTGTCACACACAGATACCGTTTCCTTGTTTCACATCTCCATACAAACACCATCACTTCACACATTCCCTTTCTACACAACTGCAGCAGACATGAGCAAGGACGTGAGGCTTATTAAAAACACATTTCATTACAGCAAAAGTTACACTGGGAGAAATGTTCAGTTATTTCCCATTACAGGCAAAATGCCAGGCAAACCAGCAGCACGCTGGCACCTGAACAGTTTCTCATCGGCCAACAGACTTTTCTTAAATATATTTGCTGCGTGGATATAAACGTAAACCAGCTTTGCAGGCATGATGCTCTATTCACACATTGAAGGTGGAAGAGATGCTCTGGGGCACAAGCTAAGTCCAGTAGCTGAAAGTGATCAACAGACTGGGTTTTGTGTTTAGTCATAGAAACATAGAAAATAGGTGCAGGAGTAGGCCATTCGGCCCTTCGAGCCTGCACCGCCATTCAATGAGTTCATGGCTGAACATGCAACTTCAGTACCCCATTCCTGCTTTCTCGCCATACCCCTTGATCACCCTAGTAGTAAGGACTACATCTAACTCCTTTTTGAATATATTTAGTGAATTGACCTCAACAACTTTCTGTGGTAGAGATTTCCACAGGTTCATCACTCTCTGGGTGAAGAGGTTTCTCCTCATCTCGGTCCTAAATGGCTTTCCCCTTATCCTTAGACCGTGACCCCTGGTTCTGGACTTCCCCAACATTGGGAACGTTCTTCCTGCATCTAACCTCTCTAAACCAGTCAGAATTTTAAACGTTTCTATGAGATCCCCTCTCATTCTTCTGAACTCCAGTGAATACAAGTCCAGTTGATCCAGTCTTTCTTCATATGTCAGTCCCGCCATCCCGGGAATCAGTCTGGTGAACCTTCGCTGCACTCTCTCAATAACAAGAATGTCCTTCCTCAAGTTAGGAGACCAAAACTGTACACAGTACTCCAGGTGTGGCCTCACCAAGGCCCTGTACAACTGCAGTAACACCTCCCTGCCCCTGTACTCAAATCCCCTTGCTATGATCCCAGGCGTGTTACCAATACCAGCAAAATCGAAGCCCATGGAATAAAAGGGACAGTGGCAGCATGGATACTCAGTTTGTTAAGTGAGAGGAAACAGAGCATTGTGGGGAAAGGTTGTTTTTCAGACTGTAGGAAGGTACATGGTGGTGTTCCCCAGGGCTTGGTACTGGGGCCACTGCTTTTCCTGATCAATATTAATGACACAGACCTGGGTGTACAGGGCACAATTTCCAAATCTGTAGATGGATCAAAACTTGGAAGTATAATGAATGGTGAGGGGATGGTGATAGACTTCAGGAGGACACAGACAGGTTGGTGAAATGGGTGGACACAGTACAGTGAATGGTGAGGGGATGATGATAGACTACAGGAGGACACAGACATGTTGGTGAAATGGGTGGACACAGTACAGTGAATGGTGAGGGGATGGTGATAGACTTCTGGAGGACACAGACAGGTTGGTGAAATGGGTGGACACAGTACAGTGAATGGTGAGGGGATGGTGATAGACTACAGGAGGACACAGACATGTTGGTGAAATGGGTGGACACAGTACAGTGAATGGTGAGGGGATGGTGATAGACTTCAGGAGGACACAGACAGGTTGGTGAATTGGACAGACACGTGGCAGATGAAATTTAACACAAAGGTTTGAAGTGATACATTTTTGTAGGAAGAACGAGGAGCGGCAATATAAACTAAAGGGTACATTTTTAAAGGGGGTACATGAACAGAGAGACCTAGGGGTCTATGTGCACAAATCGTTGAAGGGGACAAGGCAGGTTGAGAAAGCAGTTTAAAAATGCTTACAGGATCCTGGGCATCATAGAGGCATAGATTACAAAACATGGATATTATGATGGACCTCTATAAAATACAGGTTCGGCCTCAAACATAGAAACACAGAAAATAGGTGCAGGAGCAGGCCATTCGGCCCTTCGAGCCTGCACCACCATTCAATATGATCATGGCTGATCATGCAACCTCAGTGCTCCACCCCTGCCTTCTCTCCATACCCCCTGATCCCTTTAGCCATAAAGGCCACATCTAACTCCCTTTTGAATATAATCTAATGAACTGGACTGAACAACTTTCTGTGGTAGAGAATTCCACAGGTTCTCAACTCTCTGGGTGAAAAAGTTTCTCCTCATCTCGGTCCTACATGGCTTACCCCTTATCTTTAGACCATAACCTCTGGTTCTGGACTTCCCCAACATCAGGAACATTCTACCTGCATCTAACATGTCCAGTCCCGTCAGAATTTTATAAATTTCTAAGATATCCCTTCTCATTCTTCTAAATTCCAGTGAGTATAAGCCTAGCCGATCCAGTCTTTCCTTGTATGTCAGTCCTGCCGTCCCGTGATCGGTCTGGTGAACCTTCGCTGTACTCCCTCAATAGCAAGCACGTCCTTCCTCAGATTAGGAGACCAAAACTGCACACAATACTCAAGGTGTGGTCTCACCAAGGCCTTGTACAACTGCAATAAGACTTCTCTGCTCTTATACTCAAATCTCCTCGCTATGAAGGCCAGCATGCCATTTGCTTTCTTTACTGCCTGCTGTACCTGCATGCCTATCTTCAATGACTGATGTACCATGAAACCCAGGTCTCTTTGCACCTTCCCTTTTCATAATCTGTCACCATTCAGATAATAATCTGCCTTCATGTTTTTGCCACCAAAGTGGATAACCTCACATTTATCCACATTATACTGCATCTGCCATGCATTTGCCCATTTACCTAACCTGTCCAAGTCCGCCTGCAGCCTCTTAACATCCTCCTCACAGCTCGCACTGCCACCCAGCTTCGTGTCATCTGCACTATCTGCAACTGGAGTATTGTGTCCAATTCTGGGCACCGCATTTTCGAAAGTATGTGGAGGCCTTGGAGAGGGTGCAGAAAAAATTTACAAGATTGATTCCAGGGATGAGGGACTTCAGTTACTTGGATAGACTGGAGAAGCTGGGATTGTTCTCCTGAGAGCAGAGATTGAGAGGAGATTTGTTGGTTTTTAAAATCATGAGGAGTCTGGACAGAGTTGATAGAACCTGTTCCCATTGGCGGATGGGTCAAGAAGCAGATGACACAGATTTAAGGTGATGGGCAGAAGAACCAAGGGCGACGTCAGAAAAGCCCTTTTTACGCAGCGAGTGGTCAGGATCTGGAATGCACTGCCGGAAAGGGAGATAGAGGCAAACTCAATCAAAGCTTCCAAAAGGGAGTTGGGAAAGTACAAGAAGGAGAGAAGTTTGTGGGGCTACGGGAAAGGGTGGGGGAGTGGGACCAGCTAACCAGAGCCGGCACGGGCTCGATGGACCAAATGGCCTCCTTCCATGTTGTAACCACTCTCTGATTGTAAAGGTGATGATAAAGCTCTTGTCCAGGACGCTGCATCTCCCAGGCACTGGGACCCAGTGAGGAACAGAGACCCTGAAGCCCCACCCACTGGGGAGCCCAAGCCCCTCCCACCCAGGCTCAGCCCCGCCCACTGTGGGGAACCACAAGCCCCTCCCACCCGGGCTCAGCCCCGCCCACTGGGGAGCCCAAGCCCCACCCACTTGGGGCCCAAGCCCCTTCCACCTGGGCTCAGCCCCGCCCACTGGGGGCCCTAGCCCCTCCCACCTGGGCTCAGCCCCGCCCACTGGGGGCCCAAGCCCCTCCCACCCTGGCTCAGCGCCGCCCACTGGGGGCCCAAGCCCCTCCCACCCTGGCTCAGCCCCGCCCACTGGGGGGGCCACAAGCCCCGCCCCTCACACACTCGAATTGTTGAGAGTTTCGATGAGGGACTCAGTGAGGGCTTTTTTCAACTGGTATTCCAGGCTGTGAGAGAAGGGGAGCAGCATTTACAGAGCAAAGTCCCAGTCCACATCACACCCAGGTCAGACACAATCACTGCATTCATCAGAGCCCCAATATCATCGGGCTCTGAGTGTGGAAGGGCAAATGTTTGTCTGTTCTGTGTGTGGGCAAAGATTTCAAACATTCAAACATCAGTGTGACTGGAAAAGCACCAACTCGAGTGAGAGTATTCCAGTGCACCGACTGTGGAAAGGGCTTTTACCAGTTACACAACCTGAAAAAACATCGCACCATTCACAGCGGGGAGAAACCGTACACATGTTGTGTGCGTGAACGAGGCTTCAACTGATCGTCCAACTATGGAGAGTCACAAGGACACACACCATGGAGAAACTGTGTAAATGTGGGGACTGTGGGAAGAGATTCAATTCCCCCTCCCAGCTGGACACTCATCAACGCAGTCACACCGGGGAAGCCGTTCAGTTGCTCTTGCTGTCTGAAGACTTTCAAAGAATCATCAAACCTGCTGAAATACCAACAAATGTTCACTGACGAGGGATCATTTAGGTGCTGTCACTGTGCAAAGACATTTGCTCACTCGTCCAACCTACTGAAACACCAGTGAGTTCACATCAGGTAAAGGTTGTTCACCTGCTCCGTATGTGGGAAGGGAGTCACTCGTTCATCTAAACTGCTGACCCACAAGTGAGTTCACACTGGGAAGAGGCCATTCTCCTGCTGCATGTATGGGATGAGATTCACTCCGTCATGCAACCTCTGGACACACCAGCTTGTTCACACTGATAATAGATCTTTGAAATGTTCTGACAGTGAGAAGAGCTTTAAAAGCACAAAGGTTCTGCTGACACACCAGCGAATTCACACTGCGGAGGTGCTGTTCACCTACCCCGAGTGTGCAAAGGGACTCACTAATTTATCCAACCTGCTGAGGCACCAGCAAGTTCACAAGTGAGTACAGGGATTGGATTTTGCTGTTAATCATATCCAGGACTGAACCATGTTCATTCGGGCAGTTGGGGTTTGGTAAAACTGATGTTAATAACCCCAATAACTGGGCTGGAGTTTAATCTGTATCAATGTCCAATAAATCAGGTTTGTGTCCCACACACACAGTGTGTCAGGTCCTTGATTTCTCGACAATAAGCCAAACTGATTGCACACTTGTTACAAATTGTGTGGAATACATCTGAGAACTGAGTTCTCACAACTTTTTTAAAGATGGATCTACCAGGTGTCCAAGTCTGACAGGAAATACATTTCTATTATATCACAGGTCCAGTCCAACTATCCAGGGCAGTGAGTCCCTGTAATATTGTTTTTTAACCTATGGGAAATATTCTGATAATCTGTTATTGTCACAGGGCAAAGCAGTATTTTTAGTTTAACATCAATTTAATCAAACTCAATGGGCAATTGATCTTCAAAGGGACAGTGTCGGCAGTTCTGAAGCTCATTTCTCTCTGTGAGTAAGTCAGAATGAGAAGCTGATGTTTCACAAAGGGAGACCTCGCCAGACCAAAGGACATTGGTGGCGTTTAACAGGCTGTTTGTGTCACTGGGCTACAGGAGGCTATTTGTGACATAAGGAAAGCTGGTCACAGCAAACAAACAGTTTACCGGCCTGTCCAGGGCCCACTCAGACCCCACCTTCTCTCTCTCACTATTGGTTGTGCTGCAGCAATTGCTCCTCTGACCTTTCCTCTCTTGTCCCTCCTACACCCCTAATACACGGCCCTACACAATCTCCCTCCCCCTACATCCTCACTGTGCTGGAACCCACACCAGTCTTCCCATCTGCTCCTTGTTCTCTCCCTGGATCCTGAAACTGCAGAACTAACTCTTCCTCTCCTGAAGTCTACAGGCTCTAAAACTGAAGCTTGGTGGCCCTCAGTCCCTACTCCGTTATTTACCTCCCCTTCTCTCCTCCTCTTTCCCCCTTGGTTGTGTTCTACACTCTGGGCCTTGGCCTTCCCCAGGGATTCTCAGTATGAACAGGGGGATGTGTGTTGAGACAGGATGTCCCACCTCTCCACCTTTAAAGGGACATGGAGAGGACCCGCTGGGCTGAATGGCCCTGCTTTATGACATCACTGCAGTGCCTAGCAACCACCCTCCCTGAGCCTTGCTCATTATAGAAACATAGAAACATAGAAAATAGGTGCAGGAGTACGCCATTCGGCACTTCGAGCCTGCACCGCCATTCAATGAGTTCATGGCTGAACATGCAACTTCAGTACTCCATTCCTGCTTTCTCGCCATATCCCTTGATCCCCCTAGTAGTAAGGACTACATCTAACTCCTTTTTGAATAAATTTAGTGAATTGGCCTCAACAACTTTCTGTGGTAGAGAATTCCACAGGTTCACCACTCTCTGGGTGAAGAAGTTTCTCCTCATCTCGGTCCTAAATGGCTTACTCCTTATCTTTAGACTGTGACCCCTGGTTCTGGACTTCCCCAACATTGGGAACATTCTTCCTGCATCTAACCTGTCTAAACTCGTCAGAATTTTAAACGTTTCTATGAGATCCCCTCTCATTCTTCTGAACTCCAGTGAATACAAGCCCAGTTGATCCAATCTTTCTTGGGCTGGGTTGAGCTCAGTGCTGTTACAGGAAGGGAAACAGGAACAGGATTTTGCCCGTCTGGAACCCAGGATTAATGGGGAGAGGTACAGGATCAATTTATACCTTATTGAGTGAGAAATGTCAGTGTCCCGGACACTCCCTGTCCCTCAGTATCTGTGTCGGGGAGCGACCGATGGATTCACTCTGTATCTAGCCCGTGCAGTTCCCGACTGGAAAGTGGTTGATGCTGGCACGAGGTGCTTAGCTCAATGAACACAACATTTAACCCAAAGATGATCAGATTAACCCATCAGCTTCTCCCCTGGGCACAGGTCCTGAAGGACTGGGAGTGTCTCTAATAATTTGGCTGGTGTCCTTAATCAAATTTAAACACCTCACTCATCACTTTTTTAAATTCCTTCATGCGATGTGGGTGTCGCCTCTCACCTCTCATTCTTCTAAACGCTAGAGAATATAGGCCTGGTCTACTCAATCTCTCATAGGACAACCCCCCAATCCCAGGAATCAGTCTGGTGAACCTTCATAGAAACATAGAAACATAGAAAATAGGTGCAGGAGTAGGCCATTCGGCCCTTCTAGCCTGCACCGCCATTCAATGAGTTCATGGCTGAACATTCAACTTCAGTACCCCATTCCTGC